>NC_065530.1:33136514-33474172 GCF_020184175.1 Aphis gossypii | reverse complement strand
AAAATGTATTAGGAAAATTCGGAATGACAGTTTTAAAAAGTTAAATAAAATAATAATAATTCTAGAAAAGTTCGTGAAAGATAATTTGTGTTTTTTTTTAATAAAAACAATTAAACATTAAACATTAAAACATAAATTAACAGGTAGATAGTACCAAATATATTATGTACCTACTTACTATAATATAATGTATAAACATGTAAATAAAATGCATCAAATACCTTGGTGGATTGGTATTTATAAATTAAAATAAAAGATAATAGTATTGATTAGGTATTATTATTATTATATTAGGGATTAGGTATTCTTTACATAAAATTGTCAACAAATCTAACTATAATGACTAGTCAATAAACTTTCTTCGGAACATTTATTATTTTTAAGAATATTATTATTATTATTATTATTATATATAAAAAATTAACTATACAAATATTGTATGGCAGTTAAATCTAATCCATTTTCTTTATAATATATTATCGTGTAAGTATTTAACTTATTTAAATATTTAGATAATAGTGATAATACCTATTATTACCTATTTATTTTAACCGATTACCTACTTTATTTTCATGCGGATATCCTGTTAAAGTTATTGGTACTATAATAGTTAGTAGGTAATAGCATTGATTATACTCACATAATATTATATAATATATTTATTGGTTAGCAATTATATAGCGCAGTAGCTCACGTATTGAATAAAGGGTAAGATTTTGTTACACGAAAAATAATATTTTCTAAAATGATGTTTGTACTTGATCATTTGATATATTTAATAATTTTAATAATTTGTTGAAAATAAAATCAATAATATATACTTACTTTTTTAAAGTTAAAATAAAATAGATAAAAATTTAAAATATTTAAATAATGTACATGATATTATTATTATTAGGTATTGTTTAATTTTGCGGATCTCCACATTATTTGATACAATTGCAGTAATAAATTAATTAGTTGGTCGTTGTCAGTTGATGTAGTAACAAAATATTGTATTGTTGTCAGGGTAGCTAATAATTATTATTATAAGTGTGTTATTACGACATAAATTTTTATAAGTGTCAAGTTAATTTTACTTATCGTTTGTAATTTTGTTTCGCTCAAGTTAGCTATTTGTAAAACAATTTTCTTGATGTATTTATCAAAAATCGGAAAATGGGTTATGCAATTCAACCAAAGTAAGTGATGGTTTTAATAAAATATTACCTATTGTTGATTAAATTATTATTTGCTCCCATCAATATTTTTAATATATAATAATTTTAAGAAATTACTGATTGAAAATGGTTTTCGAGTACTACAAACATACATAAATGTAGGTACAGCGTCCATTTGCTAATTTCTGTCTAGTAGATAATTATATTTATCCCGAAAAATAAATAATTCATAAAATCCATCAATTTCTTCAATTATTATTTATTTTAATAAAAATCCGTACCATATATTTATTTGATTGAAATCAGATACCTATAGTATTTTTTTTTTTTTTATAAAATACTCAATACTCATGTATAATATCCAGAATACTTAATTTAAATAAAATACCGGCTTAAAAGTTTAAGTAAATTATTTTACTTATATTTATAAAACCAATAGTTAGGATAGCAAGTGGTATTCTAAATTCTAATTTATTGCTTTTATCCCATATACTGGGAGACCGAAGGGAATCTGACGTTTTTCACGTTTTAATTACATTCGGGGGGATGGACTCCATCCACTCGAGGCGCGACGTGATCTTTCACTGGGTATCGACGTTTCCGCGGATCCGGTGCAGATGTGTTGTAGGTATGTCTCATTTGCGTACAGTCTATTTTCAGTTACAAATATTTCTCACTTGCGTACAACGTAATTACTCAGAATAACATCAATTGTTATTTGCGTACACACTCATTTCCCTTCACACTTGGTCAGGCTTAGGACTGGCAAAATATTTTGACAATGAAAATGTGACTGCGCGCTTATCGTCACTCGTCGTTAAGCTCCTCGGCGCCGTCGCTCCGCTCCGCAAATCGAAAATATCCCTCGATTTGGTATTCAACGTCACCTCAAGTAGATATAGGAAATACATTTTAAGCTGTGTACGTAAATGTACACAAAATGTACATTTTCCTTCATATGCACAACATAGTCCTTGGCTTAATTGCATAAAGAAAAACAATGTAGCAACAAAAATAAATAGTTTGGAGTCTTCAACATTAGAATTATCTTCATCAAATGCAAGTTCCTTTTCGCCAAACTAAAATTAAAACCAAAATATGTAGGTAGTACTTTAATAATAAATAACATATTAACATTTTAATGCTTACATCCTTGTATACAACAAATGTATCCTTGTGTTCTAAATCAGAAAATTTAGAATAATTTGTCACAAGACCAAGTCGATAATTATAAGGAGAGTCAGCCAATTCTAAAAAGAATTTTGCTGTATCTGACGTTTTTTTTAGGTTAGGTTCGATTATTACGTGGTTTTTCGACGATTTTAACGTTTCCCTTCGATTTTTTTTTTTTTATTCGGCTGTTTGTTATATTATAATACAAAATTATATGTTGTTTTGTATTATTGTATTTGTATATTCAACCCGTTTTACGGATATATATATATATATTTATATTATAAAAATACCTATAGGTATGAGGGTTTCAAGTGTACGTTGCTTTGAGAAACGTTATATTAAATAGACAATTAATATAGGTAAGCTTTATTACACACGAATTATACGAAAAATGTATTAGGTATACATATATGATGGCTCATCTTAATTCTATACTCTTCATTTTTTTTATTATTGCATTATATTATTAATATAATATTTATTTACACACACACACATACATATAAAATTGATATGTTTCATTAATAAAAGCCCCTGAAAGAGTTAGGTAAGTCAAAGTTATAATGGAAAATATTCTTAATCATACCTAAGAGTTTCTGTAGGAAATGTTTATGACACTTTTGTTATAGTATTTTATATATCTAATATATAAATGTGAAAATGAAAACCTTTGAGTGATATGTTTTCGGAAACTACTGAACCGATCGTTTTGATTTTTTTTTTAAATTGAAGAGCTCATTGCGGAGAAGGTTTATGGCATTTGATCGATTCACAATCCACATTTTAAAGGGTTGCTCAAACGGGGACTTTGAGATTTACGATGGAAATTTTGTTTATAATTTTTGTTTATAAATGGTTGCTATAACAACCTGATTTACGTGTTAACACATTTATCCCTTTATTATTACAGCTAATTATTATTATGTATAAAAACATGATAACATGAAGTCGTAAAATACCCTACGCATTTACGCATACACGAGGACAAGGTGTTTTATTTATTATTTTCGAATATTAATTTATTATTAATGTCTTCATATGCGCACCCCAGTTTATGTACTGTTATTTTTAATTCTTATCTAAAATTGTTTAAATTCTTACAAATTAATAAAAACTAATTAATATGTTTGTTGAATGTGAGCTGGTGGCAGCCGGACAATTATTTTTGGTATTTATTGAGGTGTACCTCAATGATGAACTGTATGAAAAACATACATTAAGGAAGTATGGACAGCGTTCACAACAGAGAGCAACACAGTCATTGATTGTTTGGTTGATTTAGATTTTAGATCGAGAATCCGAATATTCCGCCGATCAGATCGCAGAGTTACGTGAACTGATCTCGTATTCCCGTGCTGTAGCTGATCGCTACGTTACAAATCAACGCAATATTGAAAAGCCATTGCGTAAAGGGTCTATTACATCCCACATAGATTATGGGTCCGCAAATGAGTCCATCCCCGAGGGGGATAATCTCGTACTTGACTTCCCCGGTAATAATGCTGAGGCGGTCATTAATAATTCGCATCGGGTACAGGGTGCAGGCGTTCCGGTCGACAACGACAATATATGCGCACGTAATACGTCCAATTTAAAATTGGCACGATTGCCAGAAATTCCGCTGCCTATACGTATTTCACGGTGATATTTTCAAATGGTTGACTTTCCGGGACTGTTTTATTTCTATGGTCGACCAGCGTCCTAACATTTCTGAAATAGACAAGTTCTATTACTTGACGGGTTGCTTGCGCGATAATGCACTCGAGGCGATCGCCGGCATACCGGTATGCGGCCGTAATTATCAATTGGCGTGGGCCACACTAACCGCGCGTTTCGATAAACCGCGGCTAGTAGCGTCATCACTTATCGAGCAACTATTAAACGCGCCCAAATCCGCCAGTGAGACATTAAGTGATTTAAACAAATTTTTATTAGTTTTTGACGAGGGGGTTTCAGTATTCGAGTCAATGAAACTTCCGAATCTGGGAGACTTCATTTTATTTTCGTTAGCATCGCGGTGTCTACCGTCATATTCTTTTGAGCTCTTTGAGGCCCAGCTCGCAAATGAGTTCCCAACTGTTAGAGACTTATTGTCGTTCGTGAAGACTCGTGTTAATGTACTGGAGTGTGTGCCAAGTGCACCCCGTGATTCTATTCAAAAATCACTAAAACAGTCCGTCCCTCAAAAATCGTATGTCACCCCAAAACGGTATAACTCCGACGCTAATAATTTTAAGAAGCCACATTCCACGTCGTTGATGACCAGCACAGGGACATCGAAGTCGAATGTCTCGTGTCCCATTTGCAAGGGGTCGCATGCAGTGTCGACATGCCACAAATTTACTGGGTGGTCCGTAGACGTCCGGGAAAAATGGGTTCGGGACAATAGGTGTTGTTTCCGGTGCCTGCGTGCTGGCCATTGGGCCCCGGAGTGTAAGTTCCCCGTGCAATGCACTAAATGCTCTCGCAGACATCATCCACTGTTACACACTTTCACTACGGTTATTAGTGATATGGGCAGTAACCTACCATGTAATAGTCAGTTGACCCGCAAAGACACTACCGCACAATCGTCTCTTCTCGGAAGTAATGCGCAAAACTCATCGTCCGTCATCCTCGGGACCGCGCTTATTCATATCCGCGACTGTGGTGGTGTGTTGCACACTAGGCGCGCTCTGGTTGATTCTGCATCTCAGATAAGCGCGATTACCGTGGACTGCGCTGCCCAATTGGGTTTAAGAGTAACTCGTTGGACCGCCCCCATTTCGGGTTTGTCTGATACGTCAGTACAGAATGTGAAGGGGCAGGTTAATTGTAATATACAACCCAGATTTGCGACCGACCCGATTTTTAAATTCACGGCGTGGGTATTCCCTACTATTACAGCTCAAATGCCCAGCCAGCCGATATCTGAACAGATAGTCGGTAAATATAAAAACCTTACACTCGCTGACCCTTCTTTTGCCGTGCCAGATAAGGTGGACTTACTGCTCGGCGCCGACCTATTTGCGCGCATATTAAATGGCAAACGTGTTTCGGTAGGCGATGCGTACCCGGTAGCATTTGGTTCCGTTTTCGGGTGGATTATAATCGGCCCAGTTCCACTGTCGAATACTATTGTAGCTAATTCTCACCTGAATTCCCTAGTTTCCTCCATCGAAAGTCTTATGGATAATTTTTGGCGCGTTGAGAAACCAGAGATACCCCCTGACAACTTCACGTGTGACGGGCAGTGCGAAATTATGTTCCGTGAAAAATGTTCACGGGATAATTCCGGACGTTTTATAGTTCCGTTGCTATTTCGTCAACCAGTGGCAGACACCACCTTTGCAGGTTCGCGTGCAACAGCGCTCAAGCGGTTTGAGTCACTTGAACGCAAGCTTGCGTCTGATAGCCGCCTACGGGAGGCGTATTGTGATTTTATGGCCGAGTACGTGTCGTTAGGCCACATGTCCTTAGCCAAAAGCGCGGGATCATATTTCATCCCCCACCATGCGGTGTTCAAGTCTTCTAACGTCGAAGCGAAAATTCGCGTTGTGTTTGATGCGTCTGCGCAATCGTGTGCGAGCGCATCGCTTAATCAGTGTTTGTTCTCGGGTCCCAAACTCCAACAGGACGTAATAGATGTTCTTGTTCTATTTCGCCTATCGCGTTACGCATTTAAGGCAGATATAAATAAAATGTATCGACAAATTTTGGTGAACCCTGAACACAGACGTTATCAACATATTTTATGGCGCGCATCCCCACAGGACGTATTGGAAGAGTACGAACTAAATACAGTCACATACGGGGTAAACTGTGCCCCTTTTCTTGCCATCCGGGTTCTCCACCAAATGCCGAACATGATTGTGGTGATGCTCCCGCTGTCCGTGACGCTTTATTGTTCAGCACATACGTAGATGACATTTGTGTTGGGGGGGATAGCGTAGCCGAGGCGATCTCACTTCAGTATGAGTTAATAAACGTGTTAAAACAATCCGGTATGAGTTTAAAAAAATGGTCGAGCAACACCATCGAGGTGTTAAAACAGGTTCCGCCTGAGGATTGGGCAGGCGGGTTATTATCATTTGATGACGAAACTGGTGGTGGTACTAAAGTGTTGGGGCTTCAATGGTCGCAAAGGGAAGATACCTTTAGGTACGCCGTTCAGCCCGAGAATCTAATCACAACTAAGCGAGGCATGTTATCATTAATTGCGCGCATATTTGACCCACTCGGCTTATTGGCACCAGTAATCTTTTTGGCAAAACACTTAATGCAGCGCGTGTGGCAACTCGGTATTTCTTGGGATGAACAGCTGCCCCCCGAAATAGTTGATGTATGGAACAGATTCGTGGCGGATCTCCCGATTTTACAAACAGTTAACATTCCGCGATTTATTGGCACTCAACACGGCGTCCAAGGTCATTTATGCGGATTTTGTGACGCGTCTGAAAAAGGATTTTCGGCCGTCGTATATTTAAGACTTCGTAGCCATTCTGGACCACCCGTAATTTCCCTGTTAGGTGCAAAAACGAAGATGGCTCCAACCAAGGCCTCAACGATTCCACGATTGGAGCTTTGTGCAGCCGTCTTGTTAGCTCGATGGATGTCCCGACTTAAACTTACCCTTGAGCGCAAAATTACCATTATTCAAAGTTATGCCTGGTCAGATTCGACTACTGTGTTAAGCTGGCTTAAATTACCTCATGACAGTTTTAAAATTTTTGTGTCAAACCGAGTACACAAAGTAACGACGTTGCTCCCCGCCTGCAATTGGAATTATATATCGTCGATTAGTAACCCTGCAGATTGTGCGTCACGCGGTATTTTCACTACTGAGTTAGTAAACCATAAATTATACTGGGACGGGCCGGACGTTTTGTATCGTGATGAAACTGAGTGGTTAGCATTAGGTCCGAAGTTACTCACTGACGGTTTACCGGAAATGAAAACCGCTTCATTAACGACGCTTGTCACCAATACTAAGGAACTTCCCGAACCCGAGTGGTACGAACGGTTTTCGTCCTATATTCATATGATTCGTGTTGTCTCACGCATGTATAGATTTATCTATAGCTGCAGACGTTTAGCGTATAACACCGGTTTTTTATCACGTGTCGAATTGGATCACGCCGCTGTGGTCGTCGCAAAATGTTCCCAACGGGTCACGTTTGGCAAATTGTTTCACAATCTCTCAAACAATCTCCCGATCGGCGTCAAACCAGTGGCACGTCTTCGTCCGTTTATAGATAATCGCGGGTTAATTTGCGTAGGCGGCCGTTTGTTAAATGCCGATGTACCTGAGGCACAGAAGCACCCGATTTTATTAAGCAAATCGTCCCACATATCTATTTTATTAATTCGCCATTGGCACGATATCACTGGTCATGGGGGGCCGCGAATTTTGACTTCTCTTATTAACCGTTCATATTGGATTTTATCGCTCAATACCCTTATCAGAACCGTGCTTAGCAAGTGCACCACTTGCGTCCGTTTAGTGTCTGCCAATCCACAGCCGGTCATGTCCGATCTCCCTACATCTCGGGTGACCGAGTGCCATCCGTTCTCGCGGGTCGGTATCGATTTCGCTGGCCCTTTGATGATGACCGAACATAGGTTACGTAAGGCTCGGCAGTACAAGGTGTACATAGCTGTGTTCGTTTGTTTTGTGATAAAAGCAGTTCACCTCGAATATGTGTCAGATCTAACGACGGAGGCATTTTTGGCGGCCTTACAACGGTTCGTCGCTCGTCGGGGCCTCCCCACCGACATTTATACCGATTGCGGTACTAATTTTGTCGGAGCCTCGAATTTATTACGTGCGTTGGTTGATGATCCCAATTGCAAAGATCGGCTCGCTGCTAGATTCCATTGTACGTGGCATTTTAATCCACCCGGGGCGCCCCACTTCGGAGGATTGTGGGAAGCGGCGGTGCGTTCTGCCAAAAATCTTATGGTTCGAATAATGGGGGAACATACGTTTACATTCGAGGAGCTCTGTACACTATTATGCCGAATAGAGGCCATTTTAAATTCCCGTCCCTTGGTGCCACTTTCGTCGGATCCGTCTGAGTACGACTGTTTAACACCCGGGCATTTCTTAATAGGTCGTCCGTTACTTTCGGTTCCTGAAGTACACGTAGCCGACACGGCACGTCCATTAGTACAACGGTGGAAACTGCTCAATCAATCCACTCAATCATTTTGGCGCCATTGGCACGGCGAGTACCTCAACTCGTTGCAAACGCGCAATCGCTGGACACAAGATGTGACCAATCTAGCAATCAACGACTTGGTTATTGTTAAGGAACCAAATATACCACCGCTACGTTGGCGCATGGCGCGCGTTGAGCAAGTGTTTCCCGGAGCGGATGGTGTAGTTCGTGTACCTAGTCGGTTTGCGTACCGCAACCGGCACACTTACACGTCCGGTAGTAAAAGTCGTAAAATTACCAAATTAATAAAATATATAACTCACCTCTACACCTACGTTGCAATATGTCATGCCCCTGTTCTATTAGTTTTATTATCATGTATATATACACCTTGAGATCAGTTAATGTACCTTGGGTTCCATGGGTGGCGGAAGTAAAGGGCGCGTACAATTATATTTGTTTGATTTTTTAACATGTATTACTATTGATGTTTATTTACGTATATCTATATAAAAAAAAAAAAATGTATTAACACTATTAACGTGTCGTTAACGAAGATATTATTTATTAATTTGTATTATTTTATTGTTATTTTTATTGTCATTTTTTTTTTTTTTGAATTGTACGTTTGTGTGCCCTTAACTGGTTTAATTCGGGTGACCCCAAAATTGATATTTATCACCCTGTGGTTATTAATTTTTTTTTTTTTTTTTTTTTTTTTTATCAGGATTAAAATAGTTTATGTTATATTATAATAATAGTATATATATATATATTGTATTGCGGAAAATCACCGTCGTCGTAGAGTTCAACTTCATCACCCACAACCTGTAACTACGTCCTAATTAAATTCAGTGGTTGTAAGCCCTACGTCTTACAAGGGGGAGAGGATGTTCAATAACCATTACGAATTACGATACGCAACTTTCAACGGTCTCCCCCCCCCCCTTGTCCACCAGGACTGGTTGCACGACAAGCCTACGTGCGACGGTGTCGGGCGCGGGACTGTTCGACACTTTTGTCGATTTCGCCGTTCAAGTTGGCGCTCGCGGTGTGTGACGCGCGTGCAGTAAAAAAGGCCCCTGTTTTCCTTTTTAACCTGTGTGTGTGCTAACTCGTGCCACCACAAGTTGGCCGTTGCGTGATATTATTATTCTGAGCGTACGACCGTTTTCGTCGCTCGTTGGTGCTGTCCTTCACTGTGGTACAAGCCGTTCCGTGTGTGCGATATACATATAAATATATTCCGTCGCTGTCCCACGGTGTCGTGTCGTCTGCCGTCGTACATATCGACGTTGTTAGCGTGGTGTTCCTGTGATTGGTTTCCGGTGTGCTGCATCCTCAACAGGCAGATCAACCACAGTGGACCCGGTGATATCCATTTTATTTTGTATTATTGCCTTTTTTCGGCGTTTATTATTTGTATAGTTAATCTATTTATTTTATTATTTTTTTTATTACCTATTATTTTTACCCCCCTGGGCGCCCGTCTCATATTATTGTATTTATTTTATTGTATTTCTATGTTCATGTACCTAATAGTACGGCGGTGCTGATTTGGCCTGTCATTAACATATATCAATTGTTGTTTTTATTTATATATATATAAGTGGTCACCTGTCTTTGCCGGTCACGACGAAATTTATTATTATTAATTAGTGAGATATCTCTTGGGTATCACTTTTTATTTAAATAGGGTTTTTTTTATAACACCATCAAGGTCAACCGCCATCCCCGTAGGAACCTTATGGTACAAGTGTTTATATTATAATAATTAATATGAATACAAAAAATATAATCTACAGACATACAGTATATAATTTAAGCACTTAATAGGATATGAAATTTTAGTAGAAAGCATCTAACAGTTATGGAATTAAATGTTTCTTTTATAAATAGGTACTAATAAAAATAATTCTGGACTTTTTTTTGAAAATTAATTTTGTTTTTGGTATTAATAAAATGTGTTAAATAAATATTTAGCTCTATTAACATGAGATCATCCTGTTTTTATATGATTAATTTTTAGAGATTTCAGTTAAAAATTCTACACATCAAGTAATTTACAAATATATGCAAGTTTGATGTAGAACCTAATACATTTTATTATTTCATTAAATTTAATACCTGGTGAACAAATCACAACTAAAGGTAAAAACAATTGTTTCATTTTCAAATAGCTTAAGTAGGTATTAATAACATTGAGTTTTGCTTGTGATATTCTTATTAACTAACATAATTATTATTGTCTGAAGAAAATTATTATATATTTATATGTAATAAATTATTAAAATATAGAATAAGCATATAATATGTATATATTCTGAAAAATGAATGTATTTATATCATATATCACAATTCATATTATATTACCTATACTTAATTGTTTTATTTTTATATAATTTTTTCAGACACTGTAGTAAAATACAAGAACAAAATAATGCTTATAAAAAAAATATATTCTTTAATTGTATTTATCACTAATTTTATTTTGTCAAAATCTATGTTTATTTTTAGTTATTTAAAATAGAAAATGTTCAGTATTTTAATTATTGAAATTTCTTTTCAATAAGATTTATAATAAATAATTAGTTTATATAGTTTGATATTTATTTATTTTTTTTTTTTTTTTTTTTTTTTATATTTTTTTTTTTTTTTTTTTTATTTTTTTTTTTTTTTTTTAATTTTTTTTTTTTTTAATGTCTCATGTATATAAATTTAAGTTAATAATAATAATAATAATAATAATATTTATTGCAACAATGAAAATTTCATACATTTTAAAAATACTTAAGTTTATATACATTGCGCTTCCCCCTATAAGCCTAGCTTGTGCTTGTGCTTTGTGTAGTTAATACATTATATACTCATATAAATAGTACCTATGTAGATAAGTATATAGCAGACTATGATTAATTTGTATTTGTTAAAATATATTATACATTTATACCTAATACCTATGCATTTTGTTATTCATTATTATATTTTCTGTACATTGTTAATAAGTTATAATGTAATATTGTTTTTTATTGAAGTAATAACCTAATATCAGTCTTGTAAAAGTTACTTTTAAAAATGTATTTAAATACAGATACAAATATCCATTCAGAAAGTATTTAAGAAACATTTTAAATGCTTTTAAGAACAAATTTAATATTTAATATATTAACTTGAGAGTTGTGAAATACTTTTTTCAATTTATTTAATAAGTCAGTTAGCAAATTACTAATTAACATAGTATAATGGTACATTCAACTACGTATTATTAGAACTGTATGTTCTTCTTAAATTGTACCTATCTTTTTAAATTTAAACTGAAAAAGGTAGGCTAGTGGATCATGGATGTTACTCTGTTGTACAGTAGGTTACAAGTGGGTGATTGTAATGAATAATATTAAATTTGAACTCAAATGTGAAATGATATAATATCATTGTACACGAAAAAATTCTAAGGGATGGCCTGTAATATTGGTTATTACTATAGGTAACCATTGTTTATGATATTATTGTGAATAAAGTAATTAATTTTAGTATTAGACATTAGTATCTACTACAGTAGGTTGAAATGGTTGAATTCATTTTTGCCAAAAAAATTACTTTTGAAAATGTCATGGTGGGAATAAATATAAAAAATTCATGCGTGGACTAGTAAAAAAGTACAAGGAATGCTATATAATTTAAAGGGCATAAATAACAAAAAATTTTAGGACATATTTAAAATATGTAGATTATTTATAAAATATTAAAATATTTTATTTTGTTTTAATAAAATATTGAAAATACATAAAAACCGAAATAGGTACCAAGTTACAAGAAACATTCAAACAAAATTATACAATATTACCTACTTAATTTTCTACAATTGTATGGTGAAAAATTACAAATAAATTGATGGTCTGTTATTAAATATTCAAGTATTATATTTAATTACCTTATAAATATCAAAAATCCAATTTTAGCAATTGAAATATAAACAAGTAGTGGATTGTAAATATATGACTAACTAAATAAAACTATAAAAATATACCAGCTACTTAAGTGCAAAAGGTACCTTATCATATATCTCAATCATACATTTTTATGTACACTCCAGTACAATAACTATAATATTAATAATATTAATAAAAATAATAAATTTACCAAGACAAATTAAAATCTTTAAAAATTGAACCTTGATAACTATTGAATTCAAGCAAAAAAGCGGGCAAGTGGGTACCGTTCTGCTGTACATTAGGGAGTGGGGTTGACCTCGGACTAGGGTAGGTTAAATTTGAATGCAATGATAGGTATCATTGTATACGAAAAACGATTCTGAACGAAGATGATTTGTCAGCCTAGTATATAATTTCCAGTGGTTGGTGAAAAAGGTGGTTTATGTTTTAATGGCCTGAATACACCAAAATTTAAGTTCTTTTATAATTATTGTAAGCTAAACTTATGAAAAATCTTGTATTCAATTTTCAACTCTTAGCTACCTATACAAACATTTTTATGAATTATACCTACAAAATAATTTGCAAATATTCATAATTTTGACGAATTTTAGTCAAAATTTGAACTTGAAATGCTAATAAAAATAAATTGTGCCTATGTATTCTTATAATTTTTTAATCACTATAAGAATAACATATGAGGAGCTTTGTATACAATTTTCAAGTATTTTGATAGGGCCAAAAAAATTAAATGGACACTTCAAAAAAAAATTTTCAGAAAAATTGAAAATTTCGGTTGTCTATAAATAGCTCAAAAAAACTCAAAATATTTTGAAAATTAAATCAAGTAAATAAATGCCAATCTAAATAACTGGTAAAATTTTCAAGTATCTACGACTTATACTTTTTGAATAATTACAAATATTTAAAAACGTTTGAGGATAAATCGTTATCGTTACGCGATTTCGTAAAAATTTAAAATTCAAACGCACATAAAATTTTTCCTATAATGATGTTTTGAGTTTTCTCTATAACTACTTGAAGGAAAATTTATGGAAAACTTAGTGTTATAATTTTAATCCTTAGTTATGAACACAAAAAATTTTATGATTTTTCAACTTCAAAATTACTTGCAAATTTTCGCGTTTTCGACAGATTTTGTAAAAATTTGAACTATAACGCTTATAAAAAAAAATTGTGACTAACGATTTTTAATTTTTTTTAGCTACAATAAAAACAACTCATAAGGAACCTTGTATTAAATTTTCAAACACTTTAAAAAAAATTTCTCAAAAAAATCGAAAATTTCAGTGGTCTATAAATAACTCAAAAAAAGTCAACATTTTTTGAAAATTTAACTATATACAGATACCACTGACATTAACATTTGGTGAAAATTTCAAGTATTTTCAGTGATTAGTTTTTGAATTACAACCATAAAAAAAAATCGATTTGGTCGAAAACTGATTTTGCGTAAAAATTGCCGTTTTTCCGTAATTTTTTTTTTTGTTTTTCTTGATTTTTTTGAAAACTGTTGGAAATTGTTATCTTTTTACCTCTATAATGCACCAAGGATATTCACTTTTACATCGGAAACCACCCCCATAGTTTGAAATTGGAGCATTATTTCGACTAGTTATGCTGTACACAGACACACAAAAAAAAAAACACACACATCATTGTAAAATCAATACATTCATCACTTTGTTCAGAATCTAAAAGTAACAGAAAAGAAGAGGCCTCCTGTTGGAAATACTTCAACGTGAAAGTAAATTTAAGATAGCGAGACACTAATAAACTAATAATACTAATAATAATACAATGGTCAAAAATGTTATTAATATTAATAATTCATTCAAATTTTGACATTTTATATTTTGTGTTTTACTATGTATTATTATTGTTCCGTGGTATTATGTACGCACAATAATTTATTATCGATTTCATCTTTTGACGACGTATAGATAGCGCTGCATATTTCGTTTTATCTCAATTTTCGTTTCATATTTTTAATTTTTATCCGCCGGCATCGTAATAATATTATATTTAATAATTATTTGTGCCCTTTGCCTTTTTTTTTGCCCTTCAACTTTGCGCAGTGGACATTTGAGAGGCACTGAGGAACTTACGCGTCATGCGTCGATTTGATGGCACAACTCACAACTATTAAAGATGTCTATTGCAATAATTTTAACATTATCTAATAATAATTATTATTTATTATTGCCTATTAAATGAGTACAATTTATACACTTTTCCGAACTCAACATTTCACGCCGCTACGTCGCGGCCAGTGCTTTTACGGTGTTACACGCTTCTAAAACATTTTGATTTCTATTTTTTACTCCGATCGGCGTTCGGATTTATACTTTTATACACATCATGGGTTCGACGGAAGTAATATTAATAATAATAATAGTATAACGTACCGTTTAGTAATAATAATAATAATAATACATATGTACCTATTGATTTTTGGCTATTGATTAATATTAAAACAGAATATTACATTGAACGCTAGTTGATCGATATTCGTTATGAATTATGATTATTTGGTGGAGTAGTGTAAGGCACAGTTTCAACTTTCAAACGTATCTATTATTGGTCATTCTAGTGTACTCTAATGTGTGTTATTTATTTATTTATCAATTAAATTCTCGACATTTCAAAATAATTGTAAAGCCCTGAAACACAAAACAACACGTTTGTCTGAATCTATTCGTTAAATCGGTTGAATTATATTTTTTAGTTTTTTTTTTTTTGACGTTGTATAGGTGGTTGGTCTACCATTCTAGGTACATAGATAATAATAATGTAGTTTACATAAATTATGCATTTATTTTGGCAACATCTGACAACTGAATATCCTATCATAATACATTAAAAAAAAAAAATGTGTCTTTGACATAAATTATAATATACATAAAGTATACATATTTTGAATATGCGAAATAGTTAAATAAATAAATAAATAAATAGATTATACTTTTTAAAAAAAAATTGTCCATAACGTATTAATAATAATATATTCATAAGTTTCAATTATTTTTATTTATTCTTCAAAAAATACTCGCCTTTTTTAATTTAATTTGACACCATATTATGTAATTATATTTTATTAATAACACAGTGAGTAAATGCATTTGTACTTGAATAATTAAGTGTGACGTGTACCTATTTTAACTATATTTAATGACTTGTATAATTATGAAATTGAAAATTTTATATTATTATATGATCGTATTTATTGATTGCGCACGTCCTTAGTAATAATATATTATTAATGATAAGTAGAAACAGTGGCGTAGCCAAGGGGGGAGGTTAAAGAGGCTATAGCCTCCCCCATTGGCTATATTTTGTATAATTTTTAAAAGTATTTAAATTTAAATATGGTAACTGTATTAAACTTATACTAATATATTTCTTGTTATTAGTTGTTTACTTGTATAATAGAACATTTGAGTTAAAAAAAGTATTATTAAAAGTGCTTATTAATTTTTTTGTTGTTTTTGATTTTCAATAACTCAAGATAAAAGTGCCCTCCCCATAAAAAAATCCTGGTTACGCCTCTGAATAGAAAACTATTATAATATAAATAATATTACAAATACCGATGTTGGTATTTTATTTTTCATTCTCCTTAATCTTTTTTCTAATATTTAAGACTACTTAATCCAGCTTGTAAATATTGTAAACATCTATGTATATTAAACATGTCATTTATAAGTCTTTAATCATCAATAATATTATTAATATTACGCATCTCTGGTATACATAACGATTACAAACGTTAAAGTGTAATGTTTAATAAATTAATGTGTAATATTTAATACGTTACAATACGTACATAACATCATTAACCATTAGATATAATATCATATGAAATGTGAATAATTGTATATTTTTATAGTGTTATTATGATGGATGAAAATTGCATCAAATTTTTGATTTTATATCAGACCCGTATTTATAGAGCTTTGCCACAAAATAGTTAACACTATATACTGAAATAGTTTTCGGATTCATTCGACGATTTATTTAATCGTATTCCTACTGTAGTAGATCATAAAATGTTTTCCGTCGGGACTTGTCGTTACTCGTTGGCCCAGTTAACGATGCATTGGAGCCTAGCGGCTAGAGGTACCTCGGTTAATGCTATGTCGCTTACCAGCGACGACCCGATACGAGCTGCTTGTGTATTAGTTTTACTGAACTTTCTCGTCCTGCAGCAGTTAAATTTTCGAATTTGCGATAACCATTGCCGCGGTTGTAAATTGTAATTGTTACTGCACTGGACCTGAAATGTATTGTTATTTTACAGTGTATACGAGTACATTGACCTACGTTAATCGCAAAAAATTAAATTAAATCGGTAGCCGACCGGACCACTATAACGTCCTATAACCCTCCGCATATAGGGACAATGGTCGTGTATGCATTTTTCTAACGGTTCTGCGTACATTATATTATGTATATAGCATAATGTTTATTGTACTATGCCCCAACAACCCCTTTTACTCATTTTTTTTTTTATGTATACTATTCTTCACGAGTGATTTTATAATATCGTTTTATATTATTATATAAACGATTTTGCGCGAGTCGCTCCCTCGCACGCCTTATACCGTACAATACGTGTATTTTATGCTATTATAGCGCGACATATTTTATTTACTTAAAGTATATATAAGTAGGTACTAGTTACGCTAACATGTACAATATATTATTTCACAAATAAAAGCGCAAGCAATTTTTGCGCGGCCGTGGTAAAATCGATATGATTTTCCAACATAAAATATTAAATCAAAAATAACGCCGTCGGTTATTGCTCTCCCTCTCTCTGTCACTAGTAACAGATTATATACTGTCGTATTGCAGCTGCTATTGCGTTCTTTCCATGTAATAATATTGGTCGAATTTTTGTATTTTAGAAAATATCTTGCGTTACTACTAAAATACTTTGATGCGAATTTCACCGCGAAGTTATATATATATTATACTTCTTATATAGTATGATGCCATGGCAATCTGCAGTATGAAATATAATTGTACTCGTGGCTCATACAGTAGATGTAGGTGTAAGTACTTTTGTCGTCAACATATAGATCAATTATTTATACACATAATTATATTATTCAAAATAATATATTGGACAATCCATTGGTATTTCGGTAAATCTATATATGTATACTTTACCAAAAGAAGAAACAACTAGAAATTTAACAGCATTTATTTTTATAATATTTTCATATAATTTCAAACGTTTTTCTTTGTGTATACACTTTTTATATGCCTTTTTTTTATACGTGTTATATTGGGTATAATTAATAATATGTAAATATTTTAGATTTTTAACAGCCAAAGCTTTCACTGCTCTACTCTGACCGGAACACACACACACACACACACACACACATTCACATACATACATAAAAAGTGAGGAGACGAGTCCACCTCGACGATGGCGTTTCCCCGCGCCGCGCCGGGACTTTTGCATTTTATAGATTAAACCGACTGCGGCGTGTGTGCGTGCGCGTGGCCGAGGGTGGCGTCGCGCCCCTTCCCGCACATTATTAGCTGCCGCAGCAGCAGCCCTTCGTGGCGGTGCGCACAGCATCTGAGGCCCGGCAGAAGGACCACGACTCTCGGAGGACCCTCACGTCGGTTGTAAACCGCACACTGTACTTATCACATCCGATCGTCTGCCGCTAGTAAGTATAATATGTCGATATAATATTATACCTACATTGAAATTATTATAAACCATAATTTTTTTCCTAGTTAAAATGTATGTATCATAATATTGTTTAACTATTAATTAATATTAACCATAATATTATTATTATATTCACATATGTGTACCTATTTGTATATTATATATTTTATCAGTTATATTGCGCACTGTGGAAACTACATTACAGGCCCCTATATTATACACGTTAATATATATTAAAATTATTATTAAAAAACATATGATATTTTTTGCTATTTTTGTCGAGCGCGCATATTATTATTTATGTATAATAGGTATATTTCTCATGCCCATCAACATCGTAATTCGCGATACGTATAATATAAACTCTATCGTTTTTTTTTTTTGGTAAATGTAAGATATTCGTTTAAAATGAGTTTGGAAGGAGCTTTGAGTATATCTTCGTATTGGGTTGTTATTATTACATAAAATATGTTTATCTCTTCCCAAATCAATCATTACACATTATATATAATGTAATGCCACTATATTTATACGGTCGTGTCCAGGTTTTTGTTTGTGGAGACGAATAAGAACGACAGTTTTTTTCCACGACTCTTTGTTTTCATACACATAATATGTATAGTGTATATACATATTTTGTTTTCGATTTTCGCATCGTATATTTACAAAGCAGCCGCCGCCGCCGAGTTCCGGTCTCGTACCCCTCCGCGACACGTTCTCTCCGAAACTCTCGCCCTTTGCCCACGCCCCGGACCCAGCAGCAGCATCAGCAACCGTGATCAATACACGTCGGCCGCCGCACCGAGATTCGCAGTACCCACCACCGCTACCACCCTGCTAGCTTCACTAATCGGGCGGCCTCCCTTCGGCCAAGGTCAGAGGTGCGTTCGCTTTACATCCACCGACGTGTTCGGACGTCCTAAGTGCGCCGTTTCATTTCCGGTGCAGACTTGTCGTAGTATAACATTTCCATACAAGTCTGCTTATTTATGACGAAGAAATTTAGTTTGTTCAGTTGCCGAATATACTCGGTTATTGTTTTAGATACAATCACAGACATTTATTGTTATAATTATTATTATTATTCTCGTTTACAGCTCGCTCACAGTCGCCCGCCGTGGTTCACCCGCAAGTCTCCGATTACGTTAGAAATGTAACGCATCCGTGATCTACCCTGTAGATCCGGGCTTTTGTAGAATAATCGATACGTTCAGAAGCTCGTCTCTACAGGTATCTTACGGATGGAAGTTTACCCCGACCCGCGGCGGCACCATACATAGAACGGACCGAAGCCACGACGCCTGATGATAGTATAGCACTTACCTATACAGTATATATTATATTATTAGTTAATTTTGAGCCTTAACAACCAGTCGTCGCGTCCTCCACCGACGTCAATGGTTGAATGGTGCGAGCAGATGAGTATGAACTATGAAGGTTTCGATGTACGTATGGTTCAGCTGTCGCGGCGTCTCCTCTTCGTTTGTTACACTTCATCCGTCTGAAATTATACTTAATATTATTTATAATCTTAAGTCTTTTTGAAGTAATAACGTTTTGTATAATGTCAACGTAATTAATTCTATCTAGAATAAAATATAAGTTTTTATCATCCATTCTTGTCGTGGCAAATCAATCGGTTTTTTTTTATTACTTTAGGTTATTAATATACTGTAATATCGGAACGCACAAACAAAGTTAATACGTTACACTATAAATTATTGTATACTCGACTATGAGCTTATAATGTCTTTCGTGATTTAACAATTTCTTTGTAACTTATTTTATTATGATTATTATTATGTATATATATATTATATAGGTACCTAATCGTATACTATAAATTTAGGCGATTGTTATAAGATGGGAAATTAGGTATTAAATATATTATTGTTATAGAAATGGTGAAATTAGTATAAAATCCATATATCATGGTGCTATATGTACATTGTATAATATATTATAATATATATCTATTATCTATAACAATTAACTATATTATATTTATTTTTTTGTATAATATGAAAAATTTCATATTTTGTGTTTTTATTTTACTATATTATATATGTTATATACGATATACCTATATTAAGTTAAAATGTATTGTATCTACAAACTATAAGTTATATTAGATCTTTCATTTTTTAAATTAGATAATATATTATATAGATTCAGGAAAATTAACGTACAATTTATCATAACTAAAACCAATACAAAATAAATAAAATTTATAGGTTCTTAGTAGATAATTGTTGTTATAGTAAGGTATTAAGGTTGTAGTAGTTATAAATTATAATAGTTAAATAGTCAACACATAATTATTATTGTTATTTTTTAAAAAGTACGAATGTGTAGCAGACACAAAATGTAGCATATTATTATAAACTAAAATAATGTAATGATATATGCTATTATGCTCACATATCAATATAATAGGGAAGTTTAATAATAATAATTTAATAAATACAGTCAGATTTTCCAGTGTAGATAATGGGAGCCCCCAATAATATCATCATCACTTATGAAAGGGATGATCTATGTTATTGTAAAGTCACATAAAAATTGACAAGTATAACATATGTGACGATGATGCGCCAGAAGTGTGGCTTTCTTCTAAGCCGCCAGAGAAAAGAGATGAATGAATAAGTATTTCTGTTTCAGGTTGAAAGCTAGTTTCTTGGACATTTAGTGATCTTTGATAAAGCCAGAAGCCTCTCTTTGGTCGACATGATTGTTTCGTATTTTCCACCAATGCTACGGCCATCTTAGCAACGATTTATTCTCTCGATACCAAATCCTGCAAGTAACAACTGGAACTCTTTTTAACTAACTAAATCAGTGTTTTTTTTTTTATTTGGGTTTACGTATTAATCTTATCAATTATCATATTATTATTATAGCGTAGTTTATTGGCAGATGTGAGCCAGGTAATGAAAGGTAATATATACCTGTATTATTTATTTCATATTAAACTTATATTTTATAAACAATTTTATGGTACAGTATATTTGATAAAATTCTCAAATATACGACTTCGAGAGTTCTCCAACGATCAGGAATCAGGTAGTGGAGTATTTTTAATATTTGTATCAAGTAGGTGATAATATACTCCAACACTCCAAGAATCTCCTGATCATCAAAATTATCTAGTTTTAGCCATTTGTAGCTATTAACTTTAATTTTACTTATTCTATTATTTTTACATTATTACAATAATACATAATTCTGTTTTATTTAAATAAACCTAATATTTCAACTACATTTGCATTACTTTGCATTAATATATATAGGATAATTTATTAATAATTAAACTAATGTCAATAACGTAGATATAATATACATTAGACTTTAAAGTTAAACAAAATTAAATACTAGGTATGTATTTGTGTTATTTAAATAGTACAGACACTAGACATAGTACAGTCAATATTAGATAAGTTGGCGCGGTGGCGTTTATTAGTAAGTGTAGCCCAAACTAACCACGATGTGCAATTATTCGGCCGCGCTCAGGGTTGTTCATTATAAATTTATAAAAATAAATTATCATGGCCAACAATGGATACTTTTAATATATTACTTTGATATAAAACGTTTAAGACATGAATTGATATTTACTCAGTTTCTTTACAATACCTTATAAAATATGAAGAACTCGTGGTTTTATGTATGCATGGATTCTTATACTAATCTATTTTACATCGATATTTATTAACTATCATGATTTTATTAATTTAATAAAAATATCTCCTTTGTGTATATATTTATGACGATTTAATTCAATTTAAGCTCACATTAATACATTATTATATTTATAAATATTATGGACTTTTAAGTACACTTAAAATTTGAATAAGTCCATCATAAAAAAAAAGATAAAGGTATGGTTGGTCATGGCTACACATGAACTGCCATGTATTTTCATCTTATTTTTTTTATTAATTGTAGTATTATTAACTACTGATTGTTGTTAAATTATTATCTAAAAAATCTTTTTTATCAATCAATATTATCAACTTGAAAAATAAATAACATTTTATTAAAAAATAATGTATCAAGCTAAATATACTATATAATATGTCTAATTGTATTACGTATTGTTAATATAAGTACCCAGTGTGAATGTACGTTTTGTATGAATAATAATTGATAACAACAAAAGTTCCATTTGTCGCGTAGGAACTAGCTAAAACATATTCGCCAGTGTATATATAATATGTTATTATTAATAAACATTAAACAAAATTCAAATTATCAAACATACATATTTACATTCAAGGTTCAACTATAAATCACTCGAAAGTCGAAGTTTAATAATACATTCATTCTATAACACAGATTTTTAGCAACATTTTATTTAATCTTGTACAAAAAACGATGTATTAGATAAATACACATTAGATATACGCACAATTATCGAACAAATAAAAATAGCATCATTTCCAGACTAAAGTTAATAACTAATAAGTTCAGACAGTCGTTAGTGAAGTCAGTGAGGTAACAGAAGTCAGTTGTGAAACATTTTGTCCGAACGTCTGAAGTATAGGTATATTATTTTTATTTATAATTTTAAATAAATTCAAAATCGGTGATTATCCTTGTAAAGCTATAATTCATGATATATAAATCAATGGTATTATATAATAAATAGTAGTCTAGTAAATTCTCAATTGATATGGATTGGTCATATGGATAGTCATAATTTAAAAAAAGTTAACATTAAAAAAAAATTTAAAAACAATAATGAGCATTTAAAGACTTTCGAATACGTACAATTCATATTTAGGTCAACTAGGTCGAATAGGTACCTATAAATGTATGAGTTAGTGACGTTGAAGTTTAACCATTGTATTAAATAATGACACTTCACTCTTACACTTATATATTATTTAATAGTATTCATATTCATTTGACAAGTATAGGTACCGCGAATTTTTTAATTGTGCGCAAATTTCGATTTCCCAAGTCCTTCTATAACATACTAGGTACTATTGTTTATAATCAAGTCAAAAATACAGGCCTAAATGTTATATTTTTATTAAATGAAACAGCTATCTATATTTTGATGTAGACTCATGGCCCAAGTGGGCCTGAATTATTTAATTTTTAATGAAATGTAATTTTATAAAAAAAATGACTATTTTTTGTTTCTATAATAGGTTTAATGTTATGTATATAGTATATACCTAACATTATGATAATTTGTATCGTTTTCTTCTTATTTTTGTTTAATCGTGTAACTTCAATAATCACAGTAACCGATTGTTGTATATTTTTACTAGGTACCTCGACAACAGATGTAGTAATAATAAGAATCGTGGCAAATCATTTTTATAATTTTATTTAGAATAATCACTATATAATATTATTATAATATAATACATCAATACTTTATTATTTATTTAATATTTTTATTTCCAGTTGTAAAACCTCATAATTATTGAAAATATTTAATCTGTTTACTAAGAATAAGTATTCATAAAAATAATGAATGATTTCATTGATTTTAAAAAGTTCATTCTAACCCGTTATTTTTACTAAAATATCTATATTACTCCTTAAATATCGTATGTTATCAGTAATCAGTATTACATAACAGTATTAACAACGTATATGGAATGACATATAGTGTGAAAAATAACACTTATTTTGGTACATTTTAAAGAACTTGCAATGGTACCGCATATCTTAGATAATTATTTATCAATAATAAGAATATAAAATACCTACCTAAAAGTATACATAGTTTTATGTGTGAATAATGAATAAATAGAAAATGACCTTGCATTTAATGTTGATGTGAATGTTTATTTTAAAATATAAAAATAATTATTGTTTTATATTAAATTTGATCTTATTTTATTTTAGTTATAAATTAATATAATTGCTGTCTATAATTTAGATTTTAGATTTTGAGAGAAACGATTGATATATTGATTTTAAATGACATGTGAATTGTTTTAAATTAAAACTTTTTTTTTTGTGCTTCCCTTTTAGAGCAATGAAAATGATGCTTTAATTTTAAATGATGAATGTAACCTATTAGTTTTTGGTAGTAGATTTAATCTAGTTGTTTCTTTGATGGGTCAAAATTTAAAAATTCTAAGTTCTTTAAAAACTAACCATGAAAAACATAAAAAAAATCACTGAATATTCTTATACGCATTTAGTATTTACTAAACACAGGTACTATAAGTATTGTAACATTATAACCGTGATCTATTAAACAATTATTTATAAAAACTTACACGTCCTAGTTAATTAACTGGAAGTAGTGTTGATGAATTCTCTCTTTCCTTATATTTTTAAGTCTTATACACACGTTAACTTATTTACTTATTGTATTAATGGTTTATACAGATTGTAATGTGTAAAAAAAATATGTAGATATGTTATCCGATGATACGACTGGTAGTTAGTTGGATGCAATATCGAAATGCTACATTATATTTGTTTATAAGTGAAACTGCAGCGACTTTTACGCTATGCGAAGTTAGCTGCTGGTTTAATAACGGAAAGGGTACGTTTTACCATTTTTATTTTTTGAATTTTAAGGCGAGCTTTTAGTACCTACATCAATTATACTTTATAGGATATTGTTACTTTTGTTTTTGTACGAAAAGTGTTCATTGCATTTGACGCAACGAAGTTTGTGAGATCAATATGACTTCGTATGACCTCATGATTGTATTTTAAATTAAAAAGAATATTCTTCTTTAATAAATAAAATGTCACCATTGATTTGATAATTTTAGATTGTTTATAAAATTAAATGCTTTTAGCTTAAGCTAGAATTATTATTATAGAATTCTATAAAACAAAAGTTTATATTGTAATCGTTTAGCTAGATTTGTAATAAAATGCTAATAAAAAAAAAAAAAATAAATAAAAAAAATACCACACATTGGAAACTATTATATTTATGCAATCTATGAACATTTATTAGGTATTTTTAACAAAGAAGTAAAAATTTGGTTGACACTGCACTTAGCCCCACCACTATAATACCGCCTATGCCATAAACAACGATAAAAATCATTTGATAAAAAAAAAATGTTTTTTGTTTTTAATTTCAGACATTTTTATTTTGTGGTATTTTATACTACATAATGATTATGATATTTGACCCAGAAAAAAGCCAAGGGGGGAAATTGCCCCTACTTGCTCCACGCCCTTGGCTTGGACAAATAACTTAAAAATGTAATACAAGATTCTTCATAAGTTGTTTGTATTGTAATTATTAATAATAATTGATTGTTAATTTTTTTTTGCATTGAAATTCACAACAATTTACAAATTAATTTTTATTTAAAAATTCAAGAATTTTAATATTCAAACCTAAGATTTGAAAACCAATAAAAGTTTTTTTTATAAATTTAGCTTATAATAATAGTTGAATGTAATACTGTAATTCCACAAATATTTGTTTTGTTGTGTGTTCGAAGAGTACACTTCGACAAACTTGGATATTTAAACGTAATTACGTAAAACAACGAATTTTCGTTAACCGAATTGCGTTTTTTTTTCAATCCAATTTAAAGAGTACCTATACTACTAATTTTATAAACGTGAAACAGCTGAAACTATTGATTATAGAATAGACTATATTCTATATTCTAGGGGCAGACAAACGTCGATCATGTTAGAATTTATTTTTTAGGGCCACGCGCACGAAAATTAAGTAAGGTTGTAGTGAACAAATTGTCTATAAATTGTATCTGTATAATACTACAATTTTCTATGGAAGTCGATCACCAAAGGTGAAGTATATTTTTAGTAGGTAGATCGTGACCAAAAATAGTTTGGTTACCACTGCTATATTCAATGCAGTTGAAATCAGAAACATTCCACCACTGTTACTTACTCACTTAAATAATAATTATTTAGTATCATCATTAACGAGGTACACTTGACACCTAAGTACCAATTGTACATCAAAACTCAAAAGGGTTTCTACTTGTTCACTTTTTTAAAAAAAATAAAATACATACCGACGATCGACTGTTAAGGCGTTTGGAGAAATCCTATGCGCCACTGCCAATATTGTATTTTTTTTTATAAGAATAACAAATTATTAATAATCAGATTCTAGTTTATGTTCATGATCGGATTACCATTAATGAATACATTTTGCCGTAGAATTTGGCGGGGTAATCAGTTCCACACGGTGGTAGCCGGTTGACTAACTGTGGTTAGGGTTCTAACACGTCTTCTCACTGAATGTCAACTCGTCTTTGATAATGTATGTGTACAATCACAGTCCACTCCATAACCATTAATTTATTCCGTACTATAAGCCTGATAATGTTTGACTCGTGACGTATGACCACGATTACGAAAATAACTATATATTATATAGTAGTAATCTTTAAGTCTTGTACACAACTGACGTCATAGTGATCGAATGACATATTATTATGTTTTTAGTGAAAGGCACTTTCTTATTTTGAAATATAGCAACAGCCACTGACTGTTGAAGTGTTGTTACACTGAACTCAATGTAGATAATAATATATGTATGTGTATTCACTTATATACTTATATGTGTCTGTGGACTGTACGTCGTTTGCTTATCAGTCATTTTATTATCATACAAAAATAAATAATAATATAAATATTAAATTACAATAATTGCTCCGATTTGGAAATCCATTAATAAATTAAATAGAGTTCGAACGACAACGATGGTCGGTAGAAGTGGCGGTGGCCGTGTGCGACCGGTTATACGTAGTGCGTGTTAGACGAGACAGTCAGGCAGTATTCCTTAATCTATCGTTGTGCTCCACCGTCATTCGTCCTAAAGACTTGTTCGTAAGTCGTATGAAAATCCCGTGTTCCATTGCCATTAATTGGCTATCGAAAATTTGTTATTCACGAGGTTAGTGTTCGTGCAGTCTGTAGTTTCGTGCTCGGTAGTTAGTGTTGTAATTTTATGCGTTGCATAATTATTCCGGTGTAGTGACGGTAATTAGTGTTTGTTTTAGTAGTACTTATATAAAAAAAAGTACTTAGTAAAGAGGTCCTTTTACGCGTCGGTGTGTGGATTTTTTTGCAGCTATGATCTCCGATCCTCCTAAGTCCCGAGACTGGTGGCCAGATTTGGAAGACTTACGACTGGCGAACACGGCTGTGGTTGTGTTAAACACAAGCATTGAAAATCCACCAAAGCTGGTGCGGCATCTGTGGAATAATTGTGAGTGTTCAGTCACCACATTGACATCCATTTATTAACCAAATTTTGCATTCATTTTTATTTCCAGCCTGGCTCCGAGTGACTGTCGATGGTGGCACAAACAAATGGCACAGTTTTGTCAAACAAAACTCATTTGATGACTTAAAATTCCCCGACCTCATAACTGGTGATCTAGATTCGGCCAACCCTGCTGTCGTTGATCAGTTTGTATCAATGGGTTCAACAATCATTCCCACACCCAACCAGGATGAGACAGACTTCACCAAAGCACTTAAAGAGGTTAAGAAATACTCTGCAAGTAATTATAAATATAATTATGCTACTTGTAATACTATGATAATGATTAACGTTGATTTTTTTTTTTTTTAGAACATTGTAAATCAATAGATTCTATTATTGTTATGGTTAACATGTGCCATAGGGTCGATCATTTCTTGTCAAATTTAAACACTTTGTACAAATCTAAAACTAAAGATCTTTATTTCGACGAAGACATATATCTTCTAGGGAGAAATTCATTGACCTGGTTGCTCCAGGCCGGCACACATCGTATCCATGTTCCTCAGTCCCTCAGGTTTCACCCAGAGAATAATTATGTAGGATTTTTTCCAATGGGTTCGGCATGCAACGAATGTACAACTACAGGACTCAAATGGAATTTAAGTAAGCCTTGTTGCCTTTTTTAATTACTTATGCATTTTTAAATTATACCCAAATGTTTATTACTGAAATATTGGTGTATTCGATTTATTTTAGAATGATGGTTTGATTTGCTACTTATATTAAACAATTTTTCAATGTGTATTTTACTTTATTTAATAGTTTATTTACATTTCATTTAGTTATTATAAATCATGCACTTTGTTTTGCATTACTAATGCAAAATTAATGGTAGTAGAATAGTCAACATACTGTAGTGAAAAATAAAATCTTATAATTTTATTAATTTAAAATGACTTAAATGATTTGGTTGGTCATTGTTATTTTTCTTTTTAATTCTTTTTTTTTTTGATCGAATATACTGTTCAATAAATGCATTCAATTTGAGTAAGAAATTTATATTTTTTAATTGTTGATTAATGATTAGGTACTCATCCGAGTTTAAACCATATATTATGCTATTTTAACGGTTTTAAATTCAATGATATTTGCTTTCTTATTTATAGTTAAATTTGCTTTGTATACCAGTAAAAATACTAGTATCTATGGATCTAAAACCGTTAATCACTAATATATAAACATTAAACTCATCAATAGATACAATATAAAAAAGTTTTAACTACTACAATAATATAAGTAATGTTCAGATCTAATAAAAGTTTCAAAAAATTTCTATAGGCTCTAAGATTCTATGTATTATATTTATATAACAAGGGAGATCCTGTCGTAAGTTTAAAGGTTATAGTCATATTGGTTTTGTATATTATAACTAAATATATTATAATAATTAAATTATATTATGGATTATTAAAAATAGAAAAAATTGCTAGATTTTCTGTCATAGAAATTCCAAATATAGTAAAAAAAAATTTTTTATTGAATTATCCATATCTGGATATTTAACAATTTAATTAAATTAATGGATTTTAACTCTGGTTTGTTTAACAAAAAAATCAAAATACTTGAATGTTAAATTCTTAATTTTTTTTTTATCAAAACGTTACTTATTCTACCTATTTGTTCTAATATAAACTTTTTCTTTGTAGAATTATGTATGGTCTTTAAATGAGGAAGAAATATTAATGGGGAATGTCCATAGTTTCAATATGGTAAAATATTTAGACTATAATTCTTGTCACACTAAAAATTGTTGCTTTCTAAACTAGTATCGTTAATTATATAATATAACTAATACTACAAAACCAAAACTTTTAATTAAAAAAAATATGATTTAAATTTATTCGGTAATCTAAAATATTTAAAAAAATTCATAATTATTTTAATGTAGGTATACATTTAAACAATAGTTAACATTTCTTAATATTAAAATATTTATGAGTTATGAAATAATAACATCTTTTAAATATAATCACTAGTATAAAATATTACTATAGAAACAAAATTTTAGTAAAATTATTCATAATAGTAAAAAAATATTTTTTAAATTTTATAAGATTTTTTTATAATTTTTATTACATTTTGTTATTAATTATTCAAAAAGGGTGGTTGTCTTCATTATTTATCAAAGTAATTAGTACATTAATTGATTTAATAATACTATGTCAACAAAAAATGTATAATTTTGTGACTTAACACATAAAAATAAAATATGCTTCAAACTCAATACAGACTATTAACATTTTTTTTTGTTTGAACATTGACTTAAATTTATAATTTTTATTACTATTCTTTTGATAGAGTCAAACCTAATACAATTATTATATTTCATACTATAGCTAATATTAGTTTAAGAATATATAATTTCTTAATAAATCTAATTAGCTAGATTTTTTTATTGTTATTATTTATTTATTTTATTTAATGACAACCAGGATTGGATTAAGAATTATGATGCTTGTAGACTGAAAATGTTGGTGCTCTTATTTTATTAACCTACTTTATATATGTATTTTTAATCAATATCCAAATAACCTTGATCATTCAACTTGAAATTAAAATTAAAATTAAATGATAGTATAACGACATGCTTTTAGGCTTGAATATAATCTAATCCAGGGGTCACCAATTAATATTTTTCATGGGCCACATAAAGAATTCGGAAAATTCTAGCGGGCCATAAAAATTGGAAGTACATTGTATTTATTGTAATATGCCAGGGATGGCAAACCTTTTGAACATTGCGTGCCCAAAATTACCTTTTTTTTTTTTTAGAGGCGTGCCATGTGAAAAATATTATATTATTATATGTTTAAATATGTTAACCTATTACCTATCATATTATATAATATATTATAGTAAAAATCTTCGCGTGCCCACAAAATCTTTTCGCGTGCCATGGGTTTGCCATCCCTGTAATATGCTAATTAAATTAGGTCATGTATTAAATTATCGGCTTTTTCTCTCCTTGTCTGCGGGCCGTCATTTGGTGACCTCGGATCTAATCTATAGGTACTATTCTTGCACAAAATATAAATGGTACCTCCAAATGTGTAGTCAACCATGGATCTGTAGATCGTACACTATAATATAATGCTTATACTTTAATTTTGGTTTGATAATAAACTGTAACTTTTTATCTGTATCAAAAAGTTATACAATTAAAAAATAAGTTGTGATAAATAGTAATTATAGTTAGATGGAATACAAATAAATATTTTTTTAATGATTGTCTTGTAGTTAGTCTATTTAATATAATATCGTTGGAGACACAAAAAATGAGACTTATTCATTATGTGCCAAGCTGCAGTTTTTTAGTAGTGATTATCAAATCTTATAACTAAAAATGTTAATTCTCAACACTTTAAAGAATTTAAAAGACTATTGGAAATGTATAGTCTAGTTAGTGACCAGCTGGCCAGTGCTTATTTTTTTATGTCCACAAATACAACATGTATTGGTAGTAATGTTCCAATGTATTCATATAAAAAATCAATGGTTATGTATCATTTGGTTATAGCGGTAGATATGAACAATATGGTGCTGAGGCCAGGTCACATTTTTTTTGTCAGCAACTAATGGTAATTTATAAGGATCCTGTATGATCAACACAGATTGTTTTTATTTGGAAATACTTCCAAGCCCATATGACTTATTTTAACTGTACTGTGTATGAACAAGCTATGTTTGCTGTACAATTTTTTACATAAATATAACATTTTACTGTTCATTTTAGGTGGAAAACCTATGGAAATGGGAGGACTTACCAGCAGTAGTAATACATTCAATGGAGAACCAATTGTCACAATCACCAACAGTTCTCCACTATTGTGGACAATGACTATGGGCTATGAAGAAAGTTTCTAAATCAAGAAGAACATTGTTAGATTGATATATTTTATTCTAAAGTAAAATATTTCCTTTCCTACTGCCTGATCACTTGTTATTTACTCGCACAAGAACATCATGTATTTCATGATCTACATTGTCAGTATGACTGCAATAAAATTTAGTGTTTATTACGAATAATGTATCAGTGCAATTAATTTTTATAAAGTAATATTATAGAAGTTTGTTATTATATTTTTAGAATTTATTTGTGTTAGGGCCTCGAGGGTTGTTATATTTGAAATAGTCTATGCAATAATGTATTTAATTGTTGTTTTCAGTCAAATATATTTATAGACACATATAATATTGTGATTGTGAGTATTCGAAAAGTTTTATATGTTGAGATAAATTATCAGTTTTGCACACTATAATATTAAATCATTTTTTGGTTAATTTATGAAAATGGAAATTGGCACTCTAACTTGATCCTATTATACATTTTTATGTTTGCATTTAAATATAGCGTCTTGTGTCATTTTTTAAATTACTACTACAATTATGTTCTCATTAAATTTATAATTCAATATTTAAATATTTTAGTAAAAACATTTTGCAAATCCATTGTTTAGCAAATGTTTAAAGAGATGTGGAAAATTAAAAATTACAATTCATGTAATTCAATAATAATTAGGTTTATGACACTTTTGCTACATGAGTAAATTGCTGTCATGGCACGTGTATGTTAATTATCTTTCTTTTAAAGAAACTTAAAGTTTTTATTTTAAACACTAAAAATCAAATTTTACTCGTGCTAAAAACATAAGCCTTTGTTAATATTGCAAAAAAATAACATTTTACTTTATTACTGTACAATTATTCTGTGAATTAAATAAATATGTAACTAGCTCCTATTTATCAAACACACTGTAACATTAAAATATGATTTAACTATTAAATAATTATTAGAATATACATAAAATAAATTTAAATACTTATATTTATTTACCAATTTAAACTAGTTGTAATAATATTGTGGGATCACTTTGTATTTAATCTATTCAGGCCCATGATGGTATTTATTATTTAAATCTATTATGTGGTAACTTTCTTAGACATTCTTCATTTCGGTATTATTAAAATGGGAATTTGTCCACAAATGTTTAGTAATGTTTTTTATTATATTATACAATGACACTTCTTCTTATCAAATGTCAATAATTAATCAATATGAAGAATTAAAATAATTACTGTACAACATTATTTTTTTAATTATTGATATTTAAACAAAACTGTTCATTGTTAGATAGTGATCCTTGCATTCATTTATATAACATTATATATATTTATATAACTTATCCACTTCACTACTTCAAGCTTCAGTAAATAAGCATTATTTATTTTTTATTAAAACACAACTATGAAAATAATTATTAATAATTCCTATTAAAATTAATCACTTCAATCAATTAAAATGTAAAATAGTACTATCAATAATTTTATATTTAAATATATCTGAAGAAAAGAAAATGAAACTGATTAAGACATTAAAAAAAAAAAAAATGTACAATAAATTATTTCTGAGAACTATGTAATTTAAATATTTATTTAATTATTTTCATTACATATTATTATTAATTATGATAATTATTTATGATTTTATGACTTATAGTTCTTAATATAAAAGAAAAAAAGTAATTAAAAAAGCTTAAAAACAATATTAGTTTTTTGTATTATTGGTGGCTCATAATATTAATTACTAGTAATTGATATTTGATAAGTCAAGGATTTTAAATTGAACTAAACTATAACATTTTTCTAATAAAATAAAATCAATCTGAACTTCATATTTTTAATGAATCAAATCTGGGAAAATTTTTAATCAATTTCAAGACTTTTTTGTTTATTTTTCTATTTGATATGGGTTTATCTTATATCATGAAATAAATAATATTCAAGACAGTAGTAGTCACGGTCTTAGATTAATAAGGTAGTAGTCATAACACTCATAACATTTAAAGTTACAACTACTCACGGATTAAGATATACTTTTAATTATTATTCGTGCAACTACCATATAGGTGTGACTATCTAGTACCTTGCACGATTAATGATATGAGATATATATTATAATTATGCCAATCGTGATACCTTGTAATTAAATAAATAATTTAACAATTAAACAATTAAACAATTAATTGTAGTAATAAAAATAGTGAATAGTGAAATCTATCATCCATCAGTTATTACTTATTATCATTAACGTGATGATATAATATTTTCAAGTTTGATTGATCCACTAATTAGTAATTATATACGTTATTTGATATTTTACTTTTCAGAGATAAAAATATGTGAGATATCAGTAAATACAAAATATTATACAAAAAATACTAGATAACACGATGATAATACCACAATAATACGTACACAAGACACAGGCGACAGGCAATACATTTTAATTTGTTATTGTATTGTATTACCGTCAACGAGTAATAATCGGATTAAAATTATTATTTCTCTAAATATTATTCAATATGGATCTACATGTAAAACTTAAAAAAATATAGTTTTTTTAATTATTCGACGCGTTTTATTGACCTTAGGAAAGTTGTATTCATACTTAATTATCGTATCTACAAAACGAAAAGTAGGTGCACACCTAGCTATGTCCATAAAAGGCAATGTTCACCTGTTGTTTCATTATGCTTGAAACCCACGGTACAAAAGTGCGTTCTTGTTGTATGTTTAACAGTGATTTAATCGTAACCGTCGACGACAATAATGGCTACGCTTTCTTTACGTATTCGGTTTGTGGACGACGGGGTGACGAAGACGATACAATTCGACCCGTCTACGTCTGTGTACGAGGCGTGCTGTCAGATCAGCGGAAAAGCGTCATCTGACCATCTGTCGGAGTACACATTGTTTTTGGCCGACGAAGATTCCAAAAAAGGCATATACCTCGAACCTGCACGTAATTTCGAGTATTATATTCTGCGAAATGGCGACTTACTTGAATATCGCAAGAAAGTGCGTCCACTTAAGGTTAGCACACTTGACGGGACTGTAAAAACCTTAATGATAGACGATACCCAGCCCGTTGCCAACCTTATGGCCGTGGTTTGTGCTAAACTGGGCATAACTAACCACGATGAGTACAGTTTGGTGCGCGAATTTCCCGAAGGCGATGAAAATAATGTCAATGCGGGAAATTCAATTAAACGGGATCATAAGATGGAACATTTGCGTAAAAAATTGAAGACAGATGAAGAAACTAATTGGATTAATCCAGGAGCGAGTTTACGAGAACAGGGAATTGATGAAAAGGAAGGGGTTTTATTAAAACGCAAGTTTTTCTTTTCAGACGGTAACATAGATTCCCATGATCCAATTCAATTAAATTTATTATATGTTGAAACGAGGGATGCTATTTTAAAAGGTACTCATCCTGTTACTGAAAATCTTGCAATCCAGTTAGCAGGTTTACAAACACATATTCAATTTGGCAATCACGATGAAACTAAACATAAACCTCCGTTATTGGATTTAAAAGAATTCCTGCCACAATCTTATATTAAAAATAAAGGTATTGAAAAAAAAATACTCATTGAACACAAGAAATACATAGATTTACCTGAGCTTGAAGCCAAAGTTTTGTACACTAGAACTGTCCGAGCACTTCCAACATATGGTGTTACATTTTTCTTAGTTAAAGAGGAAATGAAAGGTAAAAATAAACTTGTGCCTAGAATTCTTGGAGTTACTAAAGATTCTGTGTTACGCTTGGATGAACGAAGTAAAGAAATATTACAAAATTGGCCTTTAACTAGTGTTCGGCGGTGGGGTGCTTCACCTCATACATTTACATTAGATTTTGGCGATTATTCTGATCGTTATTATTCTGTCCAAACCACAGAGGCAGAGCAAATACTACAATTAATATCTGGTTATATTGATATAATTTTAAAAAAAAAAGAAGCTAAGGATCATTTTGGAATCGATGCTAATGAACATTCTACAGTGATGGAAGATACAGTAAGTCCATTAAAAGCAATTGTGATAGAAAGTAATGGTCATAAGGTAAAAACTGAATCTGTTGCTAAGCCTGCTATTCTCAGAGTTCCACAAGAGGCCACATCTTATACAACTGGATACATTTCTGAGGAACAATATACTTCTATTGAAATTACCTGCACTGAAGCCATATCAGGTGTTTTAGAAGATCTTGATACCACTATGTCTGAAAGTAATAATTTAGAATTAGAAATAAATGAACAGAAATTTTCTGACTACAGGGAAAACATTTTAAAAACTTCCAAAACACTGGTAGAAAATACCAAATCATTAGTGGCAGGTGTTGGAGTGTCCAAAGAACAATTGGACGATTCTTCTAGAAATGCAGTAACCACAGTATTGAAACTTGTAGAACTTGTAAAGTCTGGTGCAGCTTCATTAGATGACCGTGAAGTTCAAATTAAATTGATTACAGCCGTAAAAGATGTTGCTAGTTCACTTGGAGAATTAATTAAGGGTTGTTTTGAAACTCCATCTATGGAGGAACTAAAGGACAAAGCAAAAGTGTTGGTGACTAATGTTACTTCTTTATTGAAAACTGTGAAATCTGTAGATGATGAACGTACAAAAAATACTAATGTTATGGAATCAACAGTTGAATTGATTGAAAAAGATTTGCAAAGAAATTATAATGTATCAAATTATGAGACAACGACAGAATCACTTATTCAATCTGCAAAGTGTATTGATGAAACAACTAAAAATATGTTAGATATTGTTTACAAAGGAAAACCAAATGATGTCAGAAATGCAGTACAAGAAAGTCATAAATCAGTTAGCGAGTTATTAACTGCTTGTCATGGGAAAAATTTAAATGAAAAAGTGTTGGATGCTGGACGTCAAGTTGCTGAAGAATTTAAGACCTTTTTGTCTACAGTTTTAGAAAATTCCAAAAGGCCTTGTACTACTACAAAACGGGTTTTAGAAGAAGTATCTCAACGCCTATCATCAAAGGTACATTATTTAATTACAATTGTGGAGCATATTGAAACTATAGAATATCATTTATTGGATTCAGCAACTTCAATCGATACAGCCGTTAAAAAACTTGATACAATTCAACCCAGGCCTTACGAATTCAAAGTTGATGAAACTTGCTGGAAATCTGATGAAGTTATTCTAGAAGCTGTAAAATCAATTGCGGCTGCTACCTGTGCATTAGTCAAAACAGCTTCACTTGCACAACATGAAATCGGAGTTGATGAAGGGGTAGATGGATTAGTGTATGCTGCTAGAATGGTTGCCACAGCAACTCATACCTTAGTAGAATGTGCTCGTGAAATAATTGAAGGTTTATCAAGCGAAGACAAACTGATATCTGCAGCTAATCAAGTGGCTTCTTGCACAACACAACTTTTAGTTGCATGCAAAGTAAAAGCAGATCCAAATAGTGATGCTACAAAGCGCCTTTTAGCTTCAGGTAATAGTTTAAAATTGATTGTTTTTAATATAAATTTTTAATTAATTTTTTTTATTATTTTAGGTAACGTAGTAAAACGTGCAACTGAAAATGTAGTTCGTGCAGCTCGCCAAGCCATGAAAACTGATGAAATCAAAAATCTTATATTAAATGAAAAAATGGTCGGTGGTATGGCCCAAGAAATAGATGCTAGATCTGATGTGTTAAGAATTGAAAGAGAGTTAGAAGAGGCAAGAAAAAGATTAGTTGTTATCAGACAAGCAAAAAATAGAAGTGTTGATAGTTATTAACACAATATCCCAATTTGTTCAAAATTACCTTAAAAACCATTCATTTATTAACTTGTAACATATGTAATTACTGAAATTAATACATTCCTTGTGTTAAATGTTAAAATACCTATTAATAGATACAATATTATTTTGATTATATACATCCATTTAAAAATATAGATTTTTTTTTACTGGAGGTCATAAAAGTATGTTTCATGTAATTGATTGTGTTAAATTTTAACATTATTTCTCTCACTTAGTAAAGTATTTAAAAAAAAACTTATATAGGTAATTAATAAAATTTAATCTGTCTAAAATTAACAAAATTAAATATAACATTAAAATAGTATCTTGTAGAATTAGTTTTTTTTATTATTTAAAGTAAATACGTATAATATATTAAGAAATTAAAAAAAAAAATAATTTATATTGTTTTTATTATCTATGTTTAATTTTAATTTGTTTTTATATTAACCCTATGAAGTAATAAAATATTTTTTGATTTTTCTATTTTTATTTGTATGATATAATATAACATTTTAATGTTTTACCTAATAGTTTTATAATTTATTAATACTATGCTTAGAAGATAATTGCATAGTTAATAGTTATCAAACATTTTTCAATTTTATTCTAGCTTCCAGGCACCAATTACAACGCCAATTAAAATGGCAGATTGTTAAGCTATTAAGTTATTTAGCATAAAACTGTATGTAATTATAATTTTCTTGTTTTTAGAAGTGAGGTTAAAAAAAATTTCAGTTCAAAAATGTTGTTTGTCCAGAATATATTTTCTGCGAGTATCCGAAAATTAACATATTTATATGAAATTTGAGCAAGAGAGGAAAGTGAGCTAAAAAGCTAAGCTTTTCAAACATTTTATAATACTAAGAAGTAAGTATCAATATTACAGGTATATTTAATAAATCCATTAGCTAATAGATATCTAGCTGTTTATATGGTAAAAGGTAAATTAAAAGGTCTACAACTCTACAACCATTAACTAATGGTTAGGCCGCCAAGCATTCAATGATGGACCAGATCATCACTGGTTGCTTTTATCAAATTGTTGTATTACTTCCTAGTCACTAGGTTTAAAAGTAGTTTTAGGATTCCAGCACTTGTTAAAAATATTATTATGTCAGGGATCATTATCTAAGAATATAATTAATGTTGTAATTTTTCTATAATAATTAGTGTAATTTATATATTATGTATGTCAAAAACAATTTGATTTCAGTTAAATTATATAGATTTCTCCATATTATTAAGAAATATTATAATCAATGTAACCAAAATAAATTCAGTCATGATTGTACATTGTACTGTCTAGTTGTTTGAAAAAATCAAAATTCAGCAAATTAAAATAGGTTATCAAAATCAGTTTAACACTTGAGCACAGTATTATAAATACTGCAACTTTTGACTAATCTGTATTACAAAAGAAAAAAAAATCTTGTTGGAGATTGGAACATTCTAATTATTTTTCTTGGCACCTTATATATTATTATTAAAACCTGTATATTAATTAACAGCTATTTTTATGTATTTGATATTTTTGTTCCTAGTCTTTACTCTTTATTAATTTGGACAATTATTTCTAGGCAAATTAATATTTTTACATTTTTTGTAAGTATTCTGAGAGGACGGCGAGCGATCTGTCAACCGTGGCAAAAAGCCAAAATATTAAAATAATGAAATTTGATACAACGGATTAAATGGATTTAAATAGATTTCACGAATTCTGCATTTCTGTAGTACGGTAGAGCGACGAACACCGCCAACCGAATATCGACATCGAGGCATCGAGCTAGCCGAGCTGCTAAGCTGCTAAGTGCTGACTCTTTTATAGTTTTTACTGAGTGTGGTAGTTTAGAATGTTATTCGTTTGAACTTTGAAGCTCTAGTAAACAGATATTTGATTAGAGGCTTCTTATCATAGGTCATATCTTGTCCATATGATGATAAGACTCATAATAATATTATGATTTAAATAAGATACTCAATATTGAGTATACTTAAGAGGCACCATACTCAGTATGAGTTTGGTAGTTTACTAGTATAATATTACTCTTATATTATAGTCTGTAGTTGTATTATAGAATTCTAAGTCATTTTTGTATTTACTATTATTTATTACTTACCTTCATTCTACTGTTCTGTTTATTTTGTAGTACTTATTCATTTTTTATTTTTATATACTACTTACAACTTGTTAAGTACAATTAGGTACCCTAGAATTCTAAAATAAATCTTTAAAATTGTATTCTGTTTATTAATTATTGAAGTTAAAAAGTCTTGAATATAGATATGGAAAAAAAAGGCAAGAACACTAGTCAAAAGAAGAATCTTGCTAAAATGCAAACCGTGAAATTGAATGATTGTAGAGTAGTGGTATTAAAGCTGGTGGATGAATTACTCGACGGTTAGAAATTTACTCATTATTTGAGCATGTCTTAATAGTTAATATGACATTAAATTTATATTTTGTTATTTAGCAACGAGTATGATGTCCAATTCCCCATCAATCAAAGAACAATGGTCCATACATTTGGTGATTGTCAACCTATTGTCCAAGATTAATCAGCTTGAAGCAGAGTTTGATTTGAAACCCTTGTCTCAGAGAAATGATCAATCCATTGAGAAGTTGACTAAATGGGCCACAAAAAATGGTGCTATTCTTAATGGAGTAGAAATTCATCAATTTGAAAATAATGAGTATGGTATGAAAGCTACTAAGAATATTGCTGTTGGTGATACGCTTGTGACTGTACCTAGAGCGTTGATGATGACTGAAGAAAGTATACCATCATCTCCACTATGTAAGTGTTTAGTTTTAAAGGGATTGTACTTAATCATATAATTTTTATATTTATTTATTTAGGGAAATTGCACTCGCAAGACATGATGCTACGTAATATGCCAAATGTGGCCCTGGCAATATTCATTTTAGTCGAATCTTTGCGAAAAGATAAGAAAAGTTTTTGGCATTCATATTTAACTTCGTTGCCAGTTACATACTCAACTCCAGTATATTTCAATGTAGCTGATCTAGAAGCTTTAAAAGGATCGCCTGCATTTGGTATTATATTATGCTGTTTTAAACAATTTTTATTGCACAAATACATTTAGTACATAATCTATAGTATGTTATGATGTTTACTTTAAACATATGAGTATAAATAACTATAAGATATAATTTATTAATTTAAGAATTTCTTATTATCTCAGTCAATTTCATATTTATTTTTATCATATAGTTTCAGTCATTTATCATATTGCTCCAGATCTATATATTTGTATATTGGTAGATTTAATTTAACATAACATGTTTTTTGATTAGCATTTATTTATTAACATGTTTTTATGAATGTAGAAGCAGCACTGAAACTTAATAGAAATATAGCTCGACAATATGCATACTTCAAAAAACTGTTTCAGGTAATTATGACTAGTTATTATTATTTTTGACTTATTATTGTATATAAATGATTGATAGTTTTTCCTATTTTTATTGTATTTTAGATCCAATATGTAGATATTAATGCATATATACATGTGTTTTGGGATGAATAAAGATGTTTAAAAAAAATTTAAAACATCAAATTTTCCCTCTTTTAATTCGAGATACAAGTTCAAATCCTATTACAATTATACCTGTAATATTTTGTTTTCCATTCCATTCCATATTTATTTTATTATGAAATTATGCAATAATATATTAAATAATATAATTTAGCATAAGACAAGTATACTAAGTATAGTGTATCATCTAATGACAATACATGTAATATAGAATAATAATTTTAGTTAAATTCTTATGAATAGTTTCAATAGTAGGCTGTCACAACAAATTAGTAAACTTAACTTACTACTAAATTAGTTAACTACATAATTGTTATCAGTGTGAAGTTTATATCGAAGACAAAATAATAGTTTTTTTTTTCAGTCTTTTATTATTGAAAATCAGTCTTTAGAATATAGACAATGAAATTATTATAATTTATCTGATATAATGGAATTAACTAAAAATATTGTAACTAGAGTTATGACTATGAGTTAATGACAAAGTTATGCCTCACAAAAATTTTGACTTCACTTAAAGATTTATATTTTATTTTTGGCAAATATCATCATGATTGAATTAATTTAAGAAAATGTTTTTAATTAATTGCCTTTTTACCTTTTAAAAAATTCTTTATAAATAAATAATCTGATTCCATATTATTTAGAGCAGTGTTTCTCAACCTGGGGTCGCGATCACCTTAACTAGGGGTCATGTAGATCAAAAATAATAAAACGCTAAATTACAAAATGAACATTTTTATTTAAAATTTTTTATTGAAAAAAAAAATACTAATACCTGTTACGAGTTTAAATTAGGTACCTACTACTCATGGTATTTATAAATGGTATATTTTCTTTGGTTAATTGGTTAGTGATATAATATTTTTATTGTTCAAATTTGTACTTAATATAGATAGGGGCTGTGAAGTAATTTATCATGTTTTATTCCTATTTTGGGGGTCTTGACACTAAAAAGGTTAAGAAAACTTATTTGAGAATATATAAAAAAAATAGAATAAATAATTAAACTTTATTTGAAAAGTTTTAAAAATTAAGTTGTTTTTCCATTTTAACAGTCAACAGTTAATATTTTAAAATATTTGTACATTTTCAAATAAAATTGTTAATTTTAATATTATAACCATAATAATCCAAGTTAAGAAAATAAATGCATTACTATGAGAGAAGTTTTTTGACTTTTGTTTGACTATCTCTGTGGTATTAACTGTAGTTTGTTTGAGGGATGTAAACATAAATCTGCTATTTTGTATTAATAATAATTGTATATTTTTATTTTCAGCTGTCCAATGATCCAGCTAGTGTGATATTAAAAGATACGTTTACTTATGAGTATTATAGGTAAGTTGAATATATTTTGAATTTTTAATTTATTTGTGAGTGTGTCTAAAGTCAAATAAGAGAAATGCTATGGATACTATTATTATTATAATTTGGTTATAATATATTTTTTTATTAATACTTGATCTTATTGTTTTATAAAATGTAAATATTGAAAAATTAAATTTTTAGTTAGGCAGTAATGTGATTTATTGAACACTGGGCACCAACTATTTATTATTTTTGTGTTTTTTTCAAAATATGTTTTTATATAATTTAAAGAATTTACTTAGTTCTTTTCAGACTCAGCTCAAGTGTTAAACACACCTAGGAAAACTTGATTTTTGCCATCCTTTACAAGTATCAAATGTAATTAATGCTGTCCTAGGTGTAGGCCTATGTCGCCTATCCCTTGAGACTGGTTCTTTTGATACTTATTTTTAACCACTAATTTATTAATGTATCAACATCATTATTATTATGATTTTTTTTTCGAGTTTACAAACTATCTTAGTATTAGTTATTAGTATCTTATTTTAAAAAATATTGCTCTATATCAATGGTAATAATAAATGTAGAAGTAGAACAGTGGAACTTGAGAAGTAGATTAATTTGATATAAGTAAAAATGTAGGATTAGTTATACTACTTAATAATATCTATTGTTCTGTGATGTTAAATTATATTAATAATTTATTTATTTTTTATTGATATAAATACTATATAATTTAAAAGTCTGAATCAAAATTTAAGATCTCTATACTTAATAATTTGTCAATTTTATAGTATAACTTTTATTTGTGTGTTGTAAATTGTAATGTATCATTTTTATTTCAGTTATATCTTATTTTAATATGGTTAATTAATCTATAATAAAATATTATCATTTATTATTATTAGCACTACTTATTCTGTATTCAGCACTTGAGTGACTAAGGATAATAATATGTATAGTTTCAGTTTACAATACATAAAATATTATGACTAATGTTTATGATTGAATAATACAGAAAAAAATATTTTGTCCTATAATAAATAATTAGATTATTTTTATTGGTTTAAAACAAAATAATATATCATTTATTTTTATTTGGGTATTCATCTGTTTTAATAGTATACATTTAACAATATAAAAAATAATTTAAATTTTGTCCAAGATACGAACATTGAACAACTGTAACACTGATCAGTCATAACGGAATGTTTTCCTCAGTGTTCTCCACAGGTAATATTGACGATTAGCTGTTGTGTGAGCATCGATACGTCCTCCATATCCATCATAGTATTGATCCTGGCAATTTTTATCCATGACAGGACTTGTACTACGAGCGCTAGATCTAAGATCTGGGTCATGGTGTAGATTATGTTGGCAAAACACAGATTTTTTTCGTATAACCCGTTTTTTTTGTCTGATTCTACACGATATGAGCAACACAAAGAAGCCTAGGATTGCTATTGCCAATATTGCAGCACTAGCTATGATAGCTGATTTAACAGCTACTGGTAATTTTCTCATTTCAAAACGACGGTATACCAAATTATTTTCCTCGTCTATGTCTTTATTTTTGTCTGAATAGCTCTGATATTTGTCTAAATGATTTGTGTCTTGAATGAATAATACTTGTGAAGGAATAGTCGGCGTTATAAGTGGCCTTTGGGTAGTTTTTATTGAGAAATCTGGCATGCTATCAAAAAGACGTGGTTCTCTTTCAGACGTTTCTATAACAATTCGAGTTTTTGGTGGTTTTGAAACAAATGAAATTGCTTCATTTTCTTGGTATTTGTCATTTGTTGTTGTATAAGTAGTCGTTGTCGGAAAACTAAATACTTTTTTCTCTTCGAAAATTGTATCCAATTGAATTTTACCAATTTCTGCTTCTTGTTCTACTTTAAAATTATTTAAATGCTCAATGTTTATTAATGGTTTAGAAAAGTTTGTTTCTTTGTGATCAAGCGGTTTTTCGTCAACTTGAATAGTCGATTTAACATCATCAATTTGTATTTCTTGTGTACGCTTTGTTGTTGGTTTATTAGTTGTATCGTTATATTGATTGTTACGGTTTTCTTCATCTAATTTTGTAGATATCGTTGATATTTGGGTTGTTAACTCTTTGTTTTTATCATTAGTCTGTTTCAAGTCATTTAATTCTTCCGTTTGTAATGTAACTTTGTTCTTTTGTGCTAAACGTTTTGTTTCTATTAAGTAGTTAGTGAAATTTTTAGTATTTTCTGTCACTATTGGCTCATCGGCACTTACATCTATCGATTCTTCTTTTGTATCTATAAGTTCTTGATGCCGTTGACTTGATCCTCGTTCCCTATGTTGTAAAAGTTCTTCTAAAGACATGTTTCTAAGATTCAGCACATTTGATAATAACGATGATCCAGTTTTAGTTTTTAATAAACTTAATATTTCGTCTTTGACCTTAGGTATGCTATCAGATTTGAATTTGAATTCATTGTTGTTATTATTTGGTTGTTCTTTCATCATTTTTGTTAGTGCTTCATCGTTGAATTGATAATCGTCTGTGCTATTTTTAGATTCTTTAGGTGGTGCGTTTTCTGTCATTTTGAAGTCTGGAGGAAGTAATGATAAAGGTAATTCTTCTTTTATTACTGTAATTTTCGGTTTAATTGTTGTTATTTCTTCCATAGTTGTATTTTGTGGTTTTAAACGACGTCTTATTACTGCAGACGTTGGTGGCAAGTTACTATTTATCGGCCTTTTATGCAATATTATTAGGTCGGCACGTGATGAATTTGATTTTTTCAATAATCCAATGTCTCTATGGTTAGTATTGCTATTATCGTCAGTTAATTTTTGTGTTGGTAATGTTGGTGAAATTGTAGATGTTTTTGGCGTTGTGGTCGTAATAGTAGTAGATTTAGGCGTTACTGTTGGAACAGTATTTGTGATTTCTGTTGTTGTTTTGACTATTTTCCATTTATCTTCTTCGGTTGATGTTATTGGTTCCCATCGTTTTACATCTTCATTGCTAACTTTATTACCAGGATCAGCTGGCCTGCGGATAAGTTTTCTTCGTGGTAAAATATTTTCTTCTTCTGCGATGCCACCCCCTTCAATTAATGGTCGTCTTTGTAATGGCCGTCTTCGTCTCTTTATTGGTCGTCGTCGAATATATCCTTCTGCATAGTCTGGTTCTAGAGGTTCCTGATTCCATACTACCGGATGATTTATATTTTCCTCGTACGTGTGCGTTGATGTCCTCGGGCGTTTGCGCCGACGACGTCTTTTACGCCGTGGCTTTCTCACAGGGACTTCAGATTCAATTTCAGAAGGTTGATTTGTTGGAAATGGCACTTGACTTTCAACAATTTCTGACGAAGCTTCATCAATATTGTCTTCAAGTTCGAAATCATCGTTATCGTTATTTATCTGTTCGCCATCAAGTTCATGATCCTAAAATACAAGTATAATACATCTTTAAAATTATGTTTCGTGTTTTAATTTATTATAGAAAGGATACTTACGTGTGGTGTTCCGTGAGTAGAAGAATTGGACAATTTTAGGTTAGCATTTAATTCTTCTTTATTTGTAACACAATAAGTAACATTGAATAAATTAAACACTAAAGTGTATATCAAAAAAATCCAAACAACATTCTTCATTTTTCTGAAAGAAAAAATATATATTAGTGGGTGTATTTCAAAAATATAAGTATTTACTATTTTCATAATTTTAATTAGTTTAACATGATCTGTTTAGCGTATACATGTATTTGCAATGAATTCTTTAGTATAAATTATTTAAATACGTGAAGTTTGTTTTTGTTTTAGTTTTAAGTAAAATCGAAATAATTTGAATTGATGGCCAATACTAAATAAATAATATTTTATCGTTATTCAATCTACAGCTACTTACGTATAAGAATATGTAATGTATGCTATCAATTGACCAACAACCACTACAATATGGTTTCAATGATTTAATGACTTTTAAATTAAATTTCAGTACGCTCTAGTAACTATACGTCAAATAACTTACAAAAATGATTGATGGTCAGTTGAATAATAATTGCGAACTTGAAAAATACTTTCTCTGTCTAAATCGTGTGCATTCGAAAATCAAATAAAATGAAACTCATCCAGCTACTCAATGTTAGTTCATTGTCATCGTGTGTTTACTACGCGAGACATATTTAAGGTTCATGGTACACTGCATTTTATCGAATCAAAATAATATTTACAATGATAATAATATTACAAAAAATGAATTGTTTAAAATAAAGAAGTTTTTGTGGTTTTTCTGTAATTATTAGGTGTTGGATATTAATGTCAAATCTCGCAAAAATCATTCACCGCTAATTTTGTCAAATATACTTCTAGTTCTTTGCAATTAGTCTTTACGAATATGGTATGAAGAAGTGAAACTAATCTCTGTATGACCATCTTTATAACATCTATCAAAGTAGTTGTAAAGTATTTACAGTTGTGTGTGTATATATATATATATATATAGTGTATTTTTGTCATGTTTATAGTTTTCACGGTGGATTAGAATCGGATTGAAAACTGAAAAACGTCTATTATCCTTAAAAAATATAATGTTATCCCGATCATTGTGTGTTTTTCTTATTTTCATTTGTCAGTAGAAAATTTGAACGATTTATAATTTCACTTGACATTCTAAACAATAATGGTTATAATTCGTTTTTGAACTTTTGTCTTTTTTTTTTTTGTTGTAAGCGTAGAAAAAGTATTTATGCGCTGTTATACTTGACGTAACATGCACAAACACATCATATATATTGGTTTATTCATAATTTATATTTATTAACTTTTATTAAAATTTTGGGCGATTATGTAATATTTTTTTTAAACGATTTGCAGCACATTGATATATAAGTCTTCGTTAAAACGAGTATTAGGGTATTAGTAGTTAAAATGTATAATAAACTACCAATGGTTTGTATTTAACAAATATTCCAAGTTCTACGCATAATGCATATACACTATACGCGTATATGTTAGGGGTGGCCAAACAGTCGATCGCGGATAATTTCTAAGTCGATCATGTTAGAATTTATTTTTAGGGCCACGCGCCCTATCTGTTTCTTAATAATTATAGTTATTCAATAGTAAAAAAAAATTCTATAGAAGTCGATTCTTAAAGGTGAAGTATATTTTTAATAGATCGTGACCAAAAAAAGTTTAGCCACCCCTGATATATGTATATAGAAATGTGTGTGTGTGTGTGTGTGTGTGTGTGTGTGTGTGTGTGTGATTATGATGATATTTAATATTTACTTAATATTTATATGCACAGAGTCTTAGAATTTATTGTTATAAACAAAACAATGGAGTTTTACAAATGTTAAATTTTTTGTAAAATAAGGTTCATAAAATCATTATATAATACCAAAGATATTTTTAATATTATTATGTATCTATTTTATTGAAAGTTTAGTACCTACTTATATTGGTTAATACATTAAGTATTTAGTAATTTGAACATAATAATATTTATTAATAATTGTAATAACTGATAAATAAATAAAATTAAAACACAAAGAAAATCCTTTCCAGGCTTCAATTCAAGTATACAACTGTCATAGTTGTTTTAATTATAAATTAAATCAATTTATGAACCTTGAAATTGCTTCAAACTTTTTGAAAGTTATTTAAAATCGTAAGCTGTAAGCTGTAAACTACATGAATTCATAAGATTATATTAAGAATTTCAAATAGTTTTAAATAGGTACCTACATCCCCTCTTTCTTTTTATAATAGTTTATGTATAAATAATTGTATGTATTTAATTTATATGGTCTATGTAGATATTAGCTACTTATAACTTTTTTTGGTTGAAATTATCTAAAATAATATGATTTTTGAACGTTTTTTCTATTGTTGTTATAATAACATAGATTATAAACTTCGCGAAGATAATAATTTTCACTATTGAAGCGTGTACACGTCCAATTTGTTATATAATGAATACTTAACTCATGAATGTTACGGTCGAAATAAAATAAAACAATTTAAGAATAAAAAACTCTAGATCACACGTGATAGGGAGATAATCCAGTTAAAAAATTAAAATACAATGGATAGTAAAAACAGTGCAGAAAGAGAAAGTAATTGTGAGTTGGTATTTAGAATCAGATACAAAAATGAATACAACACTTGCACCAGGAAATGGTTCAATTCGTATAATTGTGATTAAACGGGGCTATTGTTTTGTATTTTGTTTTTTTTTTTGTCATTGATAACAAAAAAACACCTTTTATAATATTACGAATGAATTAATAAATTATAGGTTATTAAGTAATAATGCCCATGCTATACATATTACATATATACCTACGTGGATACGTATTATAATATGTAGCTAGTATCATTGTAATATGTAACTATGCATTTTGATTTTGGCGGTTAACATAGAATTTTATGGCGAAAAGGTAAAATAATATGTAAAAAGTAAAACGAACTATTGGCACTATAAACGCGTATCAATAATATGCCAAATTGTCAAACAAAACATCCTGTAGAAAGTTTTTCGTTTTAAATTAAAATCTCAGTTATTGTGTGTCATTTCTTCAACAAGTTAAAATTTGGCAGACTCAATTATTATTCATTTGCCATATGCATATAAAATTTGTATGTATAATAGTAAAATATTATAATATGCCTATTTTTTCACACTCACGTATGACGTAGAAACCAAAATAATTTTTATAATAAAACATAAAATACGTAATAGGGTACCAATATATTGTGTTACGTTCTAATACATATATTATCCAATACCTATTGGATGTAAAATAATAGGTATGATTACTATTATCATCATTCATCCATAAAATGATAATAATATTACCCATATTTAATTTACCAACTGTAATATAAACAATAAACATGATAATACGTATAAATATGAGTTATATATTAAACATTTTATTATATTTGGTTTAGTTACTAATTGAATCGTTTTTATAAAATTCTAATAAATATTAAAATACTATTCTGTGATGTAATTATAATTTGATTGATATAGTATTAATATATATTTAGTTAAAGATAATATTTTACTGAGGGATGTCTGTTATAGAATCTGAACAATAAGCTCAATACAGCAAAAAATAAATAATGAGATGAAAATGAGAATGAATAGGCTTTTTAGGAAGATAATCTGTTGAAATTAAATATAGTTTTTATGGTTTGATAATAACAAATATTGACAAAACATAAACAAAAAAATAGCTTGTTGGTTAGGTATTTATTATTATTATTTTTTCTTAACTATTATTTATTAGTTATTACACTATACTTTTATTATTATAATTAATATTAAAATACCTAATTAAATAAATAAAAAAATTGAAAAACAATGATAAATCTGGGGAGGGATTACAATAACCGGATAATTTGATGGGTTAAGTTCAATGATACAATATACTTCGACTTGTTTGGGTATTTTAGGTATAATACAAGATTATACTATAGACTAATATATAACTATATTAACTATAATAGTAATATTATTTTTGTTGAACATGTAGAAATGTTTGATCTTATAATAAAATATATGTAACTAACATACCTATTTCTATATTATATTAGTATAAAATTGTCAATTCTATCAAATTAACAAGTGTTTAAAGTTATTTAAGTTTTAAATTTATAGTACTTATATTTTACATTTAACAACTTGTGTATTTTATTCGATTTTTTTATATTTATTTCAGAAAGTATAAATCTCGGGAATAAAAATTATAATTAATTATACAACTATTTTGTACATTAATAATTATAACCAGTCCTCTGAATTTCATGCATTAAGAAATTGCTAAATATGCATGTACTTGAACATTAAAATAAATAAGCAAAATATTAAAAAACGTGAACTTAAAAATTATAAAAGTTTAAAAATATGCTAGTTTTTTTAAATTTTTAAATTAATATTTATCTAAATTTTGTTTGGTGTAGTTACTTAGCATATAAAAGTAAAATTGGTTTTTTCTAGAAATCAACGTTTACAAAAAAAAAAAAAAAATACTTATTATCTTTCCTACAGACGTACTTACTTATGTAAAATGTGGCTTACTTTTATCTTTTGGAGTTTAAACTTTAGACTTAGAATACACATATAGCTTAGAAAATATTTTAAATTTTAAAATGGGACTTTTGAACTATGTAGAAAATATTAGTAATAATAATGATAATCGTAATAATTATTAGTATATTGTAGAAATGAGTTACCTACGAAGTTTTCTTGTGTTATGAAATTATTTCTATTATTTTTATCAACAACGTCTATTTAATCGTAATATTTCGTGTACACTTTAGAGAAAGCAAAAGTATCATTCATTTCATTAAACTAAATACAACAGAGTCACGATGATAAAACAAGAGCTGAAGAACCGGATCCTAACTGGATTAGTATTAATCGTCGCACTTAAAACTACTTTCCTCATCATCATTTAAACATCTTCTTCGAAACGCATAACCCATTTAATAAATTACTGCTACTTATTGAGGTTTTATAGAATTATTTTCTTTTAAAACTAGGTTTGAACTATCTTTGATTTTTGTTTAAAAAGAAGAAACTGGAGTTAGGCGCAGAGCGATTTCAGTGGAAGGTATTTTAAAATTGAATAGTAATTAGTTTAGAGCTTGGAATTATAGCTATGCATTTAATAAATGCAATTAAATGAATTGCATTTAATTATTATGATGTATAGGTATATTGTAAGAAAAAGTTATAAAATATGTATGCAGTTATATCCATTATATTTAAACTTGATATACTTGATAAAAAAATTACTTTTATCCCAGGAATCAGCATTGAACATGTTATCAGTAGCAATAAAAAACACTCAAAATTAAAATACCTAAACTTGTAATAGATTAAAATTTAAAATGCATTATTTCATCAATAACATTATTAACAACAAAAATATTTTTTTTTTTTTAGTCATCTTAAATTGAATTTTTTTTTTTATTTATTATATTATTAATAATTTTATTATTATTTTTTTTCTTTATTTTTTTTATGCATTTAATTAATATGAACTAATAAGCAATAGCCAATAATCTTTCAAATATGTAAAATACGATTTGTGTGTTTAAATTTGATGTTAGTTTTCGACATTTCGAACCACTTGTGCATTCACTATAAACAAACATGTGAGGTATTGAAAATTCCTATTATTATTCGGAATCTAGATTAATTTTAACTTTGGACAAATACATTACATATATATTTTTTATACATTACTCATGTATTATGACATATTATAAATTAAAAATATCACTGGTCGCTTAAATATAGATTCGTTAAGGCAGTTCAAACAAATTCATCAATAGTAAGAAACTTGAAGATGAATTTAATTCGTCAAGATAATATTGAATATTTATGGTTAAATCTTATTGAATCTAAGCTAACGAAATACATCTTTTAACGTGTTTAAATTTTCTCGGATATAACTGATGATTTTGAACTGCCTATTATTATTAAATTAGTTTTGAGCTTTTTCATTTATTGTATTGATATTTTTACAATTATAAATTAGTCAAGTTTTGGCCTGGTATAGAACATAGACATTTTTAGACTATAGTTGGAATATAAGGAATATTTTGGCTCTTTTTAAGCTGTTTATAGATGTTAATAATTGTTTGACCATTTTAGTTTTTATTCAACTTAATATGTATTATAAAACTTGTTTGTTGGTTAAAAAGTTTGAAAATTTAACACAATAAGGTTCTTCATGAGTTTTTTTATATAGCAATAAAAAATTGTCAAGAATAATTACATAGATACAGGGTCACAACTTTTTTTTTTAAATGTCGATTAACAATTATTTGCTGGATAAAAATACTTGAAAATTTAATAAATTCATAAGTTGTTAATTTCTTAATTAAAAAATATAGAAAATCTATGGTTACATTATTGTTTTATTATATTTTAAAGTTAGAATTTAAACATTAGAAAATGGTATACTATTGTTGTTAATAACTCATAAAAATTTTGAATTCTATTTCTAAGTTTTGAAAATTTAATATAAGATTTTTCATAAGTAGTTCATATTTGAACCATAAAATCTAAAAAATATAATATGCAGGCAATTATTTTTTATAGACATTTTAAGTTCAAATTGGAACGAAATTACTTATTAAACAATAATTAATAACTTTGTTAATTATTTTGTTTTAATTTAAAAACATTATTCGTAAGAATTTAAAACTTTCATGCTATATTATTATGCATTTTACTATACGCAGTACCATTTTTGATTTATCTTAAGATATTATTTATATAGGTATACTATGAATCTATTTTTACCGTATTAAATTATATATCATTGAATTCAAATTTAATCAACTAATTATAGCAACCCGTTCGACACCTAATGTATAGCGGTATCCACTATTGTTTACCTTTATTTAAATTTATATTTTATTTAAAAATATAATATAAGGTTTCTCATAAAAGTTTATTATAAGAAAAAATGTTTTACACAAGGCCAAATTATTATTTTTTATGAATGTTTGATTTTTGAAATTTGACGAAAATCACTAAAATCATCAAGGTTGCTAATTATTTTGCAAACATATAGGCTATCGTCTCTGTTCAAAATAGTTTTCCATCGTACCTATGCATTGATGTATGTACCATTAAATTTAACGTACAATATCCATTATAGTGACCTCTTCAATGATGAAATTTAGGTATTATACACCTACTATATTACAAAGTAACTACTCAGTTATTTTTCAAATTAAATTACTCACACACACATTTATAATATACATAAATAAAATAATATGAATAAATTACCGAAAATATATAATTTTCTTAAATCTATACCTTCTAGATAGTATATACCTACCTACGGTGCTTACTTAGAATATCTTAATTTGAATTGAATAACAGTTTTTCGTGTGAACGAATTAGCTTTCCAGTAACATTGTTTATAATAGTACACATACTTAATTTTAATGCATACTTATAGAAAGTATCGTATTATACACGTATTTTGTTTATGCGAAATCCACTCATTGCCAACAATCAACATAGAAAATATATTCAAATCATGATATAACGTGACGAATAAGAATGGAGAATAGTAATAATATTACGCATAATTTTTATTTAATTTTTTATTTATACGTTGTTTACTAATATGACTGCATGTCTGCATTATTAACTTTATATTGGAATAAACTAGTATTTGAGAGAAAGCCAAATAATGGCATCTCAGAAATGTCAATTTTACACTTTTATATAGGTAGTCTTATACGATTATGATATTCGGAACTAGGAAGCGAACTCGAGTGATTTATTAGACACGTGAACTTGATAATAATAATTGTGCAATGATATTTTTCTCAGACGAAGCGTGATCGAACGAATAAGCTTATTAGTGCGCAAATAACGAACCCCCTTAATTATATAAAATTAGCACCTTTCTAAATTCCGCCTAGTTGGATTCTATATGACGGATAGTATATAGTGATCAAATTGAAATTGAATTCTAGAAGGTTTTTTGTATTGAGAAATTAAGAAGTATCCATTTTGGACCAGAAAATAACAGGGCATAGGTCGTGCAGTGGACTTCACGGCGTGTCGGACCTCGCTCTCTTTTTTTTTTTTAGTTATATTTCATTTATTTATTATTTATTTTTGCACCGGTGAAACCAGAATTATTGCCCTTAGCGTATTCCGTAATACAATAAAAATGCATTTGTTCTCAAATACGTAGTACCTAGGTAGCTGGTGATTAGATGAAAAGTCGATTGTTATCAAAAATGTAACAAAATGCATTCACATAATATTATAGTAGTATCAACAAATAAATGATTCTTTATAAAGCCTCAAGGTAAATAATAATAATAACTTATAATTTCTAACTTCCACCTATATAAAATATGTATACGTATATAGTAGTGTATCCTATTGAATGTACCTATAATATACCAGTAAAATCAACCGCAATAATAACAATACGATTTATAAATTATACGCATCGTGTGTTATGATATTTTTCCTTGTAATCTACTTTTTAATATTTATATTTATAAAAGTTTTAACTGCAATTACAGTTAACTTTAGGTATAGTATTATTATACTATACCTATATATGCTGTAATCATATCATGTTTCTAATTAAAACATTTCATTATTTTACCTATTTATTTAATTAATACAGTCTGTATTTCGTTAAATTCATTACTAATTATAGTTAGGTACCTTGGTTAGATGATTAACTTTGCAAATCGAGTACAAAATCATAAAACTGTCTTTATTTTTGTTAATTAAGTATTTAGTTCTCATTAATATTTTTTATCAGATAATAAGTTTCAGACTAAAGTTGCTTTATAAAATCTTTGTTTAACATTTTCCGATCAATTAAATTATATATTAGGTATCACCAAAAACTAATACTAATAATAATCTGACCTGTTAAATTCACATAAGTTTTGTACTATTTTATCTACTTAACTATCACACGAATATTATAATTTGTAGTGTAATAATTCCCGTGTTATTATAATTTCGTACTTTTGTACTGCAAATAAATATCTTACAACATAATGTTAAAATGGAGCCATGTAACATTTGAAAATATTCTCATGTTGAAATATTACTATTGTCTATAATTTATAAGACTTATACCTATTTTATTGTTCTAAATTTTCATGATGAACTAAAGATTTGTTTTTTTGAAACGTTTGTTTAAATTTGTTTAGGCATATTATATTTTAAATTGTTACATCACGTAATATGCAATAAAATTCACTTTTTATTACTATAATAATTGTACAAAGGTTATAAAATAATTTGAATAACAAATATTGACAATCACTATCGAAGATCGTTTTGATTTTGCACTCTACAGTACCTTCCACCATAAATCCGTAAGATGGAATCTCAATTATCCATTTAAATAAAAAATACTAAGAGTATTTATTATTAAAAGACTAGAAAATCACATCATGACTTATATCAAAAACACTAGTCTTTTATCTATTTCTTAAAAAAAAACTTATTTATGACTTAACGAGTCATTCCTCAAATGCATCTTTTGCCACGCCACATAAAATACATAAAATTAAAATACTGAAGTATTAAATTTATTTTTAACAGTTCGCGATTTAGAATTATTTTTAAGTTTAAAATGTTTAAATTCATATCATATATCATATTGTACACAATGCACATTCTACTTGCAGCTAACTTAACTAGCCATAATAAATACAGAAATAATAAGTTATTGTTCTAATTAATTTAGACTTTCCGGGGTTGAGAATGTTTAAGTGTTTGTTGTATAATTAGGTATTTTTTGTTATGTTTTGTTAATATTTTAAATATTTTTGTAATTTAATATTTTTATATTTACATTTGCTTTCTTAGTTTTATACTAGGTTTAAAATTACGTTTGTTTATTAACATTCAAAACACTGAAATTTGTTTTATTTTACAAAATTAATAACACAATGATTGTTATTGTTTTATTTTATTTATCTAATGGTTCGTGATATTTATTATTATTTAACTTGAGAAACATAATACATATGAAAATAAAACATCATAATTATTATTAAGCTCATAATACGTTTCATCAAATTACAATATAAAACATTTGCAAAACTAACACAGTTTTAATTTTTAGAATAAATTATGTTCATACAATTCATTCCAATAAATAGTTCTCCTAAAATAATTCTTTTAGAAATTTAATTATAACTGTATTGTAATAAAGAAATATCGCCTTTATACAACTTTTATGGTTATTATATACATAATCTAGTGCAATAATATGTACCGTGCGTGGCTTAATTGTAGGATTTGAGACTACCTATTGGTATATAATTTTTTTCTTTCTATTTCATCTCATTATTTGTTTTATTGAAGTTAATTTTTTCGTACATAATTAATATGTGATTATTTTGATTTCTTTATTATTTACACGCAGTTATCGACGGATATTTTTATTTACTGTAAAGTTTCACTTTGAAAATATTACCAAAAGAATGTTCCCTACCTATAATATAAAGTTTAAACTATAAACTACAAAATGTCATTATAGCTAGAATCTATAATTGAACTTGAATCGAAATTATTTGTTTTTGCAGGTTATTATAACACGCGTTTTATTAATATATATAATATTCATAATACTCGATATTCTATGTTTTCTATTCTTTACCTATAGCGAATTTTTTGAATGACAATATTAAAAACGGTAAACATTTGCTCAAATAGTTTAAATTATTTCACCCATCTGTGTATCCTATAGGCAACTGCGAACCTAATTTGTGGCTGTGCTATTACTTATCATAATAAATATATATATATATGTACCACATCACATCTATTATGTTCACGAAGCTAGATCCTATTTTTGTAGATATTATAATAAGTGAAACGATGACCACGCGCAGACCATTTTTTTTTTCGATAATAGCGAGACAACGACCGTTTATGTTTATGTATACGTGTGGTAATTTATGTAATTCTCTCAACAATATAAATAATAAATATGCGTGTATAAGACGTATATCTAATTACTTTCATGACATTGTTGAAAAAATATACACACGTGTAATGTGCGTGTGTGTGTGTGTGTGCATGGCTTGATGTGGGTATGAGAGAATATACACACACAGCTATTATATGCATATAATATATTGTGTGTTTATACGTATACCTATATTTATGTTTTTTTCCTCCAAACCGTGCGAATTCATAACAAATTTAATATGTAATTTCAGTGTGTGTGTGTGTGTGTGTGTGTGTGTATTTATAAATATTTTTCACTACGCATTATCATGGTTAAGTATTGCTTAATAAACAACGCGATATACACGACATCGTGTTTAAACTCATCACCGTCTACTACTTAGGCTGCGTAATCAGTAAATTAAAATACAAATCCTCCGTTCTCGCATGCGAAAAGATTTAATACGTGTAATAGTGTTCGAGTAGCTGTTATGGGTACCCGGTTGTTTTTCTTTTTGAAATTCTATGTAGTGGATTACATATTATGTATTATTGTACATCTATATATAGGTACTCCGCAGCGCTTTCACCCGCGGGTTTCCTCGAGAAACTGGTCCCGATCGAAAGCAAAAATACTCGTTTTTCTTAAATTTTAATTCAATTTCCGAATGCCGTCAAAAGACGAACATCCATGATCAATTAAAATAAGAGGCGTCTTTAGTCTTTAGAGAACAAACGCGGCGACGACGGCGCTAAAATCGGAAATCCGCATTTAGCACGGATTCAAATACCATGAACAAACGGATGAGGCGCCGCGTCGAGGTTTGTTCCACGTGGGAAAATGTTCGCGGAATTCGAATAAAAAACACTCAACGTCACAGTGTCGTTACAACCTGTCGTTGTTTAATAGGCTTGGTAATCATCCAGTAGGACAGATTAACGCGAATATAGGCGTTTCGAAAAGTCGTCACAATTTAATTCGAAGACCACGAGTCTCCAAGTCTATATACGACCGTTATGATATAATATATAATATCGAACTGTTATATCATATAATTATATTACAGAAACTCTAGTACTCTACACGATTTTAATTCAGATAGTTCTAGCTTACAAAGACCATAACTATATACGTGTCTTCTCCCTCCCGCGTGTTAAATGTAATTGATTTCTAACTCGTTATATTATGATAAATGCTCGTTGTAGTTATTAATTATATTATTGTACTTTAAATCACGAATTTTTTCTTTTTAATCTGTCAACGATACTGCAATGATGACGGATTATAATAATTAATGTATAAATTTCTTTTCGGATTCTGAACTTGTAAAATAGTCATTGCTTCCGAGGGTAAAATAAAAAATTCAGTAGAAATTTATTTTTGTCGATGATTGCCAGTTTGTGTATTTGTCGAGATTAATTAATCGGTTTCATACTTTCTTAACTAGAAATATACCTATAATAATTAGTGTCTGACGATCATGACACTTATCGTGCTGTATTTAAGTATCTATATGAGCAATAAAATATATTAGACTAAATTCTTTATCCAGTCTTAATAAATACATTTATTTAGAAGAAGTTAACTGGAACTGTTCGTAAATAGTTACAGATTATTGTTTTAACTCGTAGAAAGTGGTTATACTTATCCGCCTTGTGTTCAACACCAGAAAATGTTTTGTATACAATTTTAATTGGGTCTCATTAAAATGATAATGAAAGATTTAAATTTTTTACTTTCATACTAATTAATGACCAAGAAAGTTTGGTCTTTTATTACGTAACTACAATTGTTAGTGTGTTAAAATGTGGTTTAATTAAAGAATTTATTGTGTTCGCGATATTCAACTTTAAACACTTATTTTTAAAAATATATGAGATTTCAATAAAACTAATACGTTATTTCTGCCTTGACGGTGGGCGTATATTTATATGATAATTACTATGTACATTCTAAAATTGTGATTTTTTAAATTACAATACATGATGTAAATCATTTTTTCTTTTCTAATTATTCTGTTATTGTTATAATGTATAATAATAACTAATGGTCAATCATAGAAAAGTTTATTTTATTTTAATTGTATAACATATAATATTATTCTTATACCTATATATGTAAGTTCATTTTTTTTTTATTCACACGAATCCTAAACTAAGAACACTATTACAGAAATATTTATGTGTTTGTGTTTAATGAAAAGAAATACTACTTATATATCTACTATTAATTGTCACACATATAGGTAGTTTATTGTTTTATGCTTGATGTATATTGTATATACATACGAATATACTAGTTTATATATGAAAGTAGTTTTTTTTTATAGTTGTCTGTAATTTATGTAGGATGCATTTTTATGTGAATAGGTATTTAACATCAATATTAAACCGGATTTAAAAGAGAAATATCATAATAATAGTTTACTAAACAAAATTATATCTTTATATTGTTTTTAGTTTAATACATATTTATTTTGTAGAAAAAAAAAGTATTTGACTTGAAATTTATGCACGCGTTAGGTGTAATTAAGTTAACATTAAATATGTATGTATATACATTATTCTTATTATATAATTCGTAAAAATAAGAAATTTTTTCTTTTTACTAGTTTTCCTGTTGAATTTATAAACACCCTTGTGATGACGTGTCTGTACCTTGACTATATTGACGACTATTTAATAAGCATAACAAATGGCATAATTTGTAATAATTAATTTTGAAAGAAAATATTACCAATTTGTAGATGTGTTTTCAAAATACTATTTTAAAGAATTTAGAATATAGACTCTAAATGTATAATAAACATCAGTTCATAATGTTCTTACACTTCGATTTATATCCACTAAAAATAAGTACTATTATATGCTCTAGTGACGCGTAAGTATTCGAAATAATAGTATTATTTTATTTATATGTTTAGAGGTGTTAAGAGTTGAGTTAGAAAGCAATTCTGTAACAAAATGTATCTCCAATTTATAAGTTATTGTGATTTTTCTTTTTAACACATTTTTATCTATGGACCAATATATTTAAATTAAACATACTAATGTCAATTATTACGCGTTGTAATTAATGTTTATAAGTACAATTTATGTAATGATGATCTGGAATGTATTGACGAAATTATAATTGTAAATTATCGTGACTAATGATCAAATTAAGATTCAGTCAAAAAGGAAAGTAATTTAAAAACATTCTTATAAAAAAATATTATCCCTTAAAATTTTAAAACTTCATGTTCTAAAAAATTTTTAGCGTAATTTTTTTATGTAATTTCTGCATAATCAGATGTTTCTATACATTTTAAGTTAACTCATATAAACAATCAGCAATTGAATATGATAACAAAAATCAAGACATTTTTATTGGAATGTAAAACTTATCCATGCATAATGTATATTTATCATGTGTATTTGGGGTTGTTTTTAGTTTATTAAAAAAAAAAAGTCTATAAGTTGCTATACAGGTAGTTACAGGTAGTTTACACGTGCATTGAGTTTTGGCTCATGAAAATCGAATATTTTTTGTTGATTTAAATGGTTGTTATTGTGTACAGATTAAATTAATATAAATATACTCTTAATTAAGAACAATATGTTAAATGAATTTTCTTACAAACATATTTAAAAAAAAAAAAATCTTGAAATCAAAATATCAAATACTAATGAACACAATTATTTATGATGATAACTTATGTGATTTTCAATCATGAGTTGCTTTCTTTATTTTAGAGTCTAGACATATAATATTTTTTATAAACATTAAGCACATAAAGACGAATACCAATCTTTAAAAAATACTGGATTTACGACGACTTTCAAGCATTAATTGAATTTTTCTACAATTTTTTTGGTGTTAACATCAAAAATATGTTCAGAATTAAGACTTGGAAATAAAATCACGAAGTTAATCAATGTAATAGTACTTTTATTATAGATTCCGACTGAAAAAAAAACGGTAAATGATAGAAAGATTAATTTTAAACTAGACGAAGTCGAGTAATACAGCTAATTACATTTAAATGTGAATAGGTGCCTAGTTAAAATTAAAAAATCGGTAAAAATTTAATACATATATGTTTGAGTACAGTACGAAGTACAATTTATCTCATCATAAATATAATAGTTTAAAATCTAAGATGTTATTAAGTATGTAATATACATTAGTAATTTGTACTACTTATATATAACATTTTGCCATTTAATTTATAGGTAGTAAAAACATAGTATTCATTCGAATCGATGCGATGAAAGTACCTAAATCGTTCATTACTTCGCACTTAAAATGAATTTAATTGGTTAATAACATTTGAATTCTACCAAAATCGTCTTTAAAATAAGGCGTTCGTTCATTATGTTTTGATTAATCACAGAACGCGGAACTCTCTTGGAGTTGTTAATAGTTTGTTCCGTCATCCGCGTCCATCATAAAATACATACTTCCTCATTTTTCCGACTATTCGTTCCAGAATTAGGCTTAAAGATGAACAATTTCATTAAATTAAAAAAAAAATTATCGGTTCCTTATTTTGATTATTATTTAACTGCATTTTTTTATATATATTTCATTTTAGAAATTATGTTATAAATATTACTACAAAATTTTATAGTTGTTGTACCTATTATTAATAACTTATTTTCAAGTTTTTTGAAGAAAAATAAAACAATATCTTTTGTTTGAAAACGATGCAGTTTAAAATAATTCTATTTAATAAGAGTATTGCATAACCAGAAAATAGTTTGTATTTTAAAATATTTTCTTTCGGAAATGTATAAAAATCCGTAGGTACAGTTTACATGCTAGAAGACAGAAGTACAATAATAGTTTATCTACGTTAGATTAAAGAAGACTATATAACATCAAAGCATACATAATTAATGATATTTTTTAACTATTTAAACTGATAGATAATATTATAAGAGAACATTATTCCTCTTGTTGAATAAAAATTGTCTTTCGTCATTGACGCTCGACTATAGTAGGTAAAGTTATTAAAGTTATTTTATCTTATTTTGTTAGATAATATAATAATGTTTTTATGTGAAGCATTTAAGTTTCTGTTTTGAAACAGTAATACTTCAAATTTTTAAATCACTACGTTATTTATTAAGTGTAAAAGTAAAATGTATTAAGAAATTTATTTAATAATATCCATTAAACCTATTTCAGTCCTTTTTTGCTGAGATTTTATATTTTGGATAGTGTACCTGCATTCAAGTGCATGTAGATACTCTTAATATCATAGATTTTTTTTTACTATGACTATAATATTTCTAATGCATTAATAGCATAAAAAAATTAAAAAAAATACTATAAACATTTTAAATGTTTTTATATTTATGCTGCAACTTATCAATTATTATTATAATGGTTTAGTGAACGAACCTGTAATTAGTGCACCTTGGGTTTTTCTTTCATTAGTATTTTCTCGACAAGCGTCCCGGTATATCCATAACGTTGATGACGTTCGCTACGGTGGTGTTCATATACCCACTTAAATTTTATATTATTGTGCCGGCTTTAACAACAACGACTATCAGTTATAATTGAAAAAAAATTATCACACCTATGATGTATCGTGCACACAAGTAGCAGTACTACTAACACCGTAAACCATTAAACGTAAAACGCGCACTGGCACATGCCCGCGATAGTTTCCGGCGCGAAACAAACACCGAACACGAGACACGAGTAAATAACCTTTCACTGGAGAATATTGTATTTCTGTATTTGTATGACAGGATGTATATATACACGTCCGTACCACTTCCACTCTATCTCACACTCCTATTCAGTCTACAATAATATTTATATTCGATCGCGTGCCACCGAACGCCGTTATTTATTATGGTTATGACCACTACTTATGTACGAACGTTTCGACCCTTTGAGCTATTTATCGTCAATTCATTCGCAAGACACACTTATTTCGATGTTGTTTGTACATAGTTCGGCATTGAATTATTACATGTACTATAGTATTTGTGTTCGTCGGCTATACTATTCTATAAATAGTCAATTGGCGAAACTATATGGGGATGAAATATAGGGGCTAATAAAAATAATGTATAACTATATTTAAAGATTCAATTTTTTAAGCAGTTAATCGATTTTTTTTTATTATTGATGTGCATATACCTACATACCTATATAAAATGGGTTATAATTGTTTTTATTTGTATGATTCGTTTAACACGATGACAATTCCAATTAGATACCTTTCAAAAATGTTTGTCTTTTTTTTGTTTAATTAAATAATTTATGAGCGTTGTTGGTTTGATAGATTATAATTTAATATTAAAATATATTCGCCTATATTTTAAATTTATCAAAGCGTACGTTTTTAGTTTCAATTCTAAAGCAGAATAATTTTCTAAAATTTGTATGAATATAGAATTTTCAAAATTAGTTAATTTATTGTGTAAATTATTTACAACTTTCGAATGCCTATTTTTAGAGTTAAGTTGAGTAGATTAGTATAAAATATAGATGGGTAGAGCTACCCTTTATGTACAGATGTTTTCATTTTAAAAACTTCAGTACATATCGAGTGAGATGATGATTTTTTACTGTAAAATAGTCATTCAGTATACTATGGTCTATGGATAATATGTATATTGTATATAATATATATATTTTTATATAACACGTGCACAGAAATAATATAATATACATGAGTATATTGCTAATAATGCTGTATACATCTTGTAATAAAGAGTCATTGAATTATTTTAATTTAAATTATTTAGGCGAATTTACAGTTATTCAGGTATTATATACGTTAACCAGTAGGTAGATATTACACAAAGGACGTAGATGGTTATTTTGGAGTAGATTAATCTACTTACAGACTCTATACGGGCTTATTGTAAACGTGTATGTTTTAATGCTTAAACAATAAATGGGTTTTAATTAAAATGTAGAGCATAAATAAAAAATTAGCTTTGTCGTTCGATGATTATGATTTGACCTAATACTCATGGCAATATATTTTTTATGCGTTTCATTTATTATTTTTATGTGTAATAATTCAAGCACGGATCCAGGGTGGGTGGTTTATCACTTTTCGTTGGCAGTTTTATAATTACCAAGTTATTATATTTTTGTTTATAACATTTTATTGTTTTCGGGGACATTATTTCTGATTTACAAAATATTTATAATATATTATATGGATAATGGATAAATAGTTCATGATAATAGATTTAAAATTAGTATGGAAACTACGATATAGTTTAAAAATAAAAATTACGTATAGTAATAATAGTATATTAATCAATTTTTTTTTTTAATTTTTAAATTTTTTTATTTTTTTACAAAAAGCCCGCTTTAATAAGTACTATACTTGGAAAACCACTATACTATTTTCCTTAGTACATTTAGTTAAATAACACAGAAACGCCTGCGTTAACATGTCTTAACATTAAAAAAAATATTATTTATCATCACTTAAATATAAAACGGACAAAATGGTAAACAACTAAAAACCAAGTATCTATTTGAAAAATTTCAAAAATGCATTATTTGAGCATAAAGATTTGAATTTACTTCGTTGATCTCTACATAATTTTGTTTGATCTATACTTTCCTATTCATGCAGGATCCGCGCCTAAATAATGTAAAATACTTACCCAAAATTACAAAATTGATTTTCAGATCGGTGTCTATGTTACATTTATATATTTTTGTCCCTGGGAAAAAACGATATATTTATATTTATTTTTATTTTAATATTAACTTTAATTTATTCTTATAAATATATTCAACATGGAATTTTACCGAATTATGAATTTACATTTTTTTTTTCATTTTTCACTTTAAAATTGAATAAATATTAGGTACATAATCTTAATTATTTTATAGTAGTCATTTTATCTGCTACCCACCACTATGGGTGTAAAGGAACCGCTCGTTATACCTGCCTTCTACACTCACTATCTCGCAAGTGCTCGCCTAACTGTATAACCCTGATACTACTATAAAAAGGATTAGATGGTTTGTGTTTACGCGATATTTATTTGAGATACAAAAATTTGGGTGGTAGATAACAGAAAATACCCACCGATCATACGATTTATATTGTAATAAAAAAATGTTATTAATGAATTTTACATTAAAAAAAATCATTATGATAGTCGTAATAATTATTAAATTATCACTTGGATAATAGGTTTATTATACGAATAAAATGTTAATGAGTTCTAGAAAAAATATCGATTTAAATTGAAATAATTCTCATCTTACATCAATATATCATGTAAATGTACGTTAGTGTGTGTATATTAAAATTCCGATGTATTACATTATCATATAGTTAATTTTTTTATTTTGTCAAAATAAAGATTAAAATTAGTTGATTGTAATTGTATTTTATTCATCTGTTTTAGGTGGGCAGTGTCGACGCTGATGTCACGCCAGAATACAGTTCCTAATTCTGATAATCCGACCGAAAATGTTAGTGCACTCATACCAATTTGGGACATGTTCAACCACCGCAGTGGAAGAGTAAGTAGATTATTAGAATTTACTTATTCGTATAAAGTATAAACAGAAATGCTACAGCTATAAATTATGGATGTATATTTGGTTGTAGATCTGCTGATAAATGATGATAGATACGAGTTTGCTATAATACGATGAGTTTGTTAGGTATTGGGGTAGGCTTTGGACTCGTAGATTAGGTTAAAATAAAATGGTATTAAGTTTAACCTACCTCTATACTCAAATGACTACTCTCCGGGGTCAATAATACAAAACTTTTCGATTTGGGGTTAGTCTTCTATAATATGTTCTTAAAAAATGTAATTGCATCCAAACACTACACGATTTTTTCACTGAGTATTTGACCGAGGACGTGTATTTGTTTTTATACTCATATTAATATATAACATACGAGTAATATGTTATATAATAATATATATTTTGACTCATAGTAATATAATATAAAATATACAGGTGAACGATCTACGTATAATGACAAGTATAGGTAAGACAATGGTTTTTTTTTCAAACCGCAAACTTCAATTCGAAGTCAAACTAATTTTTATTCTTGTTTTTTCGTTTTTATATATCTATACAAATTTTGTTATTGTGATGTAATTTATTTTTTCTGCGACGTGGTATATGGTTATTTCACGGCGGCAAGCAATGTATATAATATTATACGTTACGACTTTATTCATGGTTATCATAAGTGCGACGAGGTCAATTTGCTTTCAATTCATCATTTAAGAATAAGCCATTTCGAACTCACTTTATACGTACCTGAACTTTGAGTTGAAGGGAATGGAATCTCGGTTGATATTTTTGTTGAGAATCTTGAAATCAAAAGTGAAGAAAAAAGTTCTAAGAAATAACGTACTCGCGTCTCATAAAAGGCTGGACAAAGTATGCAGAGTGTTATATAATAGCGTTCATCTCATGCATAATATAGTTAAAAGTACCAAGTGTAATAAGTGCGTATCTGCAATGATTACTATTATTATTATCATAGAACATAGGGTGTGGATGCCGATTATATCCGGTTCGAAATCATAGTAAATTTTCAGATTTTTTTTGTTACAATTTTTGTATTTTATGCAGTGATGCAATAACCATGACCGCACACATAGTTTGAGGTTATTTCTGAGTGCAATAATATAACAACTCTTCCATCTCATCATAATGATTATTATTTTATAAGTTTGTAAGCTATAACACACGCATACATATTGCGGTGGGACTTTATTTTTTTTCTTATTTACTAGCATATCGTTCGGTTATACAATTTATCTCATGGTACATTATCTAATACATAAATACAGAGTGATAACTAAATTTACAGGCATGCAAATCCCGTTGTACGCGTATTCTTGTACATTGTGTGCCTATTAAAGTTTTGATTTTTGGAATTTTTAAGTGAGTTCTATATAAGTATAGTCTGGTAGTGAGATTATATTTTCGAAAATATATACTGTTATATGACGTTCTAATACTGTATTATGGTAATACAAACTGTAGTTTTTTAAATTTTAGTGAAATATACCTACATTCAATTATTCAAGTATAGTGTCTTTAATATCTGAGTTATTCTACTTTATGAATTCATCATGTAATATGAAAATTATATTATTTTATTTACGTATAATATAATAAAGAACCGAGTATAAAATTTCTAATCAATAAAAATGATGTGTGTGTGTAGATAATATATATTATAATATATTGAAACAATAATTAATAATAGTCAATATGTAATATGTGTAATAATATCTAGTTAAATTTATTTTTATTAAATTATGTTTAATCATAGGTTCTAAACCTTTAGATATGTATTCAAGTATAATATCATATTAATATTTTCAACAGACACTGTAGGCAGTAATCACTATAGCCATTAACAAATCATATCCTGCAGATTATACTTTAAGTAGAAAGTGGAACAAACATAAAAAAAACTATGTATAGGTACTATTTCAAATTTCGATTTCAAAATGTTCAAAAAAAATCAACATATTATCTATTCATTAAAAAAAATATAATAATGTTTGAAAAATCTGGATATTATAATGATATTTTATAACATTATACACCTCAATATGATTTTTTACGGCGGCGTTTACTACCGGCTCAGCTTTCGACCGAATTCGTCAAGTCGAGCAACTCGTGCGTGTGCTACGCCGACGGCGACTTCGCGGCCGAAGACCAAGTGTTCATATTCTACGGGGTGCGCACCAACGCCGACTTCCTGGTGCACAACGGGTTCGTGTATCCGGATAACGAGCACGACGCCGTGAAGATAAGGCTGGGCGTCTCCCGGTCCGATCCGCTCTACTCGCTCCGGCACCGTTTGCTCCAGACGCTCTCGCTTTCCGCCCTCGCCGAGTTCTTTATCACTCCCGGCCCGTTTCCCATCGACGGCAAGCTCCTCGCATTCGTCCGCATCTTCAACATGGATCAAAGTACGTATCAATATAACATAGCACCGCGAAGTGGTGATATTTTCGATATACCTACTAAAATAATGAATACCGCGGGTTATTATTATAGATCGCCTTAACTATATAGGGGTCACTTAGATCAAAAATAATAAAACTTTTTTGTTTAAAATTTTTTATTGAACAAAAAAATACTTATACCTGTGACATGTTTAAATTATAGGCACTAATCACGGTGTTTATAAATTGATATTCGAAATGGTGTATAGTATATTCCGTTTGATTAATTGGTTAATAATAGATATATGATATTTTTATTGTTCGAGTTTTTACTTAATAGGGGGGGGGGGGGTCGCGACACTAAAAAGCTTGGGAAACGTTGGTGTAGTCGAACGTGAAAAACATAAGTTTCGTTAAGAAACGAAAAAATATGCGATGTCTTTAGTTTTTTTTAATTTTATACGATTTCAATATTTTTTTTATAAAACGTCCAATAAATATGATAAAAAACAATCGCTATTTTGAAAATTTATTTAAAATTGAATTTAAAAAAAAAATGTTGTAAATTTAAATTTAATGATTTTCTATAAAGATGGTTTAGATGATACATGGTATGTTTGTGACATACCATAAGCAATAAGCATCCACCCTGTTTTTGTGACATTCGATTTCTGCAAGCCACGTGTTACAATTTAATAACGCTGTATCTGTAATTTTGTGTTTGTCAGAAACATTGAAAGACTGGATACAAATGGAAGAGAATCTTTGCCTGAACTTAACGCTAGTGGATGGTACTCTCGACCCTGCCCTCGAGACCAAGTGCTGGGAATTCTTGCAAGTCAGGATCAATTTATTGATAAAGCAGTATCCAACACCATCGGAAAATGTGGTTAGTCTTGTTAATTTCAATTAATATCAATAAAATAATATGTTCGTTATCTAGGCGATACGAAATTCGTATTTCAATTCGTAAATATATTATGTAGATCAATTTAAGTTGTAACTTATAAATAACAGGTAACATCATTTATACTTTTTGCTATGACTTTACGAGACACGAGTATAGTATTATTGATTATAAATACATTATTTATAATCAAATCAATGGTAGTATACCAACTATTTTATAGGTACCGTCGTTACTGTCAATGAATATAGTTGTTTTTTTTTTTTATATATATAAAATAACTTACCCATATTAAAAAATAATTGTATACATTTGTAAGATGTTTTTTCTGAATAATCTTTTTTTATTTATAATACATTAAATTAATTATATCATATAGGTACCTAATAATAGATAAAAACTAATGAGTAACAAGTTTCTATAGTTTTTATATTTTTAACTTGAAAAATATGGCCTCACTCCAACAAACAATATTGGTTTTATTTTATCGTATTAAAAATTTTTCCTTTTTCAAATTATTGGAAAGGAAAATTGTGAATTTACCTTTTTCAGTTGGTAGGTACGCAATCGTGTCGCGTATTTTCGGATATAAAAAGGTAAAAGTGTGCAATCGTGCTATACACCGTTCAAATCTATTACGTCCGCTAAATATATGAATTATGATAAATATATCTAGGTAATATGTACAGCTAGCTAACCTGTATATGAAAAAACGCCGCCGAAGGTTTAATTGTTCAAAACCCGCCGCGGTATTTAATTTTAAACGCTCAATAAGTTCGCTAGCCCGAATAACTAATAATTATATGTGTTCCAACTATATACTTTACCTACTGATAGTATTACGTACTAATGGGGCGTATATTATATTATAGTACGCTACGCGAATGTACTTTGAACAAAAACCATAACTAAAATGTTGATAGCTCGTGCGGTTTTAGAATCAATTATTATATATATAGGTGGTTAGGCATACCCACTTGTAATAGGTACCTACTTACATTATATTTTATTCGACTTGGGCAACTCAATACGATCAATAAAAATCATTACGAGACGTAGGTATTGCGTTGGTATAATTGTAGCGATTGCGGGATGTGAAGTATTGCCGGTAAAATTGACTTGGTAATAATAATTTACAAGTACAGTATGGCTGCAGTTTATAGGCCGTGGACCTCCTATAGTTTGTACATCTATTATACGTCATATCTACGTGCGAGTCCGTTTATCGTCATCGTTATTATTCCGTTCTCGTGCAATTATAGGTATTAATTTAACGAAACTAGAAAAAAAAATTAATTAATTATCTATCAAAAATTCATAAGTCATAAACTCATAACTGTTGCAGTTGTGCGGTACCTACGTATAGATGAGTAGATCGTAGGTATAGGTAGGTACCCCCATTTCGGACACTAAATATGGCGTGTTTCTATATAGTTACAATATAGTTGTATGCTGCACAGTGTATTATACGTTAATTGATTTCGAACGCGTACTACACGGTTCTGATTTATCATAATATTATGCACTTCCTATTATGTTTTTTAAGTAGTATAATACTCAATATATTATTATTTCATAAGGTTGTGGTCTAATGCTAGTTATTATCTTATCGATTGCGCTGTGAAAGAGGTTGATAAATGTATAGGTCATAAAAAAATTTTGAAATTGTCATTAATTTTTACTCAAACGTTAAAATCAATATTTCAAATTTAAATGTAAATTAAAAATTAAGAAGTAAAAAAAAAAACTAATTCTTATTATAATAATAGTTAGGTTATAATTATAGTCTTAATATTTTGAATATATCATATTATATTAATATTATCTACATGGATACTTAAACTTATTGCGGAATGATTTAAGTTTCTATGAACAATATTTTTAAATGACAATAAAACAAAAATGTTGAGGATAAATAATTATTTTAAGTTAGAATTTCGATGATCATCAAATTTGAACTTTAAACGCTCATTAAAAACATAATATGACTACGCTTAACTTTCTTATACATTTTATTAGATAAGGACAATGTTCATGAGGAATATTGACTATTGTATAATACGTATTACATTATTAAACTTTTTAACAAAAAAAAAAAATAAAAAAAACTATAACTAATAGAAAAATATTGATATTTCCCCATTGAAATAATTTTTTCAACTGTGTATAAATACATTTTTGTAGTTTTTTTGTAGTACATTAGTATATAATATGTATATTAGGTAATTAAAACTCTAGCTTACTTTTCTTCATCAGTTTTCATCGACGAATCGAATAGATTATGCGTACTATCATAAAGTGTTCGAATTTTCAATTTTCGACTATGGCAATGCATCTCAACCGGGGTGACACGGACGCAGTGTGAAAAAAATCAAATAATTAAAATTTAATTATTATGGTTAAAATAATAATAACGGTTTTTTGGGAAAATATAGATACTACAACACGAAATTGGTCAGAATAAAAAAAAAGTCGTGTTTTTATCAAAAACATATTTATTTAAAAAACTATTTTTTTAACATCTCAAATATTTATAAATTGTTCAAAAAAAGCTTGAATATTTTTAAATTCATACCATAATATAATATTATTATACATAAATTTTTTCAAAATCGCACAATCCATAAAACCACGTGACGGAATTTGTTGTGTATAGCAGGACAGAACGATATTCGCTGCGAAATCCGCTCAACGAATTTTGTGGCGAATATCACCGTGTATAGCCCTAGCCTAAGAGTAATTGTAAACAATTTTTTTTAATTAATTGTATGTATATAATTCTGCATAGATATATCACATTTACTTGTTGTACCACTAGATACAGATTGAATTGAATTATACATTTTTTGAACATTCATTATTAAATTAATATTTAGAAGCATGTTCTACCTATGTTATATTTTGCAAAATAATTTGATTTTTACCCTCAAGGACTCACATCTTAACTTTAACTTTTAACTCAATATCACTTACTTATTTTTTGGCCGACTACTTGGTTATAATGCACATAACATTTATTGTAGTTATCAATTATTCATATTATGTATATTGATTTAGAATTAGATAACATGTAATTAATAATTATTTCCTAATTTGAAGATAATATTATTAATTAATTTTAAACAATTTTATGTTTAGGGCAATCTGTCAAAATTTCAACAGCTGGCCCATACTCAGATACAACTGGAATTGGACATATTGAGAAACGCCTTGGAATATGTTAAACAACACTTGGACATTACATTAAAATCATAATCACATTTTAAAATTATTTATTATTATATCTTTAAATAATATAATTTATCTGTAAGGACTTTCAAGTAAAATATATTTTGTTTTTCAAGACTTTGAATTTCATTAATTTACCATAAATAATTAATAATAAAAAAAATATATTATTATTAAATAACACATAACACACGTCTATCTTAATATTGTTTCACTCTTATGGGAATTTTTGTAAATCTATTTGGTATACTTGTTATTTAAAATTGAGCTATGGATATAATATTATTAATTGTACACATGTCATAGTGCTTTAGATTTTTGACAACAGCTTAAATTTCCTATAAATATGCCTACTAAATAATTTTAGATATTAGACTGTTTTGACAAATTTGATATAATATGCATTGTTTGCTAAACATATAAAATATGTGCAGAATTGTCCTTTTCATTTCAAAATAAAAATATTATTATTCAAACAATAAACATATGAATAATATTATATAAATAATGCAACTAAAACAACTAACTGTAATAACTTTGCTTCTAATTATTATTTAAATTGTTTTTTATTTAAGTACAATGGAATAATATGTATGTGTATGAATTGTTTCTATTATACCTTGCATATTTTAAATATTCTAAAATAAAACAGATTAAATGGTTTTCAACAGCTTTTATTCATACATTAATTGCCAATTAATAACAAATTTTATTAAAATTAAATATTATAATATAATTTAATACAATAACACATAAAACACTTATAAATAATGTAACAAATTTAAACAACAAATGTAAAAGTTTTAAAACTCCTATCTTTCTCTCTTTTTTTTTAGTTTAGTCTGCTTAATTCAGTAATGTAAAATAGCCCATTTAATAGGAAATTAATTGCATTAATTAACATTGACATTGTTATTACCCTGTGATCAAAAATAATTTAAAGATTATCTATGCAAACCAATCAACTAATGAAGTATAGTCTAGTAAATACTAAACATAAATTAAAAGAAAGTTTAAGATCAATCTATAACAAATTACATCTTGCATTATATTTCATTAATTATTTCAAATGCTCTTGCGAATTCGTCATAAGCGTTATTACTCAAGACTTGACTTAATGTTTCTGATGTGTCTTGCATTGACCATCCACGATCAATTCTCTCAATGGAATCTTGTACTAAATCTACTCGTATAGATTGAGTCTTTTTACCATTTTTTTCGCCGATACACTGCATTAATAATAAGGACAAAACACCATTCATTTTTTTCAAAGTATTTATTTCATCTGGATCCTTCCATGTACCATTTTGATTTAGATCTTTTAATAATCTTGTTCTTTCTCTTAAAAGTTTATTGATTTTAAGACTTCTATTTTCACAACCTTGGCATGGAATTATTACTTGACAACCTTTATCTTGGCTTAATGAACCTTTACCTATATTCAAAGGTATGCATAAACTACCATTGTTTTGCAATAGTTTTTCACCCTTATTATCACTATTAACTTTATTATTTAAACTCTTTTTAGGTACACTTTTTACATGCTTTAAAACGTTTTCGGTTCCTTTTGCGTCTGTGACTATAATTACTTCAGTGTTATTTCCTTTAACTTCTTCCTCGTATGAAGACAGATCTATATGGCTAGCTTCATCTTCTGTGACAATGATGATTTCTTGTTCTTCATCAGTAACAATTTTATCCAAATGTGAATTTTTAACATGATTAGCTGTTTTAGGTAAAGCATGTAACATAACTCCACCTTTAACATGTGTTACTTGAATATTTTGATTCACTTTTCGAGTTAATTTATTAATAAATGGCGATTCTAGTTCTGTATCTAACTTTGGTGCTGTAGATATTTTCTTTTTTTTAGAAGGAGGATAGGTTATTGGATTATCCATTGACTTTAACAATTTCAATTTATCACCAAGTTTAGCATTTGAATTAATTTTTGGAGAAAAAAAACTGGGGTATTTTGTTACCATGCCATTCAAATAATTCTTTTCATTTTTCTGATGCTCATCATAATCTGCTAACAATTTCTCCACAATTTTTTTACGCTCTGACTTTGATAAATCTTCTTCGACATTTTTAATTCCACCATTTAATGTCGGTACTGCATCTTTTTTTAATACTTTTATTGGATGTGATGACTTTAAAAATATATTAGTTTAATAATGATATTAATTAAATGGTTAAAATTTAAATTAAAAATTGATACTAGATCATAATAATATACTTTACCTCATTCGTATATTTGTTTTCATAATTATCCTTGTTGAAATGCTCTGAACATATTAGAAAATTTTGATATTCATGCGAAATTGTTTTATAATTATTACAGAACTTTAACCATTTCTCTAATATTACAGTATCAGTTGGGAATTTATGAAACATAATTTTATTGTTCCTCATCTGATTTGATTCATCTGATTCACTATGCATAATACTGTTACAATTGGAAACGGCACAACATTTTTGCACATCAGATCTATTATTAAATGTCAACTGTAAAAAATAAAATGAAAGGAAATAAAAGAAATTAAACAATTTAACAATTGTGTTTTCAATATTAGGGGACAATAACTTAATAATATCACTCATTTTATGTTTTAAATTCAACAATTTTTAAAATTTAAAAATGGTTTTTTGTAATAAATTCATTTTTTTAACTATGTAATATGTTTTGATAGAGAATGTATCTCACTCACACAAATAAATTACAAAGCATAGCCGTCTTGAGGCTAAATAGTAAATTCCCTCCGCTACACTATGTATGGTGGGTGAATCAAAGTAATATTATGTGTGGAAGGTGCTAAATTTTCTGATATGGATACTAAGAATTGACAATTTTAGGTAGCTTGCACCTATAGCTAAGTACATTGAAATATGTATTACTGAATGATGTTATACTATACTTACACATGCAACTGGATCATTAACATTATTTGTTAATTTTTCTTCTTCTAAAGTATTAGGCATATTAATAGATGGAATAGCTGAAACAATTTTGCACACATAAAAATATAAGTATATTTTTAATATATAATAAAAGAGGTTATTGATTTTATAGTATTTTAGATGAACATATTCACCAACCAGTTCTTTTCAGTTGTCTCTTAACCTTAATGTTAAGTAATTGTTCTTTTAAACTATTACATTCAAAGTCATCAGAAACAAAATGTTTAGAACAGACGTAAGACGTATCTGCATTAAACTTAAATGGTTGTTTAATATTGTTCATCCAAGCATTACGTCGTTGTGGATTTTTTGGAAAAATATGATATGACACATCTTTGTCATGTTGTTTTGTAGCTTTCAAATTGTTACTACAACCAGTTATAATACACCAAGGCATGATGATTATAATTCATGTACAATATGTTATCTGAAACAAAAAATTAATATAAGAACTAATATTTATATTTTATTACTCGTAATTAATTGTAATAGTATATTTTAAGCTATATATTTTTCTATTTCAATGTATTAAGGACTCACAGAAATAATAGAAACATTTTTTAAGTATATTTTTAAAAAACTAAATTAACATGGATATACACTAACCATCTAAATAAAACTAAGTTAAAAATTAATATGTTTAAAATACAAGTAGGTATTTATTTTTTATTTTGCAATTTTATATTTAAAAAAATATTAACAGTATTATAAGAGTTTAGTCTAGAATATTGATAATTGGCTATTTATAAACATAAAAATTGAAAATATGTAGATATGACCATATGGATATAAACGGTGAAATATTTTAACAGTATATATTAAGGAATTGTTGTTATTTTATATCAATTTAACAAAAATATTTGAACATATTTTGTTCTTTTGGAAATGTTATGTATTTATTTTTCTATACAGTTATAGGTACCTATGCATAGTTTGTTACTATTTTAAAAATAAGTTATTTTATTAATCAATAATGTTTACCCAATGGCAAGAAATAAAATAAAACAATTTACAATCTCCTGTTATGTATACTTTTAATATCTAAAAAACAATAAGTTTTAATTTTTCAAAACGTTTATGCACAGCATTTCAATTTACAAAAGTAGCAACAAGTAAAGTAGTAATAGAAACTATTGTACTTTAGGATTCCAAATTTTTGAATGATATTTTTGTTATTATAGTATTATACCATTTAGTTACAATATTTACTTCACAAAATAGATTTAATCTATTTTATGATTATATATTCTAACGTACCTATTAGTAGTGTGCTAGAATACATTAGAATATGATAAATGATAAATGATTTAACGATGTTATTATTTAATAAAATATTTATTATATAATTACTTATACGGGCACGTGATATTTATTATTTGGCGATACGCGAAATACGAAAACCCGAGCTTATAACAGCACGGTTAACCTAGATAACAACGGACGCATTAATTAAGGTTGTGCGTGAATCTGTTCAATTTAGACGATCTGAACTTACCACCAGCAAATGAGTGAAGTACAGCATTCGAATCAACGGTTATAGCGATTTCACCGAAACTCTACGATGATCTCGGTAGATATACAGGTATAATTGACTTGGTGAAATATAAATTTAATTATATTAGTTATCTATAGTGATTCGTGAATGATGATTATTGTACATTGACTGTTATATCGTCGGAAGTAATAAGTACGTTTCAAAAATGTATTTTCAGAAATAAAGTTATTAATTCGAATTTCAGTGTCCGATAAGGCAATAACGTCGTCAGAAAACGAAAATCAACACACTTCACACTGACGTCACAAAATGTCCGAAAGTAGATGTTAAGTGTAGTACCTATTACAACTGTAGTAAGTTTACGAGTCGTACACTCGTACATTTTGGTGTTATCGCCACGATATAGATATATATTATCTTAAACGGATAACACAGAACAATAGTGTGATAACGTTGTGATAACATTTTTCAACGGTGATAACAATAGCTCAATGGTGAGTCGCGGTTATCGTGGTTTTAAGATTATTGTGGTTACTGTGGCGCAACGGTACTTCGGTACAATAATTTCCCGGATTCCACAGTTCCACTATAAATTATAATAATAGGTACTCGAAAAATTAAAATTTGCCCTCATTTATTAAATCATTTGCGAGTGTTATACAACCGCGGTAGATTATTGTCCGTCTACAACTACGATTTATGGTATACTTGAATAATGTATTTTTTTGTGTCCACAATCGCGCTCTTATGCAAGCCATTACTTATTCCTAATCAGTAATCATGGCGTGAGACGATAAATTAAAAATGTATAGCTATCAAGTTTTTTTTGATTTTTGGACCTACAACCGCGAAAATAGTCGAATTGTAGGTAAACCTAGTATACCAATACAATATTGGTATAATTTTGTACCTATGTATTGTGTATATTGTCTACCACAGTGATGTATCCGGCGGGTAGGTACCTGGTCCAAGTTGTTGGTCTAGGACTACCCACTTTTCTCCTAGAATAAAATTGTTTGTATTGTATTGAACGTGTCGTGTGTAATTAATTAAATGACTATAAAATATGAATATTATTATTTCCGTCGAAATATCGGGCCTCACCTAGAAAAAAATGTCAAGTTGTGCTACTGGTCTTCTGAAATAATGTAATCAAATAACAGATGATCATCTAGAGAATGCTACTAATTATAGGTATGTAAAATAAAGAATATTATTATCATATATTTATTCAATAGTTCGGTACCTATTAGTATTATTATTTTATGTTAAGTTTATTTATATGAATTATGATGACCGGATCTAATATCCGGTCATGAGACCTGTAGACTGTAGAGGGCACTACGGGCGCTTTAACAGGTGATTTTTATTAATTAAGTAATTTATTACTTATACACTGCAGTATATACCATTACACCAATACCACCAACGTAAAATACTACGTAGAATTAACATTTCAAACATATTTAACTTATTTTGAGTTATTTATAGACATTTAAGATTTTCTATATTTTTCATAAATGCCACTTTAAATCCTTAATACATTAAGAAAACCCATATAGGTATTGATTTAAATTATATTAATGAAAATTATTTTAATAAGTATAATATGTAAGTAGCATAAAACTTTTTATTCTAAAACACATAAAATAAATTATACCTACAATTTATAGTATTAATATTAAAACAACAACTACAACATAAAACTTATTACGGCTGACGGGGAGTGTTCTAACACCCATAGATATTACCGCCTCACCCCCTAAATACGCCACTGATTCTAGACACTGAAAAGTTTAATGTTATGTTGTGTATAGTGTTAAATGCTTATAATGACTTATCTAAACAATTTCACAAGTACATTAAAACATTTTATAAAGAAAACACGCTTTAATTGGATTGTGGTTGTATAGAATTATAACCAATAATGATACTTATTAAAAAAAAAAAAAAAAAACGCAATCGGGTTGTATCCAACTTAATATAGAAATAAAGGTACACGACACACATAAATACATAATGTGCCTATTAATTGAAATTATATACATACAACTATAATGTAAATAAAAGATACTGAAAAGGTTCATTTGTAGGTTTATCATCAATGTTTACTTACCTATCATGTATTGTAACAATATGCAGCGATGTTTAACGAGAATGTCGACTGTTCACTCTATTTTAAATAAGTGAAAAAATACGCCTGCACGGCCATCTAGTTAACACAATAATTGGATGGGTTTGAACAATAATCTAATTCATGTAGATATGTAGTCCCCAATGGTTTTAATCATATAATCTGTAACTCTTTTCCCTGCTTTTTCAATCCTTAACTTACTAGGGTTTAGGAGGGTATACTAACAAACCTTACCCAGCTATTGGTTTTTCCGTTTATTCTTGTTTTATCAATTTCGAAACTCAAAATACCAAATATGATAAATCTGTGAATCTGAGTTGGACTTCTTCAAACTGTAGTTTTAAGTTTGCAGCTTTTCTCATCAATAAATGTAAGTTATATAATCTTCTAACTTTTTAAGACATGAACGTCGGCTGTTTAGCACCCTCGTCTTATATACCTAAGTGAGTTGTATCTTTCATTGAATCGTGGTATTCGTAAACATATCTTTAAATAATATAAGATTAGTATTATTGAATACCGTGTACTGTGTACCACACTTATTATGAGTAATGTACATTGTACATAATATCTCTTGGAAGCTGATTTATCATTTTATAATGTTAAGATTGTCGTCTATTGACATCGTATATTGGTCCATAGAGTAGGGAACGGCTAATATGCTGAGCGCGAGAAATGGTGAGCATATTGCTAGAAATTATTAGAATATATTTCCAATTTCGTTTATTTGATTAAGTGACATAACGATATTGTTACATAATAATATGTACTATAATTGTACTTATATATTTATTAATGTGAGAATTAATTAAGAATAGGTACGTTCATTATTAACGAAATTATAAAACAAATTGAAATAGCAAATGTTATACTGTAATATAGCAGTTAAATGTAAGTAAATATTCTAAGAATCTTCAATATTTTACATATAATACAACAATTTAAACAACAAATATAATGTATCTATTGTATACATATTATGCATTAACTACAATGTATGGCCGTATGGCGTATGGATATATTTTTATTTTTCAATTACTTTAAAAAAAATTTTCCTTGCTAGACACCCTGTAACTATATTCATTATATATTTTTTAAAAAATGCTGTCATGTGAACATTTTTAAATATAAATTATATATTAATAGACATAACCGCTTTAAAATAGCATTAATTTTTAATATTAAATTTTTACATATTCATTTAAGTATTTTTAATTTATCTTATTAAAAACAATATAAATTAAACAAGTTTTGTAAAACTATAAATTACTTATTCGTATAAGAAATAAAAACGAAAAACATAGCAGCTTGTAAAATAGTTAGCTAATAGTTGCCAAAACCAATAACCATTTGTTAAGACAGACAAACGATTTTATGTATTTTTTTAATAAGACATATAAGTTATTTGTACTTATACTTATCGAGTGCAAAAATACTAGAACTTATTGGCAGTGAATATTTTTATGAATCTGTAAAAAATATCAAAATGAAATATGTCTACATGTATGTATATCAGAAAACAATAATAGAGCAAACAAATGTATAAAACAATATTTATTGCAACTTTAACCATAAAATATACTAACTAAATTATCCATCATAGTTATTTTTTGTTTGTCATGTTTAAAATTATTTACAAAACGTATATAAAATATATAATATAGGTATAGATAATATAATAAAGTGTATAGTTACTTAAGTGCGAGGTTCCGATTTATCCAGTTGACAATTTAAAATAATGTGACGATAACTTATATAAATTAATTTTTTGATTAGATTTTAGGTATCAATAAATTTAAAACTTTATTCATAATTATTTAAAAAAAAAAATACATACTGTTAAATAATATTGGCAATGTAAATCAAATTATAACAATAAATTGTTGATAACAATTAGTACATTTTATAACAGTAAAATTGTTCTTCAGTTATTTTTCAATTAAAATTAAAATTTGATTTGATTGAAAATTAATACTGTTTAATATTATGTAAAAATCTATTTTAAAGCACGTTTACTTTTTCAAAAAGCTGTCTACTACATTTTCTATGTTCTAATCGGACCAATCATCAGTAATTTAATTTTGAAATAAGTTATTAATGAAAAAATATTTTTAAATATCATTAATAGTATTTATATTTGAAAAAAAATTAAATTGGGTATTAACTCTCTCCCTCCAATACAAGTACAGAAATGATGATTTTTATTTTTAAATGTCTATGAATCAAAACTCAATTTGCAACGAGGTAATAAATGTGTTTTAATAAGCTATGTTATTTTATATACAAGGTAGAAAAATAAATTTAGTATTGTGGTTATATGTTTAATGTGATCATGGGCTATAAATAAGTATTATAAAACGAATTGTCTAGTGTGTTTGGATATTTATTAAATAAATAGTAAAATCACATTCAAATGATAAAATATAATATGTTAGGATTGTATAAATCTTTGAATTGGTATGTATGATATTATTTTATATCTTTATAAATTATATAATCGTTTAGTGTTATCAAATAACAGAAGTAGATAAGTAGTGTATATTTTTAAAAATTTTGGGCGATTGTTAATCAAAATAAAATTTGTCGGCTTTGTTACTATGTATTTTTTTAATATGTGCGTGTTAAGTTATTTTTTAACAGACTGTGCTCATGCAATTCAAACACGCAACTTGAATTATTTACCCTTCTACTGATAAACTTGTTAGTATCCAAAGAAAAAATAAATGTTGCACGGAAAAAAAATATGAACGAATATTTCAAAATATAAAACAACCATGAAATTATTAATTAAATTTAGATAGCTAAATATAATATATACATTTATATAATAAATTATTTTGTTTATACCATTAATTACGTTTGTAATGTATTACATTTAATGTAATAATTTTCGAGATGTATACATTTTGGGAGTTTCACTTGAATAATAAACAAACTCACGTAAAATAGTGTATATAATATAATAATATATATATATAAAATTTTTATTTTTTTTAAAGTTTTTTTCCATATACCTATTTATTAAAAAATATTTTTAACGAATACAAAACTCACTCTCGAAGTTTTTCTTATGTTACAATTGTTATCATGCTAGTAGGTATTCTTTACGATTTTAATTTTGTTAAGAAACTGTTAAAATTAGGTAAGCTTTGGGTTTGACAATTTCACTAAATAATGTAAAATGTTAAAATATTTAAGTTATTATAAAAAAAAACCTTTTGACGTCCATATAAAGAGTATATGAACTTTTATTTTGATAATATTTTGAATATATATTAGTAAATTATACAAATGTTAATCAGTATAGGTAATATTAATTACATATCAATAAGTGTAGTTTTATCCTTAAAATGAATAACACAGCTCATAAGTAAAATAGAATAAATTACATAGTTATAAATGATAATTCACTGAATAAAATTTAATCATATTGTTTAAAATTTACAAAAGAGTATTTCTACATTTATCGTTTAATATCCATCATGTTTTAACAATATACTTTTTATACTTTGTGTTCAGTGAAATCTCTAAATAACAGACACTCTCGATCACCAAAATGTTGTCCGCTATTTAAAGAGTGGGGAAGGGGAGAAAATAAATGAAAAAATGTACATTATAAAAAAATGTATGCATAATATATATATGTATTATTTGTATATATATAAATATTTAAAATTATTTAATTACATGGTATGTGTAGTATGAACTTTCGTATTTATTATTTAAATTATGAAAAAATAAATAAAGGTAAAAACTAACATTTAAGAAAAAGAATCAGCTACATTAGCTTGTTCAAGGATTTTATGCATAGTCTCAATTCGTATATCACTTTTTAATTCCACTGTGCTGAAGAACAATGAAGTATTATGTATCTTAATAGAAGCAATTTATTATACCCTATACTGGTGACAAAACTCATCTGTATTTGTGGAATATCTTGATCATTTTTAGATGTGCGTTTTTTATTGCAATAAGGTATGCTTACCAGTGGCGTATATAGGGAGGATTTAGGGGTTCAAACCCCTTCCAAAATGTATGGTTGTTATGATCATTGATTTTAATTATTATAACATCATACATAATATTATAATACATTTTTTTAACCCCCTCTGAAATTAATTTCTTCATACGCCACTGATGCTTACTATAGACAATTGCAATGAAAATAACAAAATCTAGTCATAAAATCGTCCGTCATTTGGTGACGTCCGCTATTGAGAGATGTCTATTATGAGAGGTTTTTGTATTCTATTTATATAATTAATTTTAGATGTCTGATATAACTTTGTCAATGTATAACACAAATAATAATAATAATAATACCTCCTTTGTAAATGTTGAAATATTAGCTAGGTTTGATTATATAAATTTAATAATTTGGTTTAAAAACTATAATTGTGACGATAGCTATTTTGCTTATTTTGTGTTTGGACACTGATAATAGATGTTGAACAATTACTAAATAGAACATGAACCCGTCATATTTATTGTATCCATTATATCTATAATTTCTTTTGTCAATTAAGTTTGGTATAAAATTAATACAGTGTTTGTTATTTTTAATTTTTTAAGTAAATCGTATATAATAGTGATCTGTGAATTTCAATCAAACTATTTAGGATGAAACAAACTTTAGATTCTGAGCTTAATAATGAATATATTGGTTTGGTTATGTGTGTGTGTTTATTGTAGATGTTACCACTTTTTAGAACAGTATATATGCTTTAATCTTCAACTTTGATAGTAGTTTCTGGTAATATTTTGGATTTAATTGATATTTCTGTTATAAAGCTTAGTTTATATATTTTATAAAGAACCTGAAAAATAAATTAAGAAAAAATGGGAATTTATACATGAACAAGATTTCAACAATATTGATTATGATTTTATGTTGTAATTGATAAATAAGTTACTGTATAAATTTAAATATTTCAGCAAATATTTATATTATAATTTTACAGACAAGATTTAAATTTAATTTTTGGTAATTTTTTACAATTTTGAGTATTTATATATTTATGGGATTTTCTTCTTTTTTAGTTTTTATTTGAGTTATATATGATAACATTTTTGTTTTTGAGTAAAAAGCTTGAAAATTTAATAAAAGGTTTCTCAGAAGTTGTTCTTACATCGAATAAAAAAAAGTTTAACATAAAACCACATACATATTTTATTAGCTATTGAAGTTCAAATTGGATGACACATTAAACTAATATTATTTTCTTCTTAAACGATTTTTGTTATTTTGTTATTAAAACATTTTATTATTTCTTAATTTATATATTTATTTACACAGTAATTTTTTTAAATATGACTAGTTATAAGCTAGGTATTTATAGATATTTGAAATTTTTTTTAACATAGGTTGACTAATTATTTTTACTCAGAATCGTTTTGAATATGCATGATAATTATTATAATTTTATTTAAATTTAACACATTATTTACGGTGACTTGCTCTATGACGAGGTACACTCAACACACATTTACTAGGTATATAACTGTGTGGTTACCTATTTTTCTTCTTTTTTTTTTTATTTATTGACATTTAAAATTCTAATTTTTATCGACATTTAAACGAAAATAAAAAAAATTATTTATTTTGTCGTAATTCAAAAATAATAAATTATCTTTAGTGACTTGAAATATTTTGTTACTACGTATTTTGTGTTTTCAATGCACAATAAAATTTTAAAAACATCTATATTAATTTTATGTTATATAGGTATTTTATGAACCAGATTACACCGTTTTACCATCATGGTTCATCAACATCAGTATTGAATTATAATATACCTAGTAAAATAAGTTAATAACTGCTAGGTAGTTAAATTATATGAAATAATAATTATTGAATATACTATATGTTTTTTACTAAAATTAGTTTTACTTACCGTATTACTAATTGAAAAATAAACTATTACTATTAACAATATAAATATGTTTATAAAATATTAAGTCTGACAGAATTAATTGACTGAATTTTGAAAACAAAATAATTTGCACGTAGATTTTACTAGAAAGCCAAAAAGGCCTAAAACTTTTGATATTTTTCATCAACCCTCAATGAATATATAGTTGGCAACTATTGTGTAACTAAACAGCAAATAAAAATAAAATAAAAAAACAATAAGTATACCACATGGTCGTGATCCAAAAATATACTAGCAATTAATTTTATACATTTTAAGCTTTCAAAGTTACTTTATTGGAATAATATCAACTGTCATAATTCATTGGTTTATATTTATTTCATTGATAGTTTGTTTGGAATGTTTAGTCACACATCATGATATAATAAATATTAGTAATGTATATGTTGGAAGTATTAACTTACAGTTTTCAAGTAATTAACGAAATCTTACCAATTTATTCAGTGCCTGTGTGAGTGTGACGTGCGTGTATCAGAGAAGGAGGAGTAATTTTAAAAGTAATGAATTCAGTGGTGGTACTAGCAATTTTCATTAGGAGGGGGAATTACATTTTTTAAGTAGAAAAATGTAAACTTTGTCACTTAAAAAAAAAACCCGTATCACAATTATTTATAATATTATAGTTGAATTAGGTACTATTACATTTTTTAAATATTATAAAATAAGGCACTAGGGGTTCTATATCCTTCTCATTCTTCCTTAATTATATCCCTGGCAATGATGTAGATATTACTCAGTTATTTTGGGAGCTATGATTATCAATATTTAGATTAAAATATGTGTGAGATATATTAAGGGGGGGGAGGGAGAATAATTACAAATTTATTATTCGATAGAATACAAGGTAAGTAAAATATAAACTCTATGAAGTACCCACACAAAATGTATAAACATTTTTTCTAATATTTTTCCTCCACCCTAACTGAGGCAAAATTATGTCACTGTAGATTTTTACGCGATGTCCTGAAGCAGTTTGCAGTGGGTGGATATCATAATATTACAGTGCCCAGTGAAATTTCATATACAAACAGCTAGTGTTCAAGTGTTGGATGTGAAATTTCGTGCTTGCTGTACAACAATGATTAGCAATAATGCGAATGATGCTATTGTATGGAAAAATAAGTACCTATTAAGATATCTTCAAATATTGGCATTTGTGTGTGTGTGTGTGTGTGTGGTGTAGGTGTTATAATGTAAAGTTACAGTCGTAAATGATTAAAGCTGTTGCAGTGCAAATTATGAGTGGTAACTGCAGGTGACTAGCCTTGTACCTTTGTATATATACTGCATAGCATATTGAGGGGGGGGGAAATAGTGATCTGCACCGAGACGTATAGTTTAGATACGCCGTCGTTGTGGAACCTAAGTACGACGCGCGCGAGGCCCATGCAATATTCATATAACGCGTACGTATTTTATACGCATATATACCTGTCTATACCTGCCTTTCCACCCACCCGCTTACCTACATTCGCATACATAATAATATATGTGCTCGAACACGATGAGGGGTGGATAGTGTTCTATAGTGCCTATGTGCTAGCGGCAAAGGTTTGTGCGCGCTGTCTGGCGGCGCAAAATTTTTTTTTCCTCTTTCGTTGAACCTCCCTTCTCGGTAGGGGTGGTTGCGACTTGCGGCGGTAGCGGGCCGGTCAGATAAAATGCTAGTGCCGCCGTAGTACAGCGTAGTAGTAGTAGTAGTAGTAGTAGTCGTCATGGTGCGGTGGCCGTACGCGTACGCTCTGCGTTCGTCGACTCGCGTTCGTTCCGTCGTCCGCAGACGGTCCACTTCCCTACCTCGTCCGTCGCCCACAACTTGTTGATGACCGCTGAAGTCGCTGCCGCCGCGGGTTTTCCGCTCGTTTCCTCTCCTTTTTGCCGCCGGCTATATCAATGATAATAATAATATGTTATTTCTCGACCGTCGTTCTCTATTCGTTTGTCCTCGCGGTGTCGTGTCACTGCTCCCGATACAATGCCTCGATTTTACCAGATTTCTTCCGGTATTGTTTAGAAGACTTTATTGGTAATCGTTGACGACGATAGTGATGATGGGAGAATAGCTTTCAACCATCAATGGACTAAAGGTTTTTTTTTTTTTTTTTTTGGTATAATAGATTTTTCCCTTTTTTGTATCAGTTATAAATTACTAGTTGTTACCATTGATAGTCGACCGTATCTATATCAAGAGCGGTTAGGTAAGGTACACTTGGTGTAGGCAGAATGCTTTTTGTTCTGTAAATACCTCTGCTGAAGATACTTATATGATTTACGTGTGCAGATATTGAGTTGGTCATCATTCAAATAAATCGTTTTTCGCCGATTGATTTATAATAACTGCTAACGTACGATTTATAGTGTGTTCTACAAATTTATTAAAATTAATAAATAATAAATATCAAAATAAATTATGGATTATTATTAATATACAAATACATTTATTTTATGAATAAAAAATGTTTTTTTTTTTAATTGAATTTAAATTTTAAAAATAACGATTCTTTCTTTTTGTCGAAAATTGTTAAAAGCTGTTATTCAAAATAATTTTATGAACATTTGAAGTCTGTAAAATATCAACTAAAACATAATATACGCACAAATAAACCGAATTTCTTACAGAATCGTTTTTTGAATACAAAATCTTTTATTATTCCTTATTTAAATTTACGATGAAAATGATATTGAAATAATAACGAAAGGTATGCTAATCTAGAATTTAACTCCTACTCGCCGTATCGACTTGTCATATTAAATATGGGATAGGTGGTAGTGGTGGTACAAATGTCAATTAACATTAATTTTAAATACTGAGTAATCTATGGTTATTAGCTTTTGTATATAACGTCTATGTTCTTTGATATCAATGTTTTATAGAAAAATATTAAGTATCATTTAAAATTTTAAGAACAGTAAAATTTCAAAAGTTCTACTTTATCAACTTAATAAATTATTTGTAGATGTTTGATGATGATTTAAAAAAAAAAGATTTTTTTATTTCAAATAGGTACTAATATTTATAAAAATAATGGATAGTTGAAAAATATACCAAGAAAATTACACGAATATTTTTAAAAATATTGTTTAAAAATCGTATAATTGTTTATTATTTTCGAAATATCATAGGAAAAAAGTATGAACTACCTACGAAAGTGTTTAAATATCATTATGTTATTAATTAATACCAAATATTTAAATAGGTATATACAACTTGGTCATATCGGACTTTATTCGACACGACAGAGTATTAACACTAGTCTTACTTCGCTCATCTTGGCGTTTAGTGATATTTATGGGAATTAAATGGCTTATCAGTACAGATTTTAATCTTTTTTAGCTTTTATTATTATTTTACGTGTATAAATATGATTAAATCTAATGCGACATAAATACAGGATTTTATGCACTATTTCAATCCCACGGATACTGGATAATTCAAACATAATTTGTTATTGTCACAATCAACACTAATAAGAACAATAAATTATAAAAAGAAATCGATTTGAATGCTTTTAAAACTTAAAAAAAAAATATATTTAGCAGTTATATCAAAGAATATTGGGGTAAATTAAAAATGTTTATTTTTAAAATTCAGTTCAATATATTAATTTGCTTGATCTTAAATTTGAAAAATTTCACCTAAATATCTAATGAGTAATCTATTTAATATTTAATATTTATATATTATATATAATATATATATTTTTTTTTTGTCCATTATTAAACCACCCTAATATATATATATCTAACCTATTATATATATCTTTATTTAATATTATATATCTAAACGTATCATGTAGAAACTTTTTAAATATAAAATCTCATATTGACAGTAGCAGTATATAATAAATTATGCGATTATCGACTAGTTTCTAAAGCGTAATTAAATTATAAGGAATATGATTTTTTTTTGAAACGATGATGGAATTTACGATAAACCTGTGTTTATCGCAAACGGTTATATTTATTTTGTATTGCAATATTCAAAAACAAGTTAGTTCATCAACCCGTCTCTGTTTCCTGTTCGGGATTTTTATGTTTACGATAAGTTTAACATATACAATATAAATAAAATGTATTCTTAGCACGTTTCTTCCATATTTTCTTGCACCAATAAGATAATAACTAATGAAATAAACAAATTTCTAAACACATGATCAATATGCTTGTTAGTACTGTTGAATAATTTTGTTTGAACTATCAATATTGCGTTCCAATAAGCATTATTCTTGATATAGGTTTGAAAAATAATATAATACATATAATATGTATACCCTTAATAGGTATAATTTTTCTCATAAGATAAAAAAATAAGCAAATAAATAACGTTATTTATTATATTTATAAATAAGTTAATAATAAATGTTATCAATTTATTTTTCATTTTTATGTCCATACTTTAAAAATATATCGTTTATATTTTACTTGGTAATATTATTTTAATGGGTATTGTATTCAGAAATAGGTATGTAATCCTAATTATTTTTTATAGGGATTATTATTTATTTGTTTTTAGTTATATATAACTAATTTATGCATAGATTTTAATTTATCACATTTTTTATGCATTATACTGTAGCTGTATAAACATAAGTAACGTATGTTTACATTGAATCTTAAAATAACTAAACAATTTTTTGTGGATATAAAAATACAAAACAAATTATAAATACCAATATAAAAATAATATAGTTATTTTTATTTAAATATTACTATTACTACTTTATTTTAATAATAATTAGATGATTATATTGTCATAGTAAACTGTGATGTAGGTTTTATAAGAATTTAGTAAAATTTAATATTTGAAAATTATTTTTAAATTTAGCGATGACATAAAATATAAATATAAGTTTAATTATGCACTAGACAAGTGATTATTATATTGAAATGTTAGCTAATAGTTTTCAGTTTTTGATTAGAATTTATCAAAATATGTTTATTAATATTTATGTGTTTCGTGTTTGAATTTAAGAGAATAGTGCACATAATGCACTATAAGAATTAAAATAAAAGAATTCTCATTATTTTGTAAAGAAAGTAACAATAAAATGCAAAATATAAAACAGACTCTATGAAAAACGAATTCAGAATTTTTTTTTAATGAAGAAAGTACAATGTATTTGTTTTAAATATATCTCATATTTTTAGTATAAATAGATTTCCATCCAGGATCAACGGATCATTCTATATCATAATAGGAGTCTATCTGTGAAAGGACCTAAAATACATGTCTTCTTAAGTTTTGTTGTATTATAACATTTTATATTTTATACTAAACACAATAAAGATACGATAATTAATCTCAACCTAATATGACTACTTAAATAAAAATTATTCAAGTAGGTGAATAATTGAATATAGTAACTGTATAGTTTCGAACTAAAATATTATTATTTTCATTTTTTTTTTTTTTACTGGACTAAAGCAATACGTCTTGTATAAGTCTAATAATGATTAGGTAATAACAGTAAAAGAAAAAACTACATCTATATCCAGGAAAAAACTCCCGAAGTAAGGCAAAATATATTATATTATTATCTCATCACTCTGCAGTGCAATCCACCGGATACGAAGACCTGTTGTTGTAGCAAGACTTCGCGCTGCGTCGTAGTATTCGGTAGTCAGCTAATCTCTTGAGTGCTTCATGGCAGGTATAGCTGTGTAGCAACGTGTCAGTATATCTTTCTTAAGCTGTCTAATGTACGAGCTTGGTACCATTGTTCAACTCTTTGGCCACTACACTCCTATCGCAGCGTAATCCCGTAGGTGCGAAGTGCGTGACCGACCGTTTAGCAACCACGTCGCCTATCGTGTCCATCAGTGTTGCGCGTTTCTTACAAACATGGCGTGCTTAAGTATATGTACCTCTTCTCCGTTCTTACCATCGGTCCATCCTTATTCTATAGGTAGGTACTATCTTTATATCCTTACACCACATTCCTATTGACTATTTTCGTTTTTCAGCAGTCGGATATACATCTTATCTCGATGCTAATTTATCTTTTTTTTTGGAACATCATAAATAAAACTTATCTTAAACACTATATCTTTGACATCATAAAAGTATATATGTATTATCATACATCGATTTCAATGTTTTACAATCGTATCAATGGGAACTTAGGATAAAAAGGTTTTAAACAATGCGGATAAGTTATAGATAAACTAAATTATTAATTTATTGACGCAAAGTCCTAAAATATTACACGTGTTGACTTGTCGTAGTAAATTAAATATTAAATTTAATGTCGTTAATAATTAAGTATATTTTGTAATTATTTTAACTGTGAAATTTGTAATGAATAAATTACAAAATAATGATGATTTTTAATTTTTATGAATCACATGTACAATATTTTAATATAATAATTGGTACCTATAATATAGAATCAATTGGTATATTCAACTGTGATTGAATAATTTTCGTTAAAAATATGATAATATTAATTTTTAGTTAGATAAGAATATGGTTTTATAATGAAATTAATTTTGTTGTAGAATAATAATTATTTACAGTTTATTGTTGCTTTTAGGAAATTAATTGTACGAACGTGAACCTGTGAAATATAATCTTCCGATCATGTTACCAATCCGTTTACCCAATACAATATTGGCAAGTCGTCGCCAACAACCGCCTACACCTAGCCCAACCGAACCTAAAGTACAAGTTCGGCCATTAACGAAAGATTCGCTGGAAACTAGACAACATGTTACAACATCTGTCGGATATGGTTACCAAACGCGAAATAAAGTGAGCGTGTTGGATGGATCTGTGTTACCTAGCAAATTTGAGCCGTTTCCTAGTGAGTTATATGGCATGCCACTTGAGGAAATTGACAATTTTATATTTGATGAGGTAAGTTAAATTTATATTATTTTATTTTCTAAGGAGTGTTTTTATTTATTTTTAAATACAGTATATTTTTTATTGTTATTGGTTAGTTGATAGTTATTACAATAAAATACAACATTGCAGTTTTAAAGTTACTATATTATTTCGTGTTTTCTATATTATCTTGTTATGTGCATTATTCTTTCTTAAATTATTGTGTATTAGATTTGGAACGCACTGAGAAGCTATTGGTTAATAGCAGACCACAACTTTTTAAATTAATTCGTACATCCCAATGACGTAATTTTATTTATTTACATTCTAGGTTAGCATTTTGATTTTATATACTTCGTGGTCATAAATTCAACTAATTTTCTTACAAAGTTTATTTAATTATAATTGCTACTAATGTGTTTTTCAAAATATCATAAAATTCAGAGTTAATCGATTTTTGTTTTCATAAGTGTTCAAAAGTTTTTAAGTATCCTATATAAATACTATACGCCAAGCTGAGATGCACTTAAAGAATCGTTTTCCTAATACCATGATTGTTTTAAATTTAAAATATTTAGCTTAAACACTATTTCATACGTTCTGCACCAAGGCAAGTCCAATACCTAAACTAGATCACTGGTACCTATCCTATTCACCCTTTTCATACCTTTATTGACGTAAAATAAAAAATTATACTTCATGTCATTTTAAAAATTAATTAATGAAATGTTTATGCTGGGTAAAATAAAACATTACAACGATAAACTCACAAAAAAAAAAAAAATGAAAGGAGTAAAAAATTGACATGATTAATTTAATTTTTAAATATTTCACAATTATAATTTATTTATTAATAGTTATGAATTATGATTTTCTAATAAAATTATACATTGTATACAGTTTATAAGTATGTCCTTAACAAATAGTAGATTGAAAATATAATATAATATTTAGTATTTATTAGTTTTAATATTTTAACAATTTTATAAAAATTTAATCACTTAACGTTAACCTTAAATTATTGATTTCAATGAGTAAATCATTATCAATATTCATACCTTTTGACTTTTGATTTATGTTAAAAAATTGCAATTTTTGCTTCCCTAGATTAATATTTTAATCAAACGATATAATATGATTACAAAATATTAAAATGAAGTTTATAATTTTTTAGATTTTCATATAATTATAATATAATTATAACTATAGATACATTTATTAAATTTACTATAGAAAATATAAAAAAGCGGGTAAGTGGGTACCGCTCTGCTGTACATTAGGTGCCGTGTGGATTACTATTATCTATATATTATAGGAGTCTTAAATTTGAATCCAATGATAGGTATCATTGTGTATAAAAAACGAATCTGAACGAAGATGATTTGTCAGACTAGAATATAATTTTCAGTGGTAATAGAGTGAATACACCAAAATTTAAGTTCTTTTATAACTATTGCAAGTTAAGCTTATGGAAAATTTTGTATTAATTTTTCAACTTTTAGCTACTTATACAAAAAAATTTATGGATTATACCTACAAAATAATTTGCAAATATTCATGATTTTGACGAAATTTTAAAAATATTTGAACTTATAATGCTAATAAAAAAAATTGTGCCTATGTATTCTTATAATTTTTTAATCACTATAAGAATAACTTATGAGGAATTTTGTATTAAATTGAATCTAAAATAAACAAGTAAAAAATTAGATGTTTTTACTTTTGTATTTGAAATATAAATAAGTGTACGAATTAAATATAATATCATAATAATTTTCCGATAAATTATTAACATCATCAAGCATAATATTTTCTGGGAAGATACTTTATGCACCGGAATTTCATTTTTATTAGGTTATCATTTGACTTGGATAATATGAATAATAGTTTATATTCCTTGTACCTATAGATACTACGAGATAGCTATATTAATCATTTATAAGTAAAAAAAGTTAATTGTGGTCTGAAAGCACTTTATTAATGAGATAAAATTACTTTGCAATTTTTCTAAATTGTTTATTAGCATATTATATCATATATTGTAGTTGCAATGTAAGCTTACAGTGCTTACACAAATAAATATTAAATTATCTATCATCTCTACTTTGCTGTAAGAAAATATCAAGATACATTTTAAAAATTATAGTTATTAGTCTATACCTAATGGCTACTAATATTTAAAAATGTTTGATAGAGTTTGTGAATTAATGATTGTTAACTTTCATTATCTATATTTTCATAAGTTTCATTTGACTGGCATCTTGAAATATGACTGAACTTACTGAGTTATGACAATTTAATTTTGCTATACAGCTTTTGACCTCTTCGAATTTAATTTTTAATCTTTGAAAATGCTACTTGAAACATTTTAGTACTTTATACTCCAAAGTGTATTAATAAGGAAAAATAGAAAAAAAAACATCACTGGAAGGCGTATTGCTTTGCATAAAAAATTATTGAAACTTCGCAAAAATGTTTTACAATGTGATGGGTAATCGTAATCAAATTCTGTTTTTATTCTATAACTAACTCACCTTGCTTAAAATAGTAACCAACTTGATATGTAAAGAATTTTTTCTTTTTAAAACGTGATCTTTAAAATAAATAATATTATAATGGACTTCAGTAATTAGTTCTATAAATGACTAAAATGTAAAATTAGGTAGAAATTTTCACACCTCTATCTTTATTTTTTCTAAATGTTACATCATTTATGATTAGGTAACATTCATGTTTTTTTATTTAATTTATGAACAAATTAAATATTTTTTTCAAAAAATGTATCTTATACCATTTAAACATAATACGTTATTTTTCAAATTCAAAATGGTATGAACGAACTTTTATCTTATCTAATATCAATCACAAAAAGTATTGAAATATTAACTTAAATATCATATTTAAAATACAGGTGTTCTGTTTTAAAGTTACAGAAAATGAAAATCGATATTTACGTTTACTTATGATATAATAGAAATGACATATATTTTTGAACCACCGAAAAATTGTATTTGATTACATGTTTTGAATAAAAAAAAAAAACAAATTATTTTACCAAGGTTTTGTGTTTTTCAATAAATTGTATTAATAAATAATAAGTAATAATATAAAATAATATATACTTATACAAGTAGGTACTCTCATACACCTGACGTGTACTAACAAAATCTACGGACCGGTGCCTGTTAAGGGCTCAGCGGGCGAGTGTTCATAACGCTATATTTTCATGAATATATAATAATATACAGGGGACCGAACCTCCTTAGCTAGAATTTCGTTTATTTAAAGATGAAAATGGCAGTGGTAAAATAACAATCATAAAATAAAATACCCTCTGTCGCCGTTCATGCTTTTAGTATAATTTAGAACAATAACATTTCTTTTTTTTTTTGTTTCATAGTAATAACAGTCTAAATACATATTTACGTTTTTACAATTCAAAATAATAAGAATAAAATTCCTTAAATATTTCACAGTATTGTAAATTGATTAAATCCTTTATTTTGTTTCTGTTCGAAAAAAATGTTGCAATTATTATAGGTCTATACATATTTACATATTTTAATTATATTAATGAATATTATGTTCACTACAGGTATATCAATATAGAAAATATTGGAAATATTGGTATGCTGCAATTGTGTAGTTGTCTGTGTTGTAGAAAGTCTAATGATTAACTAGTTTAAGTTATTTATTTATTATAAAATAACCTTTATGCTTGAATGCCCGATCACGTATTTTCGATACCTTATAAAACCCTCTCTCCCTCTGAAACTATATCATTTAACCACTATTCACCCTCAAAGCCATGATATTTTAAAAACGTATAAAAAATTTATATTTTTTCCATCATTTTGTTAGATACCTATATAAGTATTAAAATTGTTTTAAATTGCCACGCAAGGCTTAATAATTAAATATTTAGATTCTTTACAAGCAATTTGAACTTACTGTATAATCTACTGGCTGTTTGATATTTGAACTAGGTAACAATAATTAAAGTGCTCCAAACAAAGCATTATATATTATATAATTTGTTTAAACATTAATTTTAGTTATTTACAATTAATGAAGTTTATATTTTATAGTTTTATACAATAACATTTTAATTAAAATTTATATTTTTCTCTTCTATTTACAAAATTACTACTAAGTATAACATTTTTTTATATAAAAAAGAAAATTATGCTAGTTAAAATTCCAGAAAAATGTTCATGTCACTTAAAAAAAAAGATTTCTTCTTGTCTCGTTTAGTTGTCCGTCATGAGGAAAAATATCCGTTTGCAAACTAGTCACGTCTCGTATAGGTAATTGTTGGTGACAGCTGGTAATTACGTCAGTATAATTTCATGTTTCCAAAATTCTGGTCAAATATTCTCTGCCGTAAATTACTATGGTGAAATACGAATCAAACTTTTTTAGATGAGTTAAAGAATAAATGAAAATGCAGGGAGTAAAGAAAAAACTGAAGTTGCACACTATATAAAAATAATATAAAGAATTAGATTTTTTTCTCTTTTATAGAACTATACTAAAACTTTTAAAGCGATAAAATTCTAAAGTTCTAAAAAGTATGCTAGGTAACAACTTATTCGTATTTTGCTATAAGTACTATAAGATTTTAATATATACATATTTACATTTTTCTTCAACAGTTCATAATTTATAACCAAATGACCTCATATTCTGTGTCGATCAATTGAGCGTAAATATCTACACAATATTTTTTATTTAGTATCTTGGGCGAGTGGTAAAAAATGTTCTCACTGATTTTTATAAAATAGAGTTCATAGTTAATTGTACAAATATTTAATATGTGCTGAGTTTTCATATTGATTAACTCTTTGGTTGGTTATAAAATTAAAGATAGTGGTAATGAAATATATACTCGATTTACCAGTAGATTATATGTACGTGGTTATAATTCAATCTTGCCAATACTGGTTAAATCGTGTTTGACTAAAAATTATTTTCCGAGTACTATGGCTTGTAGTGTATGTCTTGCCCACTCTATGGCACACCAATTCTAAGTATTTTCACAGAATATGATAGTATTTTAATTTTAATTATTTCTATAATAAATATAAATAAAATATTTATTATTTTGTTTTATATATTCCTAACTTTCTCACTATTTATAAACATACATCGTTTTTACTTAAATAGATATTATTTATACCAGTAATAGGTAGTATCTATTATTTTTATTTTTATTATTTGTACAACTTTCTGTCTGTATGTTAATATTTAATAAATCCATGAAAAATATGTACAATTCTTTTGTCTAAATTAATTATTGGAACATTTAGTGTTTTATTATATTTTTTTATTATATTTATTTTTTAGTAAAAAGATGCATTTTAAAATATTAGTGGAGTGGGTGTTTATGGTTTAAAATGGTTGTACCAATCGATTAATTATTACAAGTAGAAATTGAATAATTAAAAATAATCTAATATTTTTAGTAAAAAATAGTATTTAAATTGTATGCGAATTTAAACAAACAAATTTTTTTTATAGAACAGGATATTCTTGAAAATATCATATATTGTGATATTTGTATGGTATATTACTGTATTCGTATTGATAAATGTTCTTCCATTCACTATAAATTCATTTAATATCTATACGTAAGGAACGATTCTATATTCTATAATTAAATTTGAATATACAAGTGAAATTTTTTTAATGTTTTCTTCAAAATATAACCACTTGTTTAGTCCTTGAAAATTTCAAAGTTGTATTATGCGTATATGCCAGGCAAAGTATTTGGTAAAAGTGCATTAAAGTACGAAGGGGTCACGGTATATTGACAAAATCAATACCCCCTCTTTTTGTAACTATATGCCTACTTGTTGAAGGGTGCACGTGGTCACCATGTATAGGTACCTCCCCCAGAACCATTGTATGCTTTATGAACTCAGTTCAAGCGACATGGCGCGCACACATTAAGTTATTTGAATACACGCCTCTCGTTCGATATGTAGGTCACTATTTGAATGTGATATATGTGCCAAAATATAATAGTTCCCGCAAGTCTTGTAAAAAATGTATATGTTTGATATAGGTATATAAAGAGCGTAGGTATTTTGAAATAATTATATTTTATCATACAACAGATTCGGCTACATAGGATTACTTTTATGTTGTCCCCATAAACATCGCCTGCTGGTACCAATAGTGTTTATTGAAATTTTTTCAATTTCTAAAAAGTGTTCACGTTAAAAATTATAATAAATGTTGTTTTTGTTCACAAGTGGAAGTATTTATGCACCAAAAAAGTATGAAAAAAAAACATTGAAAGAGGTGGTTTGTAAAAGGTCAGTTTTGTTATAGGGTAACCCATTTATACAAGGGTGGAGGAGTGTCAGTTGAACAATTTATGACCATGAATTGACCATGCGGAAGGTTTTCTCTGAAAAAAAGAATGGGATATGCATAAAAAAATATGCCGACACGTATCTATGTGTCAATTTGTATGAAGAGATGAATGAAAGTATGAAAATTGTCATATCAAATATATCATCACATTAAAAAGTTGTTTGAGAGCTGTATAGCAAAACTTTATTAGCATTAAATATAACAATCATTTAAATATATGTATTATAATAAAATATATTCATACATGTCAGATGTCAAAAGTACAATAAATTATTAAAATATTTTTGTGACATATTGAAAAAAATTGTTTATTTCCTAAATGCCTTTACAACTCGTTTTGTAGTAATGCTAATTATAACTTATACAAATGATTAGTGGCACATAATATTGCAGCATTATCGATTATAAATTACAGTGTTAATCAAAATTCTTTTGACCTATGTAAAGGTAGACATATAACACAAAATTATATGATCCACTATATAATATTATACACATTCTTATTAATAATTTATACTCTTTATACATTGTAAATTATATAATTATATTTATAATGATACAATAACAAGGAGTGATAATATAAAATCATATTACATATTAAATCTATCTAATTTTTGTAAAAAAATCATTAAATCATTGGTCTAATTCTAATTATATTTAAATAATATAAGTGATACCTACTTTAATTTATACGAAATCTCATCAATTCTTAACAATTAAAACATATTTATTTTAAATTTAGAAATATCATGATTTTTTTTTTTTTTTTTTTAATTAAAACAACAGTTAGTTATTACTTATTATTCGATTGTTGTACAGTCAATATTATTTTAACATGTAAAAGCCAAAATAGCAACATAGCTGGTATGGGTTATTGTCAAGGGATTTAAAATATTGCCAAACAAATATAATATACGAGTGGAATAGAAAGTGTAGAGGATATGGGGACTGCTGTCGCGATTTATAGTATGGCCCTCGGTTTTACCACACCTGGCCTCATCCTGACCTGGCTCTATTTTAATTAGACCTGGATATTATAATAAAATGGCTACTACATATAGATAATCCGTTATAAATTCATGAGTAGGTATAAATTTATATCTTTTGGTTTAAACAATAATGAGTTATTTTTAATTCATTTTTGTTATTATTGGTTAGTAAAGATTCTGTAAAACTTACTTAAATGCTCAAATAAGTAACGTATTATTATTGGTTTACGTTCTTCAGATGTTATTCTTTTTCTCAATTTTATTTAATTAATTTTGTTTATGCTGCAAACTTTAATAGATTATTTTGAATGTTTTAAATGGTTTTATATTTACTTAAGTATACGTATTACGTTAATACATTTTTAAATTATCTGTTTGTAAATGCTATAATATTTTGAATAATGTACTCATATTCACATTTTATATTAATTATAAGCGCAATATGTTTCAATAAAAGATAATGACTTTGAAATCATAGTGACTTAAAAAAATAGAAGGACTGATACGATTAGAGTCATTAAAATTGAATTTACGATTTAATGTCGTATAGAGACCACCTATGCTTAGGTTCTAAGAAAGGCTTTATTAAGTGCAATTTATTATGATGATAAAATAACGTAATACTCTCTTCTTGTTTATACATATTTGATGTAACAGTTTTCTGTTTTAAATTTTCGGAACTATTGTTAAAATTAAACTTATTTTAAAAATGGTTTCTTTAGTATTTATTTTTTTTATACAAACAACTCCATAACCGGTAACCTCATTTAGTCGTTTATCGTTATAAATCTATAGATTTAATAATTAAAAACATTTTTTTATGACAAAATTAAGTTAAGCGTTACAGTTCAAGTAATTACTAATTACATTTTATTATTGCCATGGTAACTATGTAATTTAGTCTTTGCGGATATTTTTGTAGTTTTCAAATAAAAGTTAATGATGATTGACGAAATATTTCCGTCTTAAAGACATTGGTACAACAAAATGATTCTTTTTTAAGGGTAGTAATTTGTATGACTTGATCATTATTTCATTTTCAAACAGTATTTACATTTTTTTAATTTTACTGTTTTAATGTTATGTTTTATGCTACTTTTGTTGTTATTGTAACAACAATTGTTTAACCATTTTTTAAATCTTGTATCTTTTGTACATTAATATTTTTAATCAATAATTATTTTATGATTTTATAAATAAAAAATAGGTATATAAATTTATATAATTTTATTAGTATAATCTTATATTTATTTAATACATTTTTACCTTATTAAAATTGTATTAAATAAGATATAATAAGATAGTGTATATTTTATTTAGGTAATTTATACGTGCATTGTATAATATTCTTTAAATGCCGTATTATTTATACTATATGGTATTTATTCTCATATAATAAAAATAAAAATTTTAGTAAATGTGGTCACTCTGATTTCATCAAATAATGTTTATACCATATTTGCCTATCCGTGTGTTTTACGGCTTTGATGTATAAATTCACCAAAATATAATAATTTTTAAGGGTACTTTACTTAAAGTACATCTTATGCACGAAGAAGTTAATTATAAAAACTGGCTTTAGATAAGATAGGTAGTCATTATTTTGTTTGTTTAAAAAATATAACTATCAATATTATTTAATTTTTGTTATAACTTAATAATTAGTTATTGTTATTATTTATTGCATCAAATTAAAATAATGTATCGAAATTTCGGATATCCAGGTACTTATTTAAGACTTTCCAAACATTCTATGCTTAGTACAAGAATTGTTAATATATAGCATGTTTTGGTCGCGGGTGAGGCGTTATTAACGTATTCACGGGAAAACCGCCATAAAGCTGATGATAGATCATTGCCCGTGTTGCGTGTGAATACAGTGCTTTTGGCAAAAGGTTTTTTGGTGATTGATGTCTCTCTGATGACGTCGCGTACAAGTTTTGTTCAGGCAGCATGGCTCGCCTAGGCCCGCCGGGTTTTATATGATGAATTATCCTCTGGGTTGCTGCCGTGAATTACCCTGGCACCCGACTTCCTGCCTTTTGCTTTTCATTTCTATCTGCTAAATACAATCGTTTTTTCCAGTATTATTATTTATTATTTTTTTGTTTTTTTCATTTGTTTTAGCGTGTTTCCTTGATATTTCATAAACTACTATGTTGATTTAATTAAAAAAAAGTGGGCAAGTGAGTACCGCTCTGCTGTACATTAGGTGCTGTATGGATCATTATTATATATTATAGGAGTGTTAAATTTGAATCCAATGATAGTTATCATTGTATACGAAAAACGATTCTGAACGAAGATGATTTGTCAGCCTAGGATATAATTTCTAGTGGTTGATGAAAAGGTGGTTTAAAAAAAACCAGCTTATATTAAAAAATATTTTGAAAATTAAATCACGTAAAGAAAACGCGAATCTTAATAACTGGTAAAATTTTCAAGTATCTACGACTTATACTTTTTGAATAATAACAAATATTTAAAATCGTTTGAGGATAAATCGTTATCGTTATGCTATTTCGTTAAAATTAAAATTCAAACGCACTTAAAATTTTTCCTATAATGATTCGATCGAGTTTTCTCTATAGATACTTGAAGGTAAACTTATGGAAAACTTAGTGTTGTATTTTTAATCCTTAGTTATAAACACAAAAAATTTTATGATTTTTCAACTTCAAATATTTCGCAAATATTCATAATTTTGACGAATTTTCGTCAAAATTTGAACTTCAAATGCTAATAAAAAAAAATTGTGCCTATGTATTCTTATAATTTTTTAATCACTATAAGAATAACATATGAGGAACTTTATTAAATTTTCAAGTATTTTGATAGGGCCAAAAAAATTTTATCGACACTTCAAAATATTTTTTCAGAAAAATTGAAAATTTCAGTTGTCTATAAATAGCTCAAAAAAAGTCAAAATATTTTGAAATTTAAATCACGTAAAGAAAACGCGAATCTTAATAACTGGTAAAATTTTCAAGTATCTACGACTTATACTTTTTGAATAATAACAAATATCAAAAATCGTTTGAGGCTAAACTGTTATTTAACGCGGTTTTTGTAAAAATTTAAATTTCAAACACTCATAAAATTTTTTGTCTGAATCCGGTAGAGTTTTTTTTACAGATATTTGAAGAAAAATGTATGGAGAACCTTGTACCAAATTTTCAAAACTTAGTTATAAAAGAAAAAAATTTCATGATTTTTCAACTTCAAAATTACTTGCAAATTTTCGCGTTTTCGACAGATTTCGTAAAAATTTGAACTAAAAACGCTTATAAAAAAAAATTGTGACTAACGATTTTTAATTTTTTTTAGCTACATTAAAAACAACTCATAAGGAACCTTGTATTAAATTTTCAAAACTTTTTGGTCATCCAAAAATTTTTTATCGACACTTAAAAAAAAATTTCTCAAAAAAAACGAAAATTTCAGTGATCTATAAATAACTCAAAAAAAGTCAAAATTTTTTGAAAATTTAACTATATACAGATACTACTGACATTAACATTTGGTAAAAATTTCAAGTATTTTCAGTGATAGTTTTGAATTACAACAATAAAAAAAAATCGATTTGGTCGAAAACTGGTTTTGCGTAAAAATTGCCGTTTTTCAGTCATTTTTTTTTTGTTTTTCTCGATTTTTTTGAAAACTATTGGAAAATGTTAACTTTTTACCTCTATAATGCACCAAGGATATTCACTTTTACATTGGAAACCACCCCCATAGTTTGAAATTGGAGCATTATTTCGACTAGTTATGCTGTACACAGAACACAAAAAAAAAAAAAACAAAAAAAAAAAAAAAAAAAAAAAAAAAAAAAAAAAAAAAAACATACATCATTGTAAAATCAATACATTCTTCACTCCGTTCAGAATCTAAAATGAGACGAATCATTTTTAGTATGTATATTTAAAATTGATTCATCTCGTAGTTTTATAAGGTGGTATAGTATCATCTATGTAGTTAATGAAATTTAAGGTTACTTTACAGTAATACAGATATTTATTATGGGTTCCTATTTTTTTTATTAATATTAAAAATATATATATTATTAATTTATTACCTTAATATTTTTTTTATATTTTATAATAATAATTATAATAATATATGCTTGTAAATGTTTACATTTGAAATAAATAAAAAAAAATTAGGATAGTTGTTTACAACAATACATACATTTAAATCATATATCCATTAGCACAAATTGCAAGATTAATAATAAATTATTTTATTCAAATATAAAATATATTATGCCATGCAGTTAATCTTTATAATTGAGTTACTGTTTGTAATTGAATAAGAGGCAACTATAATCAAAATAGAAAAAAAAAATTATACGCTGTTTATTTTTGCAGTCCATATGCGTATAATTTTACTAATTTGTACCTAACTATGAAGACAGTTTTAACCATATTTATTTTATTTAAAACTGATTTAATTATAAAAACACCTATATTATTATTTTTTTTTAAAATTGGTGTTGCTTTATTTTGAAATTCAAGTACGTGGTAATATATTTATGTATTTTTATATATTTTTAGTTTTTAATTTTTATTGGCTTAATACTTATCGATTGGTTGATTACTAACTTTTTATTGTATTTATATTGTTTAATCAAAACATTACAAAATGTTAATTTCGTACTTAAATCTAATGATTTTTCATACTTGATAGTTATTAATTATTATTTTAATAATTATATTAAGTACTACAATGATAACATGATTTCCAAAAACACATGTGCAAAATATTTATTTTTATTTTATTACAAAAATATATAAAATTGTAGTCAATATTATTGAAAAATAATAAAAGTTCTAAGTATGTAAAAATAATATCATCAATATAATTGATAAGATTTATAAATTCTGTATTATTTATAAAAAATGCAGGTATTTATTTATTTACCTACCTTTATTGATATTAAAATATATTATAACTAAGCTATCACGTTAATCAATTTTTATCTCAAATAAAAAATAAAAATAAAAGTTTAAATTCATTTTTGCAGAAACGACGATGCTTATTAAAATTATCGCCTTTTGTTTTTGAAATACATAATCTATTATATTATATTATACACAAAAAATATTAAACTACATATGTGATAATCTATTATTTTTTGTTTTATTCTTATTTTTATTATTGATAATTAATTGGAAATATATTTTAAACTGAAATGAATCGTATGAGGTCTTTATATTATACTTTTTTGAGTCTATTAGTGATTTAAAAAGTAATATCATGTATCTTAAGGTATTTACAGTCTTACAGGATAAACCATAATTTTCTTCATAACTGTTGGGAATCGTACTTTTTAAAATTAAAAGATATGTTCATCACAGCTAAAGATATTAAAAACAAAAATATAGTTTCTATAATTTATAATATTAAAATTAGAAAATATTTTTAAATTTTTCTTTATAAAAAAACGTGTCGTCCTTCTAAAAAACAAGAATTATTCAATTAATAACTTATTAAATTTGAGATATTTTATTAGATACGTATCCAGATTATGAATATTCAGTAATTTGCTTAAATAATAGATGTAATTTGATTTTTATAAATTTATGTAGTATTTATACACTAAAATATTTTTGATTTAAAATTAAAATATCTAAGTTTTATATTCGGAAAATATCTTAGTTTTCAGTCACTTGCGCGTGAATAATAATATCATGAACAGCGGTCCCTGTGACTGTGATAAAACACCTTCCAATTTTACGTGGAATGAATTCGGCAACTGCGATCTGTAATTCTATGTATGATACACGGCGTGATCAATTTAACACAAGACACTGATTTTTTCAGAATATCCTAGGGACGTTTTGAAGATAATTCTCTAGCATACTTTAAATTCGTTACAAAACAAAATTTTTGGATAAAAATTATATTTTTTATTGTTATAATTTTAATTTTTTTTTTTTTAATGACATCACAGATATTTTAACAGAATAATGTTCAGAGTATTTTGATCTATAAAAATCGTATTAAAATAGTTTTTTTGAGTGGAATAGCGAATCAACATTTTTCGTGATACTCCTGTACCACTTTATTTATTAATTTAAATAATTAGATTATGATAATAATGAAATACTATAAAAAAATATGACTTAAAAAAAGGTTTTTAACCACTTAAATTTATGTATAAAAAAATATTTTTTAAAAATGTTAACAATTTTTGAGATATGTGGTCTTACGTTAAATGGCTCACCCGGTATTCATGATTTTGTTAGAGGGGTAGGATTGGTGAAAGGGTAAAGGAAATTTACTGTCATTTATCATTATTGGCCTCTTTCTCTACGCTCGTCGTACCGTCCAATTCTTGATCAATCAGTTTTCGTCGGCGAATTTCTGTCAATGAAGTGGTGTGCAATGCATCGAAATTCCTGTGGAACGTGTTTTAGTACATTTATACACCTACACTTGTACGCATAATATCGTATGTATGTGAAGCTCATCACTTCCACTTCGCGACGAAACACATCACCTGTTTCCCGAGGATTAGGAACTGAGAGCTGTGTGTCAAGGTTAGATGATATGGAATATAATGTCACTTATATTATTCACTCGTTTCTTGAAGGTATAGATAAATAGTTTTTCATACTGATCTGGATGAGTAATGACTATATAAAATAAACTAGGGTTATAGAAAGGGTTAAATTACAATAATATTTTATTTTAATATCAATTTTAACACAAATATGTACATACTTAACATATGGTCGTCCCACAAAGTATTACTCGTGTCAATCGGGCTTTTACTCCCTCTCCTCATAAACGTGTCTATTTATGTTATATTTACATTTATTTAATAACATTAGGTATACAAAGATATGAAAAAATTCTTAATTATTTGACCTTATGAAATATAAAATTTGTTATTTTTTTAATTGGGTAGACTTAAAATTAAGTTTCTATGATTTCTGTCTTTCATTGTTAGGACATGACCACTATGGAATCTTAAAGAAAGGATTATTTACGAGACAAACCCATAAGTATTTTAAAAATGTATGCTCATTATTACTTTAATATTTAACCCATGACCATTCACGTTGGGTATAATTCAGATAATTCAACAAATGTAGGAAATCATTTACCTATTTTAATTTTTCCAAGTCTCCAAATTGTTTAAATCAATATTGTGCACTGTTGATAAGGTGATATAAACCGACCAATGGGTTATATATTTATCTAAAAATTAGTAATTCTTTAATTTTATGAATCTCCGTGTATAATTTGATATAATCGTTGAATTTCTGTTAGTTTTTTCCAAGTAAAAGGGCTTGGCTTTTCTTGTCAAGTCGTTTTGAAATAAAACAGAAGTATTCCTTAATGATTTTAATTTCAATCTAACATATTCTGTCTTCCCCTGTTATATTAATAACTATTGTTTCTTGAATATGCTTAAACTTTATTTTTTTACACTTTTAGAAGAAATATTTTGTACACTATTATCGTTGACCAATATATTTAAATTCGTTTTACTGATAGTATAAAATTTTATCTTCACGTTGATTTAGTTAACGACTTTTTACACACACAAAACGTCTTCAAAATTTAGGTCATGTAGGCAGAATCACTTAGTTTTACATTAAACGTATAAAATGTCACGTTATAGTGTTTAAGAAACGTTACGCTTCTTTGAATTTCACTTAATCCTGATATATGTTCACTAGCTGTCGACTATTTTCAGGATTCTAATTCATAAATTATTTTCGGCTTATGTGTCATGATTGAAAAAGTATTTTAAACTGTTTCAATTGTGTTGCCTGAAGGGAAATAACCAAAATAGAAAATTACATTTTTTAATTTTTATTATTGTTTGTAAATGCTTCAAATTATCTTTTTAGTACACTATATTAACACATTAAACAATTTGTAGTGTAAAACAAATTATTAATGGTATATCATTAAGTAATTAACTCTGAATGCACAATAATTGGTTTAAAATTTTGAATTAATATGTTATTTTACTAATGCATCATCAATTGTTTTATTAAGTTCTATTTGATGCATAGATTATTGGATAAGTTTTGGTCAAAGTGTTTATAATATTTTATTTAACAAAAATTTCAAACAAAATGTTTCACGATCTTTTAAACATAAAATTCATTTAGAGTTAATTCTATACTCATTACTTAATTATATATTGATTTCGAATTTAAAAAAATATACATTTAATATTTTTACTAAAAAAGTGCTTTAATCCAATTACGAAGTAATCTAGGGTTTTCTATTAACATTTTATTTTTGATTTGAAGATTACCTATTTGACATTTCGTTTAAAATTCAATTCTTTTTGACTATTTCATATTTTATATATTTGTATACATTGATATGCTATTTATTTTACTTAAACTCAAAGGAAAACAAAAAACAATTATGATAAAAAAATAAATAAACATCTCTCTTTTTAGAATTTTAAATAAGGTGTAAAAAAACTGGTTATATTTTCTTTTAAAAATTGTTTTTATCGTTTTGCTCAATTTCGTAATAAATAATAATTAATAGTGTTAATAATAAATAACAAAATTAAAATTATTGTTTCAAAGTCTTTCTAGATCAATTATAAACATAATAATTGCTATATATATATTTATTAATATTAAATTATATTTTATGAATAAGACAATGCATAATACTATGTATTTTTTAAACAAAATCATTTTAAAATAGCCCATTTTAAATTGTTAACCATTCCACTATAATATATAATATTATACTATTATACTAATTATTAAAAAATTTAATAAAATAATTGAATATTTAATCATTTTTTTAATTGATATTTAAAAGTTTAAACTTTTGAGGATCTAATATGCTTAATTAAAATGTACGAATAAATCGTAAAACCGTATGAATTAAATATGGTATGCATGGAACTTTTATCTAAATGGGGAAAATAATAAAATATATGATATAGGTAGTTAAGTAAAGTTAGTCATGGATAATGATTTTTTTTTATTTGTTTTCATAGGTTATTGGATTTCAATTATATTACTTTTAGTCTTTATCAAATTTTAATAAATTATTTTAATGTTTTAATATCAATAATACGTGATTTTAATTGATATATATTAGACAATATAACGAATATTTATTATTCTACTATTTTTTAAAATAAAATAGTTCGCTGCAAGTCAATAGTAAGTTAATAGTCAAGTTCATTACTAATTATTATTCAATTTTATATTACAGTTATAAACTTTGTACCTAAAATTTAATAATAGAATTTTAATTTAAAAATGTAGATTTTTTCTTATCTAACAATTACTATCATAAACTAAATATTTCAACTTTAAGTAACATCATTAGTTTAATTTTAATTATATTATCAGTAACATTGTGAGATGAATTATTAAGCTGAAAGTTAGGTAAATATGGGTATATGTGTGTTTATTTTTGTGTCCATCACCAACTTTTAGAGTAATAAAAATAATTCAATCATTGATTTAAATTAATTTTTTGATATGAGTATTTCAAGTTGAGTTATAAGTGAAAAATTACTAGTATTTTTCTTAAAACTGAAAAAAAAAACAAAACTGAGAAAAACGAGAATTTTTTCACACAACCAGTTTCTGATATAATTAACCCTTTTTATTAACCTAATTTTGTTGTAATTTAAAAAGAATACCCAAATAACATTAATTTTACCAAATGAGTATATTACAATTTTCTATACTTAGTATGATTTAAAAAAAAGATTAAAACCCTTATCGAGCTATTTTTAGATATTTAAAATGTTTGATTTTTTAGTTTTTTTTTAATATTGGCGAAAAAAAGTTATACTCTGTTCAGAATTGTTTTTTATATCCAATGATTTATCATTTAAAACTTTACATATTCGTTATATATGTACTGTAATCAACCCAATAATAATTGAATAAATATCAATTCAATAATAAGGCACACTTACCTACTTTTGTACATCATAATGATTAATGATATCTATAATTGCCAAATTATTTGTCTTTCTATTTGTTTCTTATAGTTTTTTTTTACAAAAAATTAATTTATCGAAATTTGCTCAAATTTTTAGACATGGTTGAGTTTTAAATTTAGACAACATTGACTATTTCAACAAAAACTAACGACTTTTAAATTTTATTAGTTAAGGATTGGAATGTAATATATGGTTTATTAAAAGTTGTTAATGTCTAAATTGTATTAGGTACTGATTTAATTTCATGTTTTGTGTATATTATTTATTTTTTATTTAATATATTATTTTTTTAAACTAAAAATGTAATAATTGTTATAAATAATTGTAGTAGACATTATTATGGTACATATTTTTGTTTATCTCAATTTAAATTATCATTTATTTTTTAGATTTCACAATATACTTATTAGGATTGTATAATATGTGTCTGGGTTAAATATACAGGTAAACTAATAATGATAGAAAAACATTTAAGAAATCATTCAATTTTATCTAATATTATTTTAGACTTCCAGAGTCTTATTTTAATGTATGTAATAATATTTAAACTAAACATTAATAGTTTTGTTATAACAATAATGCTCTTACTGTGATTTTAAAGATTAATTTGTATAGGTAGGTATGGATATATTTTTTTATAGTTTTCTCGATTTATATAACTATATAATAAATTGTTGTTTAAATTTTATTCTTAGTTTTTTAATATTTTTATATTTCTTTGAATAACATAAAAGGTATAAATTAATTGCTTACAGTTTTTTATTTGATTAAAAATATATACTTAATCAATTTATAATAGTCTTGAGTAAAAGTAGATGTACAGTGTCAATCGCTGCTTACTACATTTTAAAATATGATTCATCAATTAATGTATTTATGAACTCATCTTTTTCAATACTAAATAGTTGACCTTACAATGAAAATCATCAAAGTGTATTCGATTATTTTTATTTATTATTACATTGGTTAAAATAGATAATTGCACTTCTTGTATCATTTATGTGAGAATTTAGTCATAATATAATATTCTATAACTTTGAATTTGGTATAATACGAGTATCTATTATAAAATTATTAATAGTTATTATACTTCATAATCTTATTATTATTATTACCATTTTTGAAAATAATTAAAAAAAGAAGTATTTTAATTCATACGAAATTTAGAACACCAGAGTTATTGATATAGAAATGTAGCCGTACATAGCAAAGGTTTTATTGGCTAATCAATGGTCATTGGTTTTATTAATATCCTTTGATAAACTATGTTTTTTAATTTTATCACTGACAATTAATTTATTTTCTATTACATAGGATTTATCGAATTGTAGTTATGCGTTATCCTAAAACAATAACTGTCATTAAACTGGAAAAATGTTTTCCCTAACCGTTGTGCAATGTAACTATTAATAAATAATCATAAAAAGTGTTGGGTTTATTTAAACTGTATATTTTACGGTTATTTTACCACTGTTTTTTTTTTGCATATACATTTTGGTGTACTGATATTCCTTTGTATTTTTCTGTTTTATTTTATTTCTTCTAATATTCAGAACATAAAATCAATATGAAAAAAAAAAAAATACAACTTCAATATCTTACACCATCGAGAGTAAAGTTAATTGAGTGATTTTAAAGTCCAATACATCTTATTCTCACGTCTGACTTTTCATTATTTATTAAACATAGAAAAAACTTGTGTAGTTTTTGTTTCTAATTTTAATCATACCAAAATAAACCAACGACAACTTGTGGTTTTACTATAAGTCTATAAAACGCGCTTAGGGTTATATTAGTTTTAACATTTTGTTTTTAATTTTATATAAGTGTGTATATTTATATATATATACATACATATATAATATACGAGGTGAAAAAAAGTCGACCCCATGTCATTTCAGATATCATTCGTGATAACTGAACACGAAAATGTGCCGCCATTAAGGGGATGAAGGAAAACTTAGTTTTTTTTGTGTAGGTCAACTGCACATAACATTCTCCCGCTACTCCGTTTAATTTATTAACATAATGAATAATCGCATGTTAATGCTTTCTGGGTTATTCGAGTCGTTTATGAAATGTATACAAATTTAAATTCGAAAAACTGTTGATTTCTGGTTCGGACGCATATTGTACAAGATATTATGTACATTTTGGGATTATAACTTTTACCTTAGTCATTAATTCGTTTAATATTATTAATTTTTTTTGTAAAATGAAAATTATTAATTGATGTATTTTTATCTAATTTACATGGATTAACTGTAGAAAAATATCAGATAAAGTGTATTATACTGTTTGCATTTGCACTGTTCTTTTGCCATGTTGTGTAGTTTAGATACTGTGTATCTATCTTTTATATTAAACACTTACTCTAGATATTTTAAATAAATTAAACGACACATAATATTATTTATTATATATTTTTTCAACAAATTTGTTGTTTATTATTTTATTTATTTTACTTGAATATTTCAGTTGGGATACTTAAAAGTTATCTTTAAAAAAATTTGTCGGTATAATAAGTATTTCAACAATTTTTTTGATTATTTATAGGTTTTCTTTTTAAAAAATAATATGTTTATATTTAGTATAACACCAATAAATTAAATAGAAGGAATAAAATCTATAATAATAATAATAACAAATCTTTTCAACGTATCATAATAAATTCAAAATTATACAAAATGAAATAAAATGAAAAAAATATTAGGGCAATATATTTTAGGTAATTGTATTTTGAATATTGATTTTGGTACCATACGCGAGTTGATAGTTTATTACTATCATATTTATAGTTTTATGTTAAAATTTATAAAGACGATATAATGCGTAGTTTTTTTTTTTAATGATTTTACGTTTGTAATAATTATAGGTATCTTTTTTGTAACTATAATACCTATTATATTTAAAATGCATAGTAATATTTTTACTCTTGTGAATCTTATTATTTCAGTCATAATTTACTTATCAAGTTAATATTTAGTTTATTGTATTTATCTTCGTTTTTAACTGAAATTTACTCATGAGTCATGATGCACAATGAAATATTGCACCTTATTTGATATATCCTTTACCCTTAGGGATGATTTCTTATCCATCGTTGTCTCTTGAAAATTAATACTTTTCCATTAGTGGAACAAATTAAGGTATACTCGCTTTATCACACTTATAAGTCGATGACACTATTCAATAAATGACTTGTCTTATTAAGGTTAATAACCTACTTGCATCTTTATGTATTTCACAATAAATGTTCATTTTTGTTTAATAAAATATATTTTTTTGGAAAATATCAAAATAATTATATTAAATGATAATAAAGCATTTATAAATGCACAGTTTTATTAAAAATATAATAGATTAATATTATAGGTATTAGATAACAATTAAAAGTTAAACATTATTTTTATAAGTCAAGACAAATTAAAATTTGAATAATATTATTTGCTAATACCATAGTACAACAAAGCATATATTAACTATATTTTAATGATTTTATCACGTTTTTAAAATTTATAGGATTTGGATATATTTTTTTTTATAAATATTCTTAAAACATAATTTTAAATACTATTAAGTGTAGATAATATTGTTATAATTATATCAGTATTCCCATTAAAATTTCCCAACTAGTTAAGCACTTTGGCATCTAGTACGGAATTCTATTTATCCATCCATCCAATTGAGAAGGGCTTATGATTTGTAGAATTTCACAAGTCGTTAACCCAAAGGTGCAGAATATTATTTTGGCTATTGTACTTGTGCATGACACGGCCGTCTAGAGTCCAGCGAAAGCACAATAGAACGGTGCAATGGGAAAGTTGTTTGCAGAATTTACGATTCAAGGGGGTAGGTCAAAAGTTTTGGCAATTAACATTCAAAACCTCCCTTTTGAAATGATTTCAATGAAATATTAATAACAATACTAACTCGACTTATAAGGGTCATCTTCTTCTATGGATCATTAGGTAATAATTATATTTACTATTATTGTTTGGATTAGATTCTATGCCAAACGAGAAAACATCTATTTTTTCCGATCCAAGTGTATTATATACTTATAACCACCATATTGGCTGTGCGTAAATGATGTACAGCAAGAGCGTTGTTTTTGTATATTATCATCATTTTCATTGTTTCTAATGTTATAATTTTAGTATGCAAAAAAAAAACAAGGTACTTAACGTATATAATGATAGATTGATAGATTGATTGTATAGTATGATATACATATTATATCATTATTTAATCATTTTTATCAAAACTGTTTTATTTTATCGAGTATCTATTGGTTTTATGTTTTTTCACGATTTGTATAACTTTTATTGCTTATATATATATATTTTTTATTAATTAAAAAAAAAAAAACAATTAAATAAACTGTTAAAAATTATCATAATATGATAATTTACTAAACATTACGTATATTTTACCATAATATTATTGTTAACTAAAATAAAAAGGTGATTTTATGGACTCGAAAATCGTGACTAGTATATAATTATTTTAGTACTAAATAATATACTCAGTATTTTATAAGTGCATATGTAACTAATTGTCTTATATATTTAATATATAAATTGGAAATTCTTTTCTGTTAGTAAACAATATTATTGTTTTTATATAGCAAGATTTGTATGATGTGTAGTGAATATTATAATGATTAGTTTTAAAAATTTTGAAAAAAAACATATATTATTACAGTATAAGTTTATCATTTTAATTCTCCATCAACTATAAATAATAAAATGTTAATGATGTAGTAAAATGTATTCACTACATTATATTTGTTTTTATTAGAACTAATTTGTGTAATTGAAACTTATATATTACTTTTATATTTATCTTGTAGATGTTAAAATATTTGAAAATCAATTTAATAATTGATTTATCAACAAAAAATTTTTATGCTTAAAAGCTTTTAAAAAAAATTATTTATTTATCTACAAATGATCACTTCTCAAAATCTTTTTTTAAATTACAATTATTATTATTTTAACAATAATATTTTAACTGATAAATAAGTAATTGTAACTGGGATTTAATTACAATCTAATTCATATATTTTGCTTATTGTGATATTACGTCTGCTGTGACATTAATTGTTTCACTGTTACTGTTTGTTACATGTATGCAGTTTCTTGACTGATATTAAATAAAGTTAGATAATATGGTGGTTAAATAAGATATCATAAACGACAACTTAATTTGACAATGATACAAGTCTAAAAATAATAAAGTTTTCAATATAATCTTGACCTATCATAAATATCAAATTCTAAGTTTTTTATGTGAATTTTTAGCTTAACAGTCATTAAATAAAAAAAGGTAATCAATATTTTTACATCTAAAAATGTCTAATATAATACACTAGCTGTGGTATCCATATAATTAAAGACAATGTATCAAATTATTTTAGAGTAATTAATGTACTTGTAGAAATAAAGTCTATGAAAACAATTCAGGTTAAATAATACGACTTGATTAGGTAACAATAAAATTTAAAATGCAGCACTAACAAAGTAACAAAAGTATTATTATAATTAATTTCCGGAACATGCTTACTTATACAATAGTAATATTGTAGATATTAATCCCACAATATGTACAATTGTCTTTAAAAAGAGAATTAAATGCGTAATAATATAAGAATTTAGTGATAAATAAACAATTAAATTATATTATTTTACACACGAGAGCGCACATGTGGTGGTGTTGTATTGTCATGTTTTTATTATAGTTATTTATATTTATAGCTTAAAACTTTAGAAAAATTCGGTCGACCACCGATGCTTCAATCGTTCAAGTAATGTGTAATCAACACTCGAGTAAAGTAATTGGCGAAGTATTACATTTTTGTATTTTTTCTTTTTTTTCTTTATTGTTTTAGAAAATCTGTATAAGTGCAATAATTAACTTTTTTAACAGATTTATTTATTTTAGATTTTGCTTGAAGTGAAATGGGTTTTGGTGCAACAATAATTTGTTTTTTGCGTATTCTATTTTTTTTTTTTTTTATCGAACATACTACATTTATAAGTAAATACCCATTTCGTTAGTAGTTCAATAATTTGACTTATTTACCAATAATTTTCAAAAAAAATGATAAAAATCAAAGATTAACTTTAATCAATCACCCATTTTAATAAAATATTTATCAATTTTGATAAAAGGAACTTCGTTATATTTGAAATATATTTTTGTATGTTATCATTTATCATTGTTATAAACTTCTATGTCATCTTCTACAGTGACCCAATACACTCCCACACTCCCGTTTCTCATTTAAATTTTTTTATATTCTTAATTAGTTGCATTAAAGTTTGAACATTTAATACTTATGTAATACAAAATGTATATTAAAACATCGGGTGGGCTATATTAAAAGTTAGAAGAACGTAAATTATATTATACCCACAGGCGGTAAAGTATTTAAAGCGCTTTTGGTAGGTATCAACTAAATTTTACCATAATTTATGACGATTTATGGTTTGTGAATTAATCAATTTTAATTATTTTCCCTTCTAAAATAAAATAAAACTATTACATTGAATTTTCTCTATTGGTTTTGTATAAAGTAATAATTATCTACGTATAATACTTCAGGATAATTTTGTAAATTTAAAAAATAATTAGTTTTTTAGAAGCTTTTACATTTATCAAGACGTATACGCATATTATATGGTTTGGGATGTTTGGATTTACAATAATCTTGAACTAAGATGTTTAAGTTTTTTTAGTATTAATATATATATAAATCATTATAATATTTATAAACGTAATTAATGTAAAAAGTCTTAGATCGTTAGATGAATCTAACAAGGTTAGTTGAAATTATTTTTCTTATCCCATTAATGTATTTTTGATATGTATGTCTGTTACTGCAGTTATATATGATAAATAATGATGAAATGTCACAGAATAATCGTAAACTCAACTAGCGCGTATGACGAATTAGGACAAATTAGGGTTAAAACAGGGATTAAAGAATGCTCCTTTAACACCGACCCCTCTTGTGCTAATGGTACTTGGATATAACTAATTATAGTGACAACAAATGGCCTAAGGATGACATAAATATTTGCAATGCCGTATTTATACAGGTCACACTCAAATTTAAGAAATTCATGATCCTATTTTGAATATTATTTTTTTATTATTGGTATAGATTTGTTTTAGTTTTTTATTATCATGTTTTTTTCTGTTAAATTGCCCATTCTTATCCTGGTGCAGGATTATGAAAATAATCTGCTTTAAATTACAAAAATCGACCTGGAAACCTTGATTCTCCAGAGTCATTATGCTTGAATAGACTCATATGCATTTAGACCAGTGGTTCTAAACCTCTTCTATTCTACGCCCCCCCCCTTTGTATTTCAAACATCTCGCACCCCTTATAAATTGAAAAAAATTGACCACCATTTTGGTGTACTTTACAAATAAACTATAAAATATTCGGAATGACAACTTCTTTATTATGATAATAATTATGAAATACATACAGGGTGATTTTTTTATCAAACAACACTCATTATTTCCAAAAGTATTCATTTTTTTGAAAATATTTTTTTATATAGTTTCTAATTGTTAAAAAAACAATGTTTTTATAAAAAAATTATATTTTTAAATATTTTTTATCCTTATAATTTTTTAAGTTTTTTACTTTTTGGAATGACAACATAGATTTCTAATTTCATATTCCAAAGCAGAATAATTTTCTAAGTAATTCGATACATAAAAATCAAATTTAGGGTGAGTAGTTTATGAGTTATACGTAATTAAAGTTTAGCTGCGCGGAGTGGAGTGGTACGGGGTTACCCAGCAAAATGTTTGTCCACTACTCCGCTTGTCTAAACTTTGAATAAGTATAACTCATAAACTACTCACCCTAAATTCGATTTTTATGTATCAAAATACTCAAAAAATTATTCTGCTTTGGAATATGAAATTAAAAATCTATGTTGTCATTCAAAAAAGTAAAAAAATTAAAAAATTATAAGGATAAAAAATATTTAAAAATATAATTTTTTTTATAAAAATGTTGTTTTTTTAACAATTTGAAACTATGTAAAAAAATATTTTCAAAAACATGAATACTTTTGAAAATAATGAGTGTTGTTTGATAAAAGAATCACCCTGTATAATAGTAAATAATAAAATGTAACAATCAATTAAGGTAAAATATTATAGTAATAAATTAGTATAAAATATTAATAATAGTAATAATTAAACAAAAACTGTATTTTGTAATAACTGCTTGCGCCTCCCCAAAAATGTGTACACGTCCTCCAGTTTGGGAATCAGTGATCTAGACTCTAGATTCTAGAGTATATACCAAGGGTGGCCAAACCGTGTCTCGCCACATAGACTTTTTCGGCTCGCATCTTATTTCATTTTTACCAAAAAAAATTTTTTATATGAATTTATGTATAATTGTATTATATATATGACCTTTTTTTTTTCATTTTGGCTCTTCCATATTTATTAATACATTTGGTATTAATGAATACCCCTGGTATTTACAGTAGTTTTTTACATAAACAGTATATAACTGTATAGTATAACTAAATTACTGCTCTTCTATACATCTGATTGCTTATTTGACCTAATCTAACCGAATTCATCTCGAATCATCTTAGATTATTTAAAATAATGTAGGTAATTACTGGGGCTCGGATTTTAAAGCATATATTTTTTTATATACGAGATAAAAATCTAATATTAAAGTATAGATCATTGGTCTATAGATAGCCGACCAACGGGTAAATCGATCTACGTATAGCCAGCTGTAGCATCTACAGTCAGTATTGCTATAACATGGATATTGTTCATTTCAAAATTAAAGATTTAGTGTTGTAATTTAAAATTTCTTGTATGAAATATGGACCGATCACTTCATTGGATGTAGAGCGTTCATTGTCTATGTATAAAAACATTCTGTAGGGCATTAGAGTTAGTTTCACTATTGTAAATCAAGGAAAATACATGGGTTGGTACCTAGTCAATTTTTTTTAATCAGTTTATAACTAGTTTATGTTAGTTTTTGGCCATTTTTTTTTTTTGCTTTTTTAAAACAATTGGGTGTGTTTTGATATTTATTATGCTTTAAAATCCGAGTTCTTGTAAATACCTATCTATATGTTTATGAAGCTATCCAAAATCTATAAGATAATCTTGAATGTCGACAGTTACCGGATAATATTATACATTATTGATTATACTAAATGTACTTGCAAATCATTCAATATAATGGTATTTTAAGATATATAACTACCTCAAATTCAAATTCTATAAAATTGAAATTATTTGGAATTTAGTACATTCCAGAAAATGTATAAGAATGTTTTATACAATTTGTAAAGTATTTTCATAATATTCCTGGAACATTATTATTTCTAAATACTGCCAGGGAAGAATATTGATCAGTTAACCGAAGTCATGGTTCAACAGTTTCATAGATGCTATTAGATGAAATACCTTTTTACTATTTTAATATAAAATATTAAAATATAAAATTATAAATATTAATTTTAACATAAAAATCATGACTGTAGTGAACACAAGACAAAACTATGGTATAAGCTTTTCAACTAGCCTATTATGATTGTAAGTTAAATTTATATAACTGAAATACATTAATTATTACTATAAAATCAGTGTGATAATTATTTTGAGCGTGGAATTTAAAATAGTGGCTTAACATTGTACAAAATATAATATTAATTGTTTGATAACATATGATATGATTAATATTCAGTTTGTACCAATGTAATGTTTGGTATTTGGTAACAATAACAAATGAGTAAATCTCCATTTAGTATTTTGTAGTTTGTGTTATTTATTATTTGGTTAGGGTGTTTTTTGGTATAAACATTAAATCTCCCCCTCTTAATATGCACACGAAAAGTACCCCACCATTGAGCGAAGTTATCTACCGTAATAAATACAAAAATACCAATATAAAATATAAATTGTATGTTGTTCTTGCTGTAATAATTATATGTGTATTGTAAATGAATTATTATTTCATTATTATTATCATTTTTTTTTCTAGACGTTTTGTGTGGTATCCAAAAGATTTCGGAAGAATTATATACACCGTTTTACAGCCACCCAGTCTTTCTTTATGTTTTCCCCTTGGAACTCGTTTCGGCAACTGTGCATATACATTTCTACTAATCAAATATTCGACTATGTGGTTATGACCACTATATTGCTCAATTGTGTCTTCCTAGCCAAAACAGATTCGGTCGAAGAAGCTGAGTAAGTATTAAATGAGTTTACTATTCAATTATTATTTACATAACAACTATTAACGTCATTATTATAATTCGAGAAACATTTTGGGAAACAAATATAACTTAATAAATATAGTTTGAATTTGTTATTTTAATTCAAATTATTCATAATAGTATGAATAATTAAATGCTCATATTGCACTATTTTAATAGTTATGCGTGATGAAAAATGATTACAGTTTAGGTATATTTTTACATGAAATATTAAACATTTTTGAGCCTAAAATTAGTACAATTACAGTTTATTGAATAAATAATTTTTTTTTAAATAAATTTATTAGTTTCACAATTATGAGTATATTTTTTAGATTCTGAAAATTTGAACGGAGTGATGAATGTATTGATTTTAGAATGATGTGTGTATTTTTTTTTTTTTTTTGTGTCTGTCGACAACATTTGGAGCAGTAAAAATTCTTCGAATTTTGACTTCAGCCCCTCTTTGAAAAGGAAATTGAATCTAGTTGGTACTTTGGGGGTCAAAAATAAAAAAATTTCAATATTTTTTTAATGAATCAGGAAAAACCCTAAAAAAATTAGGGAAAAACGGGACTTTTTACGCAAAACCAGTTTTCGTCAAAATCGAATTTTTTATTTTGCTATAACTCAAAAACTAATCGATCTAAATACTTGAAATTTTCACCAAATATTTATATTAGCGTTTTCCATACACAGTTAAATTTTCAAAGAATTTTGACTTTTTTTGAACTATTTATAGACAATTTAAATTTTCAATTTTTCTAAGTATTTTTTTTTAAAATAACGATAAAAATTTTTTGGCTGACCAGAAAATCTTGAAAATTTAATACAAGGTTTCTTATAAGTTGTTCTTAAAGTGATAAAAAAAATCTGAAATCGTTAGTCACAATTATTTTTTATAAGTGCTTAAAGTTCAAATTTATACGAAATATATCAAAATTGCGAAAATTTGCAAGTAATTTTGTGGTTGGAAAATCGTAAAAATTTTTTCTTTTATATCAAAGTTTTGAAAATTTTTTACAAGGTTCTCCATACATTTTTCTTCATATATCTGTAAAAAAAACTCTATCGGATTCAGACAAAAAAATTTTATGAGTGTTTGAAATTGAAATTTTTACAAAACCGCGTTAAATAACGGTTTAGCCTCAAACGATTTTTGATATTTGTTGTTATTCAAATAGTATAATTCGTAAATACTTAAAATTTTTACCAGTTGTTTAGATTGTCATTTTCTTTACGCGATTTGATTTTCAAAATATTTTGACTTTTTTTGAGCTATTTATAGACAAATGAAATTTTCAATTTTCCTAAGAATTTTTTTTAAAGTGTCGATAAAAATTTTTTTGGCGGAGTCAAAATATTTGAAAAATTAATACAAAGTTCCTCATAAGTTATTCTTATAGCGATAAAGAAATTATAAGAATACATAGGCACAATTTTTTTTTTATTAGCATTTGAAGTTCAAATTTTGACAAAAACTCGTCAAAATCATGAATATTTGCAAATTATTTTGTAGTTCAAAATTCATAAAATTGTTTATATTTATATCTAACGTTAAATATTCTAGACTGACAAATCATTTCCGTTCAGAATCGTTTTTCGTATACAATGATACCTATCATTGCATTCAAATTTAACCTACCCTAGTCCGAGGTCCACCCCACCCCCTAATGTATAGCAGAGTGGTACCCACTTGCCGACTTTTTTGTGTTAATCAGTACTCATCATGCGATTCATCACACCATTTTGAGTAGTAAAAACTAATAATGTTTCAATTGTTAATCTTAATAGTTCAATTTTAAATATGTACTAAAATGTTTTTGTTAAATTTGTATAAATTGTTTTAATAGAATTTTAAAAATATTGAAAATAACTTAGCTACATTTTTAGAGTCATATGAAGTTCTAATCTTTACGATAAATGATATTCAAACAAAATTTATCCTTTTAACGGTTTTATTTTAAACTATTCTGTAATTTAAATAATAATAATCGTAAATATTTGAAACTTAGTAATAACATGTTATTATTGTTAAACTTATATTTTAATATAGACAATAATATTTCAAAATATTATTTAAACTAATTTGAAGCTATTTACTAAAAACGGTGACATTACACCATTTGACTAAATAATAATAATTGGTAGCAGTACTATATAATAAGTTGTAGATTGTCTAATTTTTATGGTCACATACTAAATTTTAAAGTTACATTTGAAAATGTACTGAAGTTGATTTCTTTTTATGAAATCAACTTTTTAAATAAAATGTTTTCAGTGATTCGTGTCTATTTACATCAAAAATGCGATTACATTAATATAATGTTACTTTACGTACTTGCTATGAGAAGTATGAAAAGAGAATACGAATGCTTGTTTACCTTGTGACCTACATAACGTTTGGTGTTTTACTGCAAATTGGGTGATATTTTCGATTTAGTGACGTGTGACGATATTGAGTAAGTGCCAAACACGTGAAGTTACTGACATGCAAATGCATAAAAGGTTATAACTTAACTGATTGCTGACGATCGAAATTATATAAGGTTTACTTAACACACGTAGCTATTAAATTACTTTCGTTTATCATGTATGCTGAATTATTTTTTATTACTTTAACTCAATACTATTTTGTTAGACAAGTAATTTTGTCTGTTTATTGTTTTTAAGGCTAAAACCACGTATATAATACAAAAAAAGTCCATAAAATACATTTATTCTGAGTAACTAAGTATGTTGAAAAAATGTAAGATAAGTTAATATTGATCCATATAAAGTATAATATTGTTAAGTGTTATATAAATTAAGTATGCATATATTGATCTTAGGTTCTTTGAATAATACACACTTCACAATGAAGTGTCTTTTTAAAATTATTTATTGGTTCACATTTTACTTGTATTCTTGTATAGATTTAGTACGTATAGTTAAATTTTTTCTTTATTATTAATGTAATAATGTTTATTTATTGTTCAATTCTTAAAAGTATACGGAAGTTATAAGTTACATTATAAATAATTTGATGTCTGGATTACGTGTAATACTGAAAATTTAATTTTCCAGTCATTTAACAGATACTTATAATATGTGTATAATAATATGAATATTGTTAAGCTATAAAAACTATTAAAAAAAAAAAAAATAGAAAATATGCATTGTTGAACATGTTACCCAAAGATTTCCTAACTGAAAAACAAGTTTAGTTTCAGTAGATATCTAGTATTGCTATTGATTCTAAAATTGATTTTCAGATAATATCATATAGTTTACATAAAAATTACAACGATCAATTCATTTTTATAATTTAAATAATAATAATTATAATTGAAATTACATTTTATAAAAAAAATATTGTTTTAATTTCAATTTTAGAATTTCAATAAGCATAATGCATGTATTAACAATTAATAGGTTCCAACTTTAATTTATTTTCTACAAAAAAAAAGAGTGAGAAAATTATAGGTATATTCATAATGGCTGCGTAGATATATTATAAATTAAAATCAATAATTATAGGTACATGTTATAACTATTACTTCTTAAATAAATAATTATGACCGTTATTGTATCGATACATATTTCATTATGCAGTTTTAGCCATAAAAGAGTTTACTGTTATACTATATTTTTACCACTTATGAGTTAGTGTTTCAATTTTCATCTTTCTTGAGAAGCAGTTTTGGTAATAGGGTGTACTCCCACAAAGGACAGAAGGATTTAATAGATTATATATTGTCATACTTGATAAGTAAATGTACCAAGTGTCAGGTTTCTGAAAACAACGTAACTAAATGAAAAAGCGTTAGGAGAAAAATACATACGGCCTAAGTAAAATCGATAAAACTGATAAAAGGATTTCAAAAATATCAATTTTTGAAATTCTATATATTTATATACTGCCTTATAAATAAAATAAGAAAGTATAAGAAAGAGAGAATAAAGTAAATCAGTTTAACCCACCAAAATTCTCAACGATCCTGTGGGAATAACTTTTTTTGGGCGGAAACAAATAAATTAATCAATAACCGTTTTAACTTTAAAATCTAAAATATCAATAGATAATTTGTTACTTGTGATAATATAAACTTATGTGAATACATCAGAATTGATTAAATTTATAGTTAAAGTATGTAAATAACCTAATTAAAATTTTATCGTAAATTCAGTTTTATTTCTAAATTAAAATTACAAGGACTCAATTTTTAAGTATTTGTACAGATGACGTTACAGATCAAACTGTTTGGTTTTTGATGTCTCTATTTGATAAAAATTAAAAAGTATACTCGTATAATATTTTTGATTACTTAAAACGCTTAGTACTATACTTGAAAACATATCGTAAATTGTATTATATATATTATATGTATAATGTATATTTATTGTATTATATTTGTAACTCTGATGTCTGTTAGAAAACTACCATATTTTTTAAAACATTTTATTTAATGAAACTAATTAAAAAAATAATAATGCATTTTAAATCATGAAATATTCAACATTGTTGTTTACATAATATTTGAAACTTTATATCGTTGTTTAATGGAAATTCTAGTAAAAAAAAAAAAAAAGTAAAAATAAAAAATTGGCATACACAAAATAATGTTATGTGCCGTATCGTTTTAGGGTATAGAATATCTTTGAATATAGTTTGCATATTATTGTAATCATATATTTGCAAAACATATTACCTATATATTCAAGTATCAATCGTGTATTTGTTCTTTCTATGGAACGCGAGTGATACAATAAAAGAAAAACAGAAATCTATTTGATGATTATTGATCTTCAAATTTCATGCTAACATTTAATTAATTTTTAAATACAATATACGAGTATAAACATACAATTTTTCTATATTTACAACATAATGATGAAAACTGATAAAGATTATTATTATTATTTTATTTTTTCAATCATACTATTACTAAATACATCAAAATATATGGAATTGGTATTCTGAAATTCTGAAATTATCTTTTTTTTTTATTTATTTGCTTAAAACTATTTTTTTTTTTTATAATTAAAAAAAAATCAATATTAACTGGTTATTATTTTATCATAATAATTTCTGAATAATAAATCATAATAAAGTAACTAACAGCTAATATACTTATTCTTAAAGCATTTAGTAATAATTTTAAAACTATTTTTATATTTTAAATGGTTTATAGCTTATAAATCATATGCCTTGTTTCAGTTAATACTTAATGTTGTTACGCTAAACTATGAAATAAAAGTTTTAATTTGAAATATATTTTGAACACTTACATAAAATGTATAAAATAAATACTGTATTAGAAAACTACGTATACAAAAAACATAAATGATTCTTCTTCATGAATTGAAAATTTCGATAAACTTTTCTTTAAACTTTTTTAAAACTTGAAAACATGTGATCTTGAGATGCATTAACCTGTTAAATATCACATAGCAAGAGCATCGCATATTTCTCAAATATGATTACTAAAATCAATCACCAATAATAGTGATATTAATAAAATATAACTTATTTAAATATTTTATACTACAATTTAATAATATAACATGAAACATTTATTTTCTAATATTTAAATTTAAAACCGGGTTATTTGAATAAATAAATAAATAATATATACTTTTGTTTTTAATTATAAATTAAAATGTCTATGAAAATCTCTGGAGTTAACATTTGAAATAAATATTGAATTGTGTGTAATGTAGATAAGATTTTTGAATAACAATTAAATTTAAATTAGGTCGGTTTATGTTGCTTAAAATCACTAAAACCATGGATTGCGTTGCCTCTTATTTATATTGTGCTAGTTATTTATCCAGAATTGTATATAATATATGTAATTATTGCATATAATATGTTATATATCTTATGAAATTATTGTTAATAAGTAATAACAAAGCTGAAATAAATAAAGTTACTGCAATAGTCAGATACGCTGTGCAACCGAGCATAATGCATGTATTATTATTATTCAGTTAGCAAATATACTGATAAGTGACATTGTACATTTTAATAGTATTTATTTATACTTCAACAAATTGTTACGTCATACTTTCGAAAAAAATAGACACATGACTGTAGCAACTATAAAATCGTCAATCGTCATTGATAGGAAACGGCACTTTTTGTTATTACTTAGAAAGATATTATTAGTTTTTCGAATTCTGAGTAACGTAAAATATTTTGTGAAATAACAGATAATAAGTATTTAAGAAGAAATTCGTTTAAAATAGAAATAGGACTAGGATAACATTAATTGTTTTAACTATTACATACATTTATAAATTTAATTAATCAAAAATAACTTTTACTGCTGTTGGTTCAGAACTCCATTGAAAACATAATGTTCTGCAGTGGTCTTTCAATAAGAGTATAGCCTATTGTGATGTTTTTTTTAGTTAGTAATTAAAATAGCATATAAGTTGAAAATCGGGAGTAAAATAGGCTATAGCTTGATTCATTCTCTAGGAAAGATACAGTTTAATAATTCTAACCATTATAATATTAGCATGCATAATATGTCTTATGGATAGAGATCATTCTGATTTTATGTAGGTAATAGAATTTTGGAACACAGTTTGGTTAAAAGAGTTTGTCACTTTGCTAGACCATAAAATGTGTGTACAACTTTTAAATAATAATTTGCCTTGAACATAATATGTTATTATTTTTTTGATTTAATATCTCAGATTACATTTTGAAATTTAAGCAGGTAGTATTCTGTTTTTACTTTTTTTTTGATTACATCATTGAACAATATTATTTTCTAAAATTATTAATGTAAAAAACAGTAATAAAAAGAAAATGAAATGAAATTATTTTTCCAATTATTTTTTAGTTTTGCTTATTATCGTAATCATCAACTTTCATCCATACTTTTAAATAATTAATCTGCAAATAGTTAACTACACTGTATGTTGGACAACTGCAAAGTTTGTTCAAGATTAACCAAATTCCATACACATATATATATATAATATATATTTAATATATTATAATATACCATTTATACTAGTTCCTCTATTAAACGTCATAATATGGGTTGCAATAGAGATAATTACCTTGAAGGGTTTTTGAACATTCATTGGACAATAATAGAGAAATGCTTTCTTCTTTCTTCTCTCACTTTCATGCAATGTTGTTCGCTTAAGAGTGAATTTTCCACCAAAGAACCGTGTGGAACACAAAAGAAAGCATTATAAACGGCAACCCAGACATACATTTGACGTTGCTCAACTATATCCTTTCATGCCGACGGGAAACTGATTATAGTCATTGTATATATATAATATACATATATACATACATATTAAATCGACGTATACACTATTATACATATTCGTTATGCCTGTGTTCCGGTACGATGTGTGTCCTATATTAAAAGTTGGCGAAAGATATTTTTTCCTTAACCACCGTATTGTATCCGAATTGTTTCTTAGAGTATTATCGGCGATTTAAATACGCATTTTTCTATTGCGTTGTTTTATGGTTCATCTAGATATTATCGCAATTACTTAACTATACTAACTATACAATTGAATGATTATTTAAATATATATATATATATATATATATATATATATGTGTATAATTATAGTAATATGAACCATTGAATTGATAAATTATTAGATCGATACGTTTTAAAATCTCCGTAAAAATATTCTCCATGTAAATTGTAAAGATTTAAATCAAATTATTTGTTTTAAAATTGAGAAATTTGTTCATAGTTCTAACAATAAAATAAAGGTATCTAATATAATTTATGTAGAATGATACTTAATATGTTGTATACATCCCTATTATTACGATACGAGTATTTCACGAGTATAAAATTAAATATAACCCATTCTATAATTAATGTTATCTTGATTCTTGGCTATTAATTTAATACTATATTCAAATTGACATTTTACCAAACACTAAACATATCTAAACAATATGTGATAAATACGGGATGCTATGATATGAAATACAGTAGATACACGAAACAAAAGTCAACGATTTAATCAATTTAATGTCAATAAAAACGTGTATTAACTATTAAATACTGAAAACAATATAATACCTGTTGGATTCTAGAACAACAAATATCGTAAAACAATATTTTTATATAATTATTAATGGTATTGGAAACCATGGCAACGAGAGTTTCATGTGTAGTATAAAAACCAAAAACTATAAAACAAATTATTTTTGTAATTTCAAAAGATCTTCTTACATTTAATTTTTACTATAACATTTTAAAAGCAAGTGAGTTTTGTTCAAGATTCTGCACTAGGGAGTTTTTATGACTCCAATCAGAAAAATAAAAAATAATGGTTTTATATAACCTTATTAACTTTTACCTAAATACAGATAGTACAACTATACAGAATGATTATTTATATATTATAACACTCTTTATTTATTTTTGTTTGTGTAATATAACATTATAAATTATTATTATATAAACAATGCTTTTTTAAAAAAATATGATTAGTTTATTTAACACAAAAGGTTTTATTGTTTTAATGAATTTGTTTATTTTGATCAATAATGAACATTAAAGTTAATATCTTATGTTTTGATTACCAGACTAATAATTAAAATGAATATAGTGAAATATATAGTAGTATTAATGATGTATTATAACTCATATTATATTTACTGATATATTTAATAGTATACATTTTATACTATTAAATGATCATCGACAATATGAAAACCTAATATAGTTCAACATTTGTTAATAATAATTAGAAAATTTTACATAATAATAATAAATTTTTAAGAATTGCCCCCGGCCTCCAAATAAAAAAAAAAACAACAAAATTTCAAGTTGATTTCTTATTACATTAATTTTCAATTATAGAGTATATGGTAATAATTAACATCGCAATTTAAAATAAACACTACACTTTATAGATTTATATATCATATTATATTGCATAATATATTCTGCTTGCCATTAATAATTGTCGTCTGGTATCCACAACCGACAACAACGGTATTAGTAGATTAATGTTTATTATTCATACTTGTGGTATTTTATTAATATAACGCGTATGCATCGTGTACAATTACAGTCAACAATATAGATTTATGTATACGCCGAGAGTAAATAAAAAATGAGTATTATACGTATAAATTATGTACGTTCCTACTTATTTACCACCAAAAAAAAAATAATGATAATAATACAGAACGTAATATTATACTGTTGCTTGACACCAAAAATATTTCACTATTTAGTAAATAGTTGAATAATCGTTTTACTAAACTTGCGTATTTTTATTTTATTTTATCTGCCGTGACAATATATAGTTTGCTTTTTAAATTTAATAAACATAACAATAATGTAAATAGATCGATTTATATTTACTAGGCTAAATCAAAATTATTATAAGAAACGGTGCTCGTCATCATTTAAAATATTCGTACGTTTTGGAATAATTTACAGATTACTATTGATTATAAATTATTATATTATGATTATGAACAACATAATATACAATAGCTTATAAATAAAATATAAACTAAACGTGAGAGAAAAATTGGTGAGAAGTTGTTTGGATAGAAGTTTCTATTATAAAAAAGATTTGACGCTTAAAATAAATACTGTTTATAATATTTTAATTTAAACTTTAATTTTGCCATTAAAAATGGATAATACTGATTAAAATTTCATTTTCAATTATTTAAAGTTGTGTAATTGCATATCTTAATCATTTACCGTTTGATAACATTACGATACATGATAATTTTATCTAAATTTTATATCACCTACTGAGTATTCAAATGTATTTTAATTTTTAACAATCCATATTTTTGAATATAATATTTGGAAATAGGACCCGACCTTATTGTATCTGAAATGCCTATACAATGCGCCGTGTGATCATTTTTATAATAATAATATTGTTATTAAAACATGCTTAAATGTGTATTTCAACTAAAAATATATATAAGACTCAGGGAAATCGGAATATACGAAAGCGGTGTTTTTAAATTTCCCACTATCTTACGCTTTTTATTATTTAAATATACAAATGTAAGTATTATTATAATACTTAAGAAATGTACAAAACTCTCAGTAATTTTTTACCATAAAGCATTTCAATCTCTAGAAAAATTAACGACCCACTTAATATATAGTTATTGAATGATCTATACATATAACATAAATACAAATATACTTAATATAATTTTAATGTTTTTATTAAATAATACTTCAACTATTTTATTCTCAAGATTAATTTGTATTAAGTACATAAAATGTATTGTTATGGTATACTACTATTAAAATATAAAAATAATTAAAGTTATCTACTTTCTTTATTTTTTAGCTCAAAAATACTCACTAAAATAAATATTATTGTAATAAAATATCATGAAATTTATTGACAAAATTAACACATGAAGGTACTGTGTATTAATTTGAGTTCTTAATCATTGTATCAGCTAATAGTTAAAATATAGAGAAATAAATAACTAACTATAAATACGATATAGAGATATAGATGCCACAGAGTTTAAAAATTACATATTATTGAACATAATGCAGCCATTTCGTCTTAAAAATAATCTAGTGCACTCACTCTATACATGGAACTATGTTTATAGTGTATATATTATATATATATATATAGTTTCTAATTGTAATTTACAAGCTTGAAATCAAAATTAACTAATAATAATTAATGTTACATTTCTTACGAGTAAATGCAATATGTCACATTGACGTTGAACATATTACATGTACTTACGCATAATACATGCTAGTTACTAATCGAAATAATTGAATATTTAATTAGCTAAATTCCATTAAATCGACGTGTGTAAGACAATTTCGCCTCTTTGGGTTTAAGTTTAAAACTACAGTTAAAACAATAATGTCCATAAATACAATGTGTCAATTATTATGAAACCAGATGGAAATGACAATTTATAATCGATAGGAAAAATGTGAGATATTGTAAGTAAGCATTAAATACTATTTGACATCTTGAGATGAAAATTTTAACAAGTCTGCACAAAATCGTAGCATACAAATAATTACAAACATAATAATTATAAATCATAATATTATGAGATAATTGTTTGTTTTTCTCAAATTATAATTTTTTTAGTAAAAAATGAATAATAATAAAATAAATGAATTGTTCTTCTACTTTAGATTTTGAGTAAAGTAAAATAAGAAATGTATCAGTTTTACGAAGATATTTTTTTTTCATATTTTTTATAAACACTTAGATGATAGAATAAGTTCTTCAAAAGTTTAAAGTGGTTATATATATATGTATATCGATCGACAATCTAATCTAGTTGATACTTTGAAGAGGTCATTCTTCAATTTTTTCAATATAGTTTTCCTGCGAGTTAGAAAGAACTATACAAAAGTGTTGAAAGAAAGTTCGATTGTAACTAATCTATACACTGAGACACTGATACTAATTTTATCGAAATTGATACGTTAATTGTCACTTTAAAACTTAAATTAGTGCAGTTCGTTGAGCCCTTAAAAATTTTGTTTGACGAATAAAATAACGAATCACTTTTTATTATTATTGTTTTGTTTAAAAATTAAATCTCGTGTAATTAAAAAAGTTAAATTATATATTTTCTGACAGAAAACGACTGAGTCAATTAGGTACTATAAAAAATGTTTATGTTAATGTAGTTTATACATAGATTAGTTTTAAAAATGTTTCTGTTTAAGTAGGTATACAATATTTTGGTTTTTCATTTTAAAACAATTAATCAACAAATAAGTTTAAAATAAATTATGTTTCTTAATAATATTTAAGATTATTATAAATCGTAATGTTTAAAGTTAAATTTAGAGGTTAAAAAAGTATTCTAACCACCTTTTGAAATATCTGCGAAACAACTAAACAGTAGAGAATTTTCCCCCTCGCGTCACAGTTTGTATTTAAGCTGAGAGTTAAGGGATGCGGAAAATGTATACATATACTTCAAGTTATATAGAACAGTGCAAAGTTGTTTTATATTTAGGTAAAAGTAAAGGGAAAAAATAACGTCGAGTTTCTGACAAGAAATTACGTCTGGATTTTTCATAAATAAAAAAAAAAAACGCCGATTACCCATAAAACAAAACTCGGAATGCAAACCGCATTTAAAACGAATGTTTATGGAAATATTCGACATTTATATTTCTACTATTTTATTTGTGTGAAATGCTATCTCAAATATTTTTTATCGGGTCACTATCGCTCAAGGCCATTAAAACGAACGTGATTTATCGGAGTTGTATTATTTTTATTTTTATTTATTCATTTTTCAGATACATATTCTTGGCCATCTATACGGCCGAAATGGTTATCAAAACCATATCAAAGGGATTTATACTGAACAAGTATACATACTTACGAAACCCGTGGAACTGGCTGGATTTCATCGTCATCACGTCGGGTTATGCGACCATCGGCATGGACGTGGGGAATCTAGCCGGGCTACGTACGTTTCGCGTACTCAGAGCTCTAAAAACCGTATCTATAATGCCAGGTAATATTTTCCGTTTATATGAAATGATATTTGATATTTTCGTGAAACCTTGTTGTGTATACACAAAAAGTCAACGGTAATATTGTCTGTCATATCTTTGAGTAAAAAGATATTCTTCTATTGATCAAAGATTTTTTTTTCATCATAGATTTTAAAATTAATCAAATTTACATTATAATAATATTTATAGTGTACGAATATTACAATGCATAAATATGCTAAAAAATACTGGAATACCTAAGTTGTTTTATTTATTATTCAGTATTGTATTAATGCATATAACTAGAATTATGCTTAAGTACATATCACATTATTTGTTTTTTATACGATGAAAACATCTAAATAAATAAAAATAATTTAATAAAGAGTGTAATTTAAATTTTTCGTTAATTTTAAAACATTACGTTACTTGCTGTTTAATTTTATATATTTACAAAGATTAACTCATTTGGTTTGATTGAATTGCGAATATTGTAAAATATGTATTATTCTAATATATGCTAAGATTCAAACATTGCTGCTTTACACTCTATTGTAAATTACGAAACATTATTTAAACTTAGAGAAATTTGTGACCCAGTTCAGTTGAAAATTAAGAAACATAAATGATTTATGATAGTAAAGTAAAGATTGAAGTACGTTCAAAAGTAGTAAGGAAAAAATATTATCTAGTAATATATTAACCTGGAATTTTAAAGTTTGTATTTATACTTAAACTATGATAAATATTTCAAAATATATACATATATATAGTAATCGTAATGATATTTATCTAGTAATTATTATAAAAAAAATAAAATACTAAATTGATATTATACATCATAATGTTACGAATAGTTCAACCTCATAATTTAGGCATTCATATGTTTTTATTCTATAAACAATTTTGCTTAATTTGAAATAAATTATTCGAAGTATAAAATAATAAAATAATTGTTACATGTTCCTAACCACAATCTTACTGTGAATATTTTTGAAAAATTTCAATTTTTACCTCGATAACGAAATTGCCAAAGTATGTATTTATGACAATTTGTTTCTTACCTAACCTTAAATATATTGTGGGAAAACATGTTTTAACTAAACTCTATTATTGAATTTATTATATTTTATACATAATTATAATTTTATAAGAGCTTACTTTCCGTAAGGTTTATTTATTATTATTATTTTTTTTATAATTAATTAAAAATATAATATTTAACTACTTAAATTTGTTTTTTAATTGAAAGCAATTTAACTTTTGTAGACAAATTATAGTTTATTGATATATATTTAATAATATTCATATTCTATATTATTTTTTTGTATGAATACATAATATCATTATCATATTTATCTTTAGAAATGAATGAACGTAGACGATATATTCGTTTTTACTTAAATACATTTTTTAAATAAAAAACGGTTACGTTATTTGTTAATAACTATATATTTAATAACTTATAACAGTATTATATATATAAAAAGTAACTAGCTTTCAAATGTTTTCTGTTGTAGTTTAAGTTGCTTGATAAGCTTTATTTTGAAATATTTATTTGAAATCGCTTTTTATAAAATATAAAATAAATAAAACATCAAAGTTATATAAACTTAACTTGTAATTCATATCTTTTGTTTAAATCTGCAATAAATAAATATATTATTGATTTATTTAAATTACAAAATGACTTACAAATCTAGGACTTTTTATTTAAATTTTTATTGATATGTTTAAGTTTTTCGTAAAAAGTGCATCATATCTATTTTATACTCAATTTATTTATTTTAGTAAAGTTTTTGGAAATAAAAATCAAAACTCATTCTTAATGATTTTAGTGATATTTTTTGTTTTTCTTTTGAACGTGTTGTATGTGCTTAAAGTTATAGAATGTATAATAGGTAAATATAGAAATATGAATAACAATAGTATTGTAATATGTAATCTAACTGAATTAATTGTACGAAATAAGTTTAAAAAATTAAATTGTTATCCTCGTATAAATTAGTAAAATATTTATAAAATATTTTTTACATGTAAGGTTAAATAATAAGTAGGAGCTTAAAATATAAACATAGTTTAACTCAACAACAAAAATATGGGCTCATCTATTATTTAAGATAATATTCTCTGAACACAACAGATTTCTTTCTTTTTTTTTTATGTGAAAAACTGGATAAATTTAAAATGATTACATTCCAATCTATCATATTGAAGTCTTCGTAATATATCGCCAATAAGAATGCAACTACTAATACAAAAAATAAAAATGTTGATTATGAACATGACATACAATTAAAAGCATATTAGTTTTATTTCATGAAGTAAAAATTATCTTATATAAAACTCGGATTGCCTCAGATTTTTATATTATTTAATTTGTTTGTATTAGTTTATTAAAAAAAGGTCTTCAAACTTTAAAAATATATTATTACTCATATTGATGAAAACAAAAAAAATAATTGAATTCTAATAAAATAAAAAATAATTAATTTTATTCTATTTTTTTGCTATTCAATAAAATCAGTTTTCACTTTTATTTGAAAAATATAATATTTTAAGAAAAAAGAAAAAACTGTGATGTTATGTTTTATTTATTTTTTTTATTAGTTTCCTTTCTTCAAATTAATTCAAATCTATAATTATTTAACAAGCATATTAAATGTTTTATGAAAAAGTTTGTAGCAGTTCTATTTTTCGTCTATTATTTTATGAAAACTCGCAATGTTTATAATTTATGAAAGTTGATAATTAGAAATCAAAAGACATTTATATTTGCTTTTTTATACTAACCTAACCTTTATTTTGGTTTCCTATTAAAATGCTTTAACAATGAAAGCAAATAAATTTTTGGAAAAAATGCTGAATTTACAAACGCTGGTTATTACGGACAATAGCTATTATAGTTTCCGCTGACCGTCCCCATCGCTTAAAAACTTTCAGACATTATCATTACCGGTATAACTTTATGGAGTGAAAACTTTCGTGTACGGAACATCCTTGTTTTTCAAATGTCTGTTATCTCCGTAAACATGGCGTAGCTCGTTTTCCTGTATGCATATCATAGACAAACGTTGTTTGAACAAGTAAAACAACAATGAATAGGTATTATACACCTTTTCTCAAATAATGAACCAAAAATTAAGCTAACTACAACAAAAATACTAATCCCAAATAAAATGGTTACTCTTGTTAATCGAAATTTAGTATATCTACTATACCTATTACAGTGTATAGTAGGTATACCTTCTCAATTTTTATAAAACGTAATCGTATTATATTACAATATAGTATTGATAATTACCTCAATACAAAACAAAAAAGTATAATTTTATAATGGAATATTATATTTTTTTGATATTTTAAGGAAAAAAAAAGTTTCACTTATCTTCCGTGAGTTACAATTGATTTAATTGACTATAGGTACTTACTATTATTTTTTTTAAATTCCTTTGCAAAATGATAAAATGATTTCTAAAAATGTTGACTTTAAAACGTTAAAGTTTATACAATTATCGTACCCGTAGTATATAAATATTTTAAATTTTGATATGAGTAGGGTGGTAGGGAAATTATTTTATACCCCACGTATTTTTACTGCACTACTCCGCGTCATTAAATTTTAAATGCTTATAAATAATAAACTATTTGTTTAATATTTTATATTCATGCATTCAAATGTTTAGAAAAATATTCCGTTATAGAATTGTATAATATTAAAAGTAGAAGTTTGTGTTTAAAATTCTGTATAAGATAAAAAGATTGGGAATTGGGCACTCGTCTCGCTACGCTCACCTTAGTACTGGGTAGTGATGTTTTACATCGTTTTAAATTTGAAAAAAAAAATCAACGAATTCAAGTTCCTTTTAAAGCATTCAGTTAAAATCACGTTTGCTTGCATTTTAGTTTTTTCGTTTTTATGTTGGTTTTTCGTCAATCATTAGAAATTAGAAATTTAAAAGAAAAATAAATAAATATATTTTATTAAAATAGTTGTTTATGAGTTTGAATAACCTTTTGGTAAATTCTATTTTGTAATAAAATAAATTAAAAATGTATTAAATTAAATTTGAGTCCCTTAAAAAGTTAAAAAGATCTAGTATAGAAATAAAACTTTATAGGTGGTTTCTAAAAATATATTTGTATGTATAAAGTGGTACGAAATAATTCATTCGTACGTAATAATGAAAATGAAAAATACGTAACCAACATGTCGTGGATATATAGTGATATAGCTATCCTCATATAATACATCTATAACTTTAATTATATCTAATAAAATTAAATTAAATTATATCTGTATTATAAGTTACTTTAAAATATTTATTATGATACGTTTTATTATTTTTATTGATAAATGATTTTTAAGTTTAATATTAGATTTTTAGTATATTAAAAGATTAAATATATAAAATATCTAGATTTTATTATAATTCTGATGAATCTCATTTCTTCTGTATTTGTTCGAAATATACTTAAATTTCTAACATATTTTATAATAATTTACACAGAATTAAACTCAATTGACTTATTATACCATAATATTTGTGATGTGATAACTTATACACTATTATTCAAAATTAAAGTAGTAGTTTTTTGTAGGTTGTTATAAGTTTTAAAATTGTTTATAAATCAAAAACTACTAAATTTTGTTATGATAAATAATATTACATTGAATATTTTGTGTGGAAATGTTGATAGTGTTGGTATCATAGGTAAATGTTCGGAAGGAAAATACCATCTGTACGTGTGTTTAGGAAATGTTGAAAGGAAGTTATTGAAATGCTTATAAAGGAAATAAGATACTTATACTTACAGAAGCAGTTATATCCAGGACAAGTTAAATCGTTATATAAGATAAAGATAAGAAAAATAATTGTAATAGGTATATAATAGTTAATGAGCAAGTTAATGTGTCTTACGGAAATCACCAAATCAATAGAAAATATTTTCATATGTATATTTTAATTATTTTTCTAATATCTATTTAAAAGAGACTATAGAAATATTCACTTTGAATCAATATAATTTAAAAATAACTCATGCTATAATAGATTATCTTCATTTGATTAGAAAAACAAATATTTGTGCACAATTGTTTTAATTTTTTATTTAAGAATTTAACTTCCAATTCTATAATAATTAATTATAGGATATTGTTAATGATTATTGAGTGATTTTTCTGAAATTGTTGGTACCTCGTACTGATGTCGTGTAATATTAATATTGTTATTATTTATTATTTATCTATCAATAAATTTGAGAAGTGTAGATAAAAGTTTGTGAGTTGGTTTTACAATGAAATGTGGTCGTTAAAAGAAAAAAAAACTCATTATTTACAAAAAATATTTAACTACTTGAATGTATTACAGTTGACGCCGCTTATTGTACTCATTTTGGTACATGACCATTTGAGTTCATTAATCGAATGATCCAAAAACATTTTTAAAATTTAAACTTATTTACTTAAAAAATATTTATTGATATGTATAAATGCAATTAAAAATAAAATATAATAATATGTAGGTATATTTAAACTCTTTTAATTTTTTTATAAAAATTCATCCAAGGTTGATTGGATTTTCCGAACCGACTTATATCACATTTAATAGGTATGTTTATTAGTGTTCATATTCTTTTTATTTATCTAATTTTCAAATAACCCTATTAACCGGTGTGTGAGTCGAATATACGATTTTTTTTCAATGTGTTAGTTAAATTTTATGATAAAACGCATAGGTATTTAATTCAATTAAAAGCTATTTATAAACTAATACTATGTAAATATTGAACATTGAACTATATAACTAATTCGAATAAATAAGTTAAATGTCTTAAATTAAAATTAGTATAGTTCAGAAAACTCAAATAAAAAATGGGGAAAAGTAAAAGAACCACTTTGTTGTATAGTTGTAGATGTGTGTAACGCGTCATTGAGTCACTACTAAAATAGATTTATGTTAAATTTAAATTCAATAAAACAATTATAAAAAAAATCTTGTTAGTAAAAGTACTTCAATTTTTAACTTAAATATAATTTCTGGTCAGAAAGCGAATCTAGTTAGTACTTTAGGGAGGAGGTCAAAAGTAAGAAATGTTGAGTACTTTTATAAATATTTGGATTAATTGAGAAAGGTAAAAAACTATTAGGAAAAACTTTTTTTATACAAAACCAGTTTTTGATAAAATTGATTTTTTAGTAATTTTTTATTGGGTATTTAAAAATATTTATGGTTACTGAAATTACAATATCAAAATATTTAAACTTAAACTGCAATATTACTCAAAATGGTTTTATATTCAGATATTCTATGGCAACAACAATTGTTTTATTCATAGACTTAATAATCCATGTATGTAATACATATATATATTTTTTTAATAGCTGAAATAACTTAGGTTTAAAATAAAGTATAATTCATTTTTGTAAAGATTGTACGTTTGCGTGTAAGTACATCACGTAACTATGATTACCATGCATATTAACATTGAACAAATTTTAAATTAGTAATTTATTATGCCGTTATTGTGGCTTCCCCTGTTTTAGATTTTGAGTGCACCTAGTTACAAAAAACAATAGAGTTTGCAACAATTTTTTTTTCATTTATTTCTTTGCTTGAGGTAAACCTTTAAAACCTTCAATGGGCAGTGTTATGTACGTCAATAAAACTGCGTTTGTAAAAGTCATAAAAATAACCGTAGAAAATATTTTAACATCTGCTGCGTTTTGTTTCCTTGTTTCCTACCTATAATATAATATTATATTTTACTCATATAACGATATTATATTTTCACTGTACATAGTATAAAGACTTGAATACTTGATTTGATTTTGATTTTCTTGAGACTTAAGTTTATTATTTTGTCAATCCAATGTGTATAAAATACGGCATTCAAGACAATTATTTTGAAACTTTAAACATGCTTAGTATTATCGTATATAAGCATTTTTACCACCATGAAAGCATATTTGACTCCGTCAAGAATATTTTATAATTATTAGATATCTATTATGATTTTTTTCAATAATTATTTTTCATACTTTGTAAGTAAATGTATAGCGTATAACAGCGTTTTTCAAACTTTTTTTTTGCGTAACACTTATGTGTATTCTTAATCAGTCATGTACCACTAATGACTAAAAATAGAACGATACAAATTGTACAATTCAATAATAGATACTTCACTTTTTAGTTAAATTTATTTATTTTAAATAACAAGGCAGTAAAATACTACAATATAATTGTTTTTATTTATTGGTTTTTTAAAATAATATATGAGTTAAATAAAGAATTTTCAGTAAGATCAGAATCGAATATTTATTTTTAATTTTCCGTTCTACCACCATGCGGCCTTCTGCGTACCACAGTTTAAAAATCTCTGTGGCATATTATAGGATAAGTATATTCTTCACAAAAAATAGTGGGACGATAAATATTTTAATTTAATAAAATAAAATATTGTTAAACTATGTCAGCATGCATATGACTGCTGCAGCTGAGCACTTATTCGTTTATATAAAATTAATATCAAACAATAAATTCTAGGACCTAGATGCGCTTCCAAAACTTTTGATTAAAAACTATGTATCGTGTTCTCTCGTTGGTTTCAGTGAATTCAAGTCAAAATATATATAGTACGTATATTATTGTTTATCGATGCACCGAGAATTTCAACCACTCATATATTATAATATAATAAATGAACAGGCGTATTATGGTGTGGCTTGATACTTTGTGTCGCAAAATTCTATAGAACATTACTACGGTGGTAGTATGAACTGTTGTGACAGCAGTCGACGTGTATAGTTCACGCGGAACTGCAGAATTTGACGAATAAATAAACGACGAAATGCGCGCCAGTAAAATATATATCCGTCCGCATGCGGTAAACCAATATGCATTCCTTAACGCGTGGTTAACCACATTACCCGCCGATATATACAGGGTAATTTACCAAGCATGATTTTTTTCCATTTATTAATGAAATTATTCAATTTCAGATTTTATTATGGATTTTATAACTTTATAATGTATTTTTTAATTCTCGATATTTTTGTCATACTCAAGGAATGTCTTATGTCAATATAAACTTCTGTTTTTCAACTGAGAACTCGCCTTTTTTATTAAAAGTTATTGAGTGGATATTCTTTGAAAAAAATAATAATTCAATCAAATATGTTTATATTATGTGATGGAGAAAAATCATTAAATATAGTTTAAATATACATGTGTAAAATAGATGTGATATTGGAGTTAATGTTTATTTTAATAAGATTATATAAACAATCAATTATAAATTTAGTTGATAGATTAACGCAAATTACTTAAAATAATATTCAGTCCTCATAAACCTCATATCTTCCAAACACATTATCAAAGAACAATTATCCTTGGATAAATCAACTTAAATTACTCGAAAATCACTAAATGACAAAAAGAGGATGAGTATGCTTGATAAATCAGCATCTATTTATTATACAGTGTATATTATATACGTACATATACATAGTAATTCTTCTATCGCAAGATTCTCGATATTCCTAAACTAACCAAACTTAAAAGTTAGAACAAACCTCTCTCTAACTACTTTTATAGGATAGGGTTGGGTCAGGTTAAGAATATCGAGGGTTATAAGATAAAAAGATCACCCTTGCTACAGCATATAATATACGATAGCTACAGGGTGTTTAAGTCGTGTCAGTCGTGCTCACAGCGGTAAAGCTGTTTTACTTTCCATCCACAAAAAACTGTAGTAGAGTGTACATATAGTACGTTGACGAAGGGAGTTGGTAGCGTAGTATACGTACTATATTCATTATTCATGGTCGGGAAAGATAACGGAAAAAAGTGTCTAGATACACGATACAGTATATTTTTATTTTAGGCATTTAGTTACAAGATGAAATTACACAGAAAAAAAATTCAAATTTATGTCTCTAAAATATTACACATATTATGAAGTACCTTTAATTTACTAAGCTGTATTTTATTTTCGTTAATTTATCAAAAAGTCAGTATTTAACACAAATATTTATTATTTAAATTTTTAAAAACGGTGTCTCTTATATTGTTTATATTAATACAATCTCGACTTCACTAAATAAAAATAAATAACAAATTATCTTTTGAACATTTTTAATTTGAAATTTGTCGATAAACAATTTCGGCCCAGACTTGAACTGACTTGTACGCAAACACAATAAATGTATAACACACGATAATCAATCTGATATCGAACGAACAGATAACTAACGCAGTTTGTACGATTGGATGATAAACGGTTTATTTCGGTCTGTCGTCTTACTGCATTCACTTTCGTAACGTATTTGTGTACTGTTTGCGGTGATACCTAAAGTAATTGAAAATATATGGTGGAATAGTCACGAAAAAATAATCGTATTATATATAGCATACTTGCCATCGTAGTAAGAAACCTCATATTAAAAATTAGTTAAAATATTTTTTCCTTGAGCATCACCTTTTTAATGATTATACTTTTTATGGTCTATAGTTAAAAATACAAGAAGAAAAATAATTTAATAGACCTCTTCAAAAAACTACAAGTAGTATTGTATTCGGCTTAAGTTAACTTCTATGTGTTACAAATTGAAAAAAAAGTACAGTCCAATTGAAAAATATTATATTATAATTAAATATTGTATGTTAATAAGAACCCGCTCCTACCAAAATAATTTTTAACAATAACTAAAACCAATATTTTTATCTAATGAAATCAATATATTATTTTAATTTCATTAAGTTGTTTTATACGTGCAAACTTTCGCTAACCTACCTAAAAAGTTATTTTTTATTGATTATATTCAGAATACTAAAAACTATATTATTATCAAAATATCAAACATAGCATCCATAAATACTTATGATTATGAGTCAATATTTTTAAGTGTCTTATCAGTGATGTTTTTTATTACATAATATTAGTATTGTATAATATACGATGTATATCATATTATTTATATTATTATACAATTTTTCCGTTACAGATATCCTGAAAATTATTTTATCCAAATAAAAAAATATATACGATGTGTTCTATGAATAATTGTGATTAACCCATGAATCATTCTTTGTACATGTAGCTTTTTAAAACATCTCTAACTTAGTACGTATCTTCCACTATCCCCAATAGAGCTATTATTATTTATTATATTTATATTATTCATTTTACTACTATTTTTATTATAGAGACATTTAATAGACTATAAAGTACATAATTTTTCAAAAGAAGACTTCTATACTAAAATAATATATACATTTTAGAATATCTTAAAAATTTGATAAGACATATTATATGTATATGACGTATTAAATATATATTATATAACACTAAATTCATCTAACAAAAAAAATATATCCTTTTTTAACATAAATCATTTAGATCTTTTTAAAAAATTAAATCCAAAAAGTATGAAATTGTTGTTAATTAAATAGTTTTTAATAGACAAATAGTCAAGTTATAATTATTGTTTTATATGCAGCTATCAAAAATTTAAAATATAACACTGATTTTTGAATACAATATTCAATAATTATATGGTTGGAAAAAACTATTTATAAACATTATACAGTATCTATACAAAAATTAACTAACTTTGTAGCCATCACATCAAGAAAAACTGTATTTTTAGCCATTTATTATAGTTTAACTATAGTTAAATAAATGTTTTATTTTAATATTGTATTGATAACTGTATTTTATTCTTAATCTTGAACATTGAAACATATTGTGTGTTCAATAGATTTAAATAATAATAAAACACATTACACATACCTGCAATCGTTTGTATGAAGTAATTAATTAATACAGTTGGTTTATTATAGTAATTTTATATTAGTTAAGTGTACATTATACAAGTATTTAAATAATAAACCAATTATCACAACTAAATTGTTATTTCATAATTTACCAATTTTCTCATTTATGACTTTATATATTATTATACAGGTCTCAAGACGATCATCAACGCCTTGTTGCACTCCTTTCGTCAATTAGCTGAAGTCATGACACTGACCATATTTTGTCTAATGGTATTTGCTCTGTTTGCGCTTCAAGTGTACATGGGTGAATTACGGAATAAATGTGTTATGATTAACGAAGACAACGTGAATTGGCTAATGTAAGATCATTTAATTTATAGAAAAAAAGATTTTTAACATCAACAAATAGTCAATTATCAATAGTTTTAATACTTTTCTGTTGATCTACGTGTGCATTATTAATTATTACCTACAAAATATGATTGATAGTCAAATAATACTCCAAGAGTAAACTATAACAATTAAATTTAAAATAATGTATTTTTATTTTAATAAAATTAATTAATAATTATAGATTAAACCTATTTTTTCTTATAAAAATTGAATTTGAATTTATTAAATTATCAGATTGCTTAATTTTTTTATGATAATAATATTTATGAAGTTGATTAATTCAAACGTAAAATACTAATTTTATATTATACATATTTTTAAAAAAATGTACACATTTTTGTTAATAAACTATTATAGTTTAATAATCAATGTCTATTGAGACGATCGACCAATTAAAAATATTATACATAAAATAACTATGCTATGCTATAAGTACCTAATAAAAATTTAAAATATTGAAAATTTTGATATTAAACATGGCATGCTTAATAATACTACCCAACGTTAAAAGTTATAACTAGATAATAATAATATGAAATTTAAAATGTTTCAAGTTCTATGTATATGAAATCATCTATTTATTCTTATTATTTTAACGGTATAATACGCATATGCCATTTGCACAATGTATGATATTATGTGAAATAAAATTTAATAGTTGATTATTTTATACTTTTATTACATTTATGTTTTGATGATGGGATATGTTTACGGTTGTTACTCTTGAATCAAAAAAGTAAATATCATGGTTCAGTGATAGTACTTGCCAAGAGGCTATAAATTCAGTGCAATTGAACATTTCAAAGAAATAAGATTCAGTGAAATATAGTGTTTTTGTAAATATGTCCACAACAATAGAATGAAAATAAATAACATCCGAATGAGTAAAAGGCATAATAGTAAGGAAACAGACAATAGTGATTTTTTTCCCTGGGTGTCCATTACATTTTTTTTTTTTTTTTTGTTGCTTTATTTATTTATTATTATTATTATTATTTTTTTTTGTTCTTTAATTTCGCGTCGTCATCACAGTCCTTTGCACCACACAAAACAAAATAAAAATACTAGGCCATTTTATGTTTATAATTGAATAATAATGAAAAAAATTCATAAAAATATTTTAACTATGATATTTTGTTAGACACCAAACACTGAAAATAACATTTATTTCGATATTACAACTTTTGGAATTTAGTCAAAAGTAATCTTTGTAACAAAATAAAAAAAAATATGGTTATTAATTTAATTAATTTTTTACTGCATTAATTTTCAATTAAGGTCAATGCAATTATTTGTTCACATATCTCTCCAATAAAATTTAATTTAATTATAATGTGTTAAAATATGAATTCATTTTATGGCAAATACATTTTCAAACATTACCTACACATATAAGTTTATTTTTATTTTATAAATATTGAATCGTCGTGGCTTATCTTGAATATCCGAATATTACGTATTTACAGTGTTTTATTAAATGTATTTAATTAGTATTGGCATCAGAGTAATAGCGAAACCTACATTTCACCACTAAACTCTAGCATACTTAATGAACCACCCACGTCTAATAGCTTTATATACTTGTAAGCCTTTATAAGTACATTTAATAAAAACAAAACAACCGTGGAAGATAAGTTGGATCCAGATGTTGCATTACACAAAAGCTTCCCAAAATAAATTTGAAACCATAGAATAAAAAGAAGACCACTATAACACTATTGTACACTACGTAACTAGCAGAGGTTGAAAATCGGCATTTGGGTATATAAGCCCGATTTTCTTTTTTACATTATTCTACACATGTATTATAAAAAGCTTGAAAAAACGACGTAGGACGTGGGAACAGATACTATATTGTTAACGTTTTGTGCTATTATTCCGTTATATCGATGTTTATTTTTTTTTTCATTCGCAAGATTTATATTATTATTTATTACCAATAATTCGGTTTATATTGTATGGATTTTACATTCAACATAAAATCTACATCACAAACATATTATTTCAGTTATTAATTTATCGTTCGTTATTTCAGATATACGCAATATTTATTAACCTTCTGTTATTTGTATACAACTAAATTACTATAGTACCTCTGCACAGGTAATCGATTTTATTTCAAATACGTATTTTTAATTAGAAACAATATCTCATAAAAAAAAAAAAAAAAAAAAAACAATAAACTATAATTATTAGTTTATTTCCTGTAAACACTCATTGCATTTAAATGTAAAATGTGCATTAGTCTTATCATACATCACATTATTTGTGTTATTTGAAACTTTAGTATTCTTAAGTAAGCTAATACGTCTGTAGATAATGCCAACCGAACGCAATGTCCTTATTTGTTCTACTATTATTTACATATTATTTTCCTTCAAGTTAACCCGTTTAATAAACTCGATCCGTTTTGTTTGCGTATCGTTTTCGTATACCTACTGTGCATACACCGCACACCGCACTCGCCTACTAAGAAACTGCGAAATGTACCTTTGGCGATTTATGGTTTTTAATCTCTGGGGTTTCAATTTTCTGTGTTTCCTGTGCATATTTTTTTATCTTCTCTTTCTTTACACTGTTTGTATTTCAGATGGATAAATAAAGAGCAAAACTGGCTGTCGGACAACGAAGGCAACCCAATGTTATGCGGCAACGTGACTGGGGCGAGGTGAGTAAAGCAAATTAAATATTTCAAAGATTCGTACACGCAATTTCACTCGGGGGGTTTTAATGTGCCATTATAAAACTAATCGTTCAAGTCGAATGGTTAGATGGTGGAGGTATGTTTCTTTGGTACATGAAATTTTTACGTATACCAGGCCCAATTCCATTTTCTAAGTAACATAAATTTCCATTATGAATAACGCACATTATGTATATAACAGTCAAAAGTAAAAATAACAAAAATAACAAAATCATATAGAAAAATTTAAAAACAATTACGTCAATAATCTAGCAATGCACATCTATAGATATTTTGATTGTTATTACACAATATTATATATTCAATCGAATTGCACTATAAACATTAAATGCGATTCGAATACATTTATTACTAGTACAAGCCGATGGACAGAAATCGTATAATAATAGTAATATTATGTACCTACCAATGATATCTGATGACAATAAAATATAATTATTAGATAAACCTTTATTAATGTAAAACTTATTTTAATGGATAGCGTGCATTAGTAGAATTATATTATAGAGATAGTTAATTGTAAAGTTTATTGGCAGTTCCTTATTACCGTTGTTTTCAGACATTGCCCAGTTGGTTACGTGTGTCTTGGTGTTGGCCCTAACCCCAATCACGGTTACACGAATTTCGACAATTTCCTGTGGTCTATGTTGACTACGTTCCAGCTAATTACACTGGACTATTGGGAAAACGTCTACAACATTGTAAGTACTTTTATAAAATAATACCTTTTTATATTTTCATTTAAAATAAAAACAACTTAAAAAGTGTGCATTTTACTACTTATATATAATGTGTACATTATTTTATATTACGTATTATTTATTATATACATTATACACTTTATTGTTTTACCGTTTTCCATTTATTGTAGTAGATATATATATCTAAAAAAACTCAAATTATACAAACTACTTATGTCTATAACGCTGAATGATTCGTTACCCTATTAAATTTATAAACGTTATTGATACTCTAAAATAAAAAGTCTCAATGTTTATTAACCGCTATGACCAATCATGTAAGCTATACTAATAGAATAGTAATAGAATAACTAATTCTAAAGTAATTTAAAAGTTTATGGTCTTGAATATTATATTTGAAAATATTTTGGAAAGCCTTGTTGTATTAAATTATATTTGAACGAAAATAAAACTTTGTTACATTAGATTAGAGTGTTAGGCAATGAAAACAAAAAGTGAGTTTTGATCTTTTCGTATTTTAAAAATGATAAAAGAATATTGGATGGCGAACTTAATAAATCAGTGCATGCGTTTAAAAATAATTCCAATCCATATTGTAATACTTAAAAAAAAAGCGGGCAAGTGAGTACCGCTCTGCTGTACATTAGGTGCCGTATGGATCATGATTATATATTATAGGAGTGTTAAATTTGAATCCAATGATAGTTATCATTGTATACGAAAAACGATTCTGAACGAAGATGATTTGTCAGCCTAGGATATAATTTCTAGTGGTTGGTGAAAAAGGTGGTTTATGTTTTAATGGCCTGAATACAACAAAATTTAAGTTCTTTTATAATAATTGTAAGCTAAACTTATGAAAAACCTTGTATTAAAGTTTCAACTCTTAGCTACTTATACAAAAATTTTTATGAAATATACCTACAAAATAATTTGCAAGTATAGTTTTGATGAATTTTTGTCAATATTTGAACTTCAAATGCGAATAAAAAAAAATTGTGCCTATGTATTCTTATAATTTTTTAATCACTATAATAATAACTTATGAGGAACTTTGCATTAAATTTTCAAGTATTTTGATAGGGCCAAAAAGATTTTATCGACACATAAAAAAACAATTTTCAGAAAAATTGAAAATTTCAGTTGTCTATAAATAGCTCAAAAAAAGTCAAAATACTTTGAAATTTAAATCACGTAAAGAAAACGCGAATCTTAATAACTGGTAAAATTTTCAAGTATCTACGAATTATACTTTTTGAATAATAACAAATATTTAAAATCGTTTGAGGATAAATCGTTATCGTTACGCTATTTCGTTAAAATTTAAAATTCAAACGCACTTAAAATTTTTCCTATAATGATGCTTCGAGTTTTCTCTATAGATACTTGAAGATAAACTTATGGAAAACTTAGTGTTGTATTTTTAATCCTTAGTTATAAACACAAAAATTTTATGATTTTTCAACTTCAAATATTTCGCAAATATTCATAATTTTGACGAATTTTCGTCAAAATTTGAACTTCAAATGCTAATAAAAAAAAATTGTGCCTATGTATTCTTATAATTTTTTAAGCACTATAAGAATAACTTATGAGGAACTTTGTATTAAATTTTCAAGTATTTTGATAGGGCCAAAAAAATTTTATCGACACTTCAAAAATATTTTTTCAGAAAAATTGAAAATTTCAGTTGTCTATAAATAGCTCAAAAAAAGTCAAATTATTTTGAAATTTAAATCACGTAAAGAAAACGCGAATCTTAATAACTGGTAAAATTTTCAAGTATCTACGACTTATACTTTTTGAATAATAACAAATATCAAAAATCGTTTGAGGCTAAACTGTTATTTAACGCGGTTTTTGTAAAAATTTAAATTTCAAACACTCATAAAAATTTTTTGCCTGAATCCGGTAGAGTTTTTTTTACAGATATTTGAAGAAAAATGTATGGAGAACCTTGTACCAAATTTTCAAAACTTAGTTATAAAAGAAAAAAATTTTATGGTTTTTCAACTTCAAAATTACTTGCAAATTTTCACGTTTTCGACAGATTTCGTAAAAATTTGAACTAAAAACGCTTATAAAAAAAAATTGTGACTAACGATTTTTAATTTTTTTTAGCTACATTAAAAACAACTTATAAGGAACCTTGTATTAAATTTTCAAAACTTTTTGGTCATCCAAAAAATTTTATCGACACTTAAAAAAAATTTCTCAAAAAATCGAAAATTTCAGTGGTCTATAAATAACTCAAAAAAAGTCAAAATTTTTTGAAAATTTAACTATATACAGATACCACTGACATAACCATTTGGTGAAAATTTCAAGTGTTTTCAGCGATTAGTTTTTGAATTACAACCATAAAAAAAAATCGATTTGGTCGAAAACTGGTTTTGCGTAAAAATTGCCGTTTTTCCGTCATTTTTTTTTTTTTGTTTTTCTCGATTTTTTTGAAAACTGTTGGAAAATGTTAACTTTTTACCTCTATAATGCACCAAGGATATTCACTTTTACATCGGAAACCACCCCCATTGTTTAAAATTGGAGCATTATTTCGACTAGTTATGCTGTACACAGACACAAAAACAAAAAAAAAAAAAAAAAAAAAAAACACACACCATTGTAAAATCAATACATTCATCACTTCGTTCAGAATCTAAAAGATTATAATAATGTAAAGAATAAAATATAATAAATATTGACACGCACATATTATTTGTATACAGCCCGTAATAAATTCACAATGATAATATTCTAAGAAAATTACATATATTATTCATGTCTTCCATAAAAGGCAATGAACTTGCTGGAATCATATCAAAAAGGTCTTGGCGAATGCGTTGTATAATGATTCGGCTAGACGAATTATGTATGGTTTATTACGCAATAAAGTCTGTCGAGATACATTTTACGGACATTAACACCGAAGGTTTCAACAAGTTGATGATTTCAACTTTAATACGACTTTGTCTGAACAATAAATATTGAATTTAATAATAGTTTTAAAAGCTACTTATTTTTTTTTAATTTTGCTAATTTTTACTTAAAATTATTTAAATTAAATTTTCTTTATTGTTATAGATAATAATGAAAATGATCAAATAATAATTTATAACTAAAAAGCATATATTTTTTACCGAAAAAATCTAATCTATTTGATTTTCTGTCATTAAATAATCTTGAATTATTCTTAATTTAGCATTCTATATATATTTCTATGAAAGTATTTAAAATATTTACTTGATTTTATAAAAGTAATCTTTTAGTTATTTCGACTTTGAGTAGTTGATAAAATATTATATTTTGTGTGTTCTTTGTTATATTGTATAACATATATGAACATAATATCGTGAGTTTCGTAAAATAATTTTTTAGCTTATTATTAAATTCTAGTGAAAATTTTCCAATTTTTGAATACCGTATAATTATAATTCTTATTCCATTATTTCTTGAAATACACAAACTGAAAAAGTTCATAATGTATCACAAATATAAGAATAATTTTATTCAACTCACTATTTAAAGTTAAAAAAATATTTTAACTAACGAAATTATATTATTCTTTTATAATGAAAAGATTCTATATTTAAAATTATTTGTACATTGGTAAATAAATCGATGACATCGATGATAACAATAATAATAGTTTGTTATTTATTTATATATGATAAGAAATATTTATTATTTTCGGAATTTATACATAAATAATGTTGATGGTTTTAGTTGAAAAGGGTTTTCAATCTACTTTTTACCTTAAAAATTATATCACTCATTTTTTAAAGATTCCAACTCATTTTATTCAAATTAAATAAATTGTATATTATTAGGTACAAAAAAACTTTCAAAGTTAAAATTAATAATTATTAAATATTATTATCAACTTTCTTAAAAAATACAATAAAAAAACTAGTAGAATTATAGTTTACAAGTTTATACAATGAAAAGTCTATTTAGTTTTATGATGATTTGAATTAGGAGGTATTAAATTATGCATTTTTGAACTTTAAAATAAGTTTCCTTAAAAATGTCAAAACCGGCTCATAGGGTATCTAAATTTTCAGTTCACATAATATACTTATCATTTAAAACACGTCGATATTATTAAATACAAACAAGAATATATTATATTATAATTATAGGTACGTGTTAAATATTAAAATTCCATTTACTGAAAATTATTCCCATTTGTTGTTGTCTGCCAATACAATGTGATCTACAACAATAATCGCCATGAAATAATTCTGATTATCTGTGACGCGTACAAAATATAAATTCAAACCACGCATTTAAAATGTATTTAAGGCGGAATATTAATATTACCAACTGTTTTTAATACATCAAAATACAAGCAGCAGTAGTGAAGTCGTTTGCCGTTTCCCGAGGCTAACGCACAACACTGTTCTGACTTCCGTTACGCGTTATTTAGGTCACGCGACGCTTTTATAATATAAAATACCACGGCCATAAAAAATTTTCTGAAAAGGGATTTGTTTCGCCATCGCATCTACACTCCATCGATTCAAGTGTGTGTATACCGGTTGTTTCAGGTGTTGGCGACGTGTGGCCCGATGAGTGTCATATTTTTCACGGTGGTGGTGTTCTTCGGTTCGTTCTACCTGATCAATCTGATGTTGGCTGTCGTCGCCCTGAGCTACGAAGAAGAAGCGGAAATCACACAAGAGGTAGGATGATAGAATTTTTATTATTATTATTATTATTATTTTTTTTTTTATAAATCTTTATTGAAATATAAAATATTATAAAAAATAAAATGTAAACTATTCTGACGATGGTGTGTATTCCGGGTAACGGTGCACATCACGGTTGTGATTTTACGAACATGGTACGAGTCTGAAATATGTATATCAAAAATAAACACACTGCTACCGCTTCAGGCAATGCTAGAGGAAAATGGAAATACGAAGTTGTAAAAAAAATCCACACGTTTTCTATTCTTATTTTCTTCTTCTTTTTTTTTTTTTTTTATTCGCTCACGTTGCACTAGTGTTTTTAATCCTTGTTGTCAAGCAGTGTATAGGCAAAACGTATACAAAACTAAGCTTCGGTGTAGCAGAAATGCCTACACGGAGCACCGTGGCATGAAATATATACGAACTGACAAAAAATATCTCCTTAAAAACTCGACGCGCCCGTTGTGGCTTTTGCTTTTTAAATCCACAACGAGAATATATCTTCGAAACTATATTTGAACTTTTTTAGTGGTTTAAGTTTCTCTTTAACTTTGAGTTATTGCCCACATAACTATTGCATATAACAGTATGAAAAATCTTAAGTTCCTATTACATACTATACTGCTGGCATACATTGAAATTCAACTCACTAAACTACACTCTTTGTTGAGCTAGAAATTGATTTCTACTAAAAAAATAATTTAAATATTATACTCGTTAAATGTTTTAAATTATTACACACAGACAACTATAGAAAATTATCTAAAAAAATGTTGTTAATTCTAATTAGAACTCAATATTATATAATCTACACAGATAGTCATTCATTTGTTTCATACATAATTGCTTCCTGCATTAGGTTGACCTTTTAGTACTTGAATTTCCTTTGATAATAATACTAAATCGATAATTTAAATATTTATTCACCTTAAAGCTTAAGCATTGGTTCCATAACCGAGGAAAGCTTGTTAACTAAATTTAGTTTAATAAATTATTATAAATAGAAACTAAGGTTATAATAAATATTTTATTATATGTTAACTCAAGTGAAAACTAAATAATAATTGCTATAGTTCAATGTATAATATAATATTCTCATAATAGTACTCTAGTACTAAGTAATACAAATAAACGATTATTTTTATACCAGTTAAATATAAATTTAAATCAAATCATTTTATTTAAAATTTAAATAATTTTCATTATAATATTATATTATGATATCATTAATTATACTCAAAATATAAAAATTGGTCAAATATTGAAGATGAAATATCGTAATTATAAAAAATTTAAATTAAATAGAAATAGTGTATTCATTTGTATATTAATTGGTTTAAATTTATTTGCTTATATTTTACTAATGTTTTATTCAAAATACCTAAATACTATTTTAGTATTTTATTATGAAAATAAATATTACAAATATTATGAATAAAATACGTTTATTTTTTAAATATTATGGGTATTTTTGGGAGGCAATTCGTGCATACTAATTTCAAATAATTTCAAATTGATTTTAAGTTAAAGTATTATATAACTATGTCTGTATTATTATTTATTAAGTACTCATCTATAACAATTTTTTTTTTTATACTTGTTATTTGAGTTAGTATTAATTTAAACACAATATACACATTATATTTCAATAACATTTTATCATTAAAAAATATTTACATTTTGAATTATAACTTTTTAATAAAGTTTTTTATTATTATTTAATTATAAAGTTTTTGTACACTATCTCATGCAGACATTAGTAATTCAAAATTCTAAAAAAATGTGATTACAATGCAGAAAATTTAGTAACTTTAATAATTTCCTACAAATCTTTTGCAGTTATAAGTTCAGTTCAGTGGTTATATTGTTATAAACTATGTCATTCCAAATTAGTTTTCAGCAAACACTTGTTCAACATATTATTGTGTCCAGTTAAACTATGTGTATGTCGGTGGTGCCAACCTGTCAAGTTACTGAAATTAGTCTGTACATAAATCATTCTAGTATAAACTTGATGTGAAGCATATATATATATATATATACATACACATAAATTGTGACCACGATGAATAATTAATTTTATAGAGTATGAAATATTAATAAGAAAAATACTATCCTGCATAGCAGAAAAAAATATATAGGTAGTCCTGAATCTTAAAGTAAATGTGTTTTAGTTCTTAAATATTTTGAATATAGTAGAATAAAAATAAAATAACAAACCCGTAAAATATATTTTTCTTTAATTCATGAAATTCTCTTAGGAATAAAAATAACGCATCAACCGTCGTAAAATATAAACGTTACTACCTATTTCGATAATCTTAAAATAACAAATGTTATATTGTAATTACAGAATAAACCGTAATATTATACAAAATTTAGTCTGTAAATGTATAAAATCATATTGTTTTATTTGATGCATATACTGAAATTATGATATAAATTAACTCAATACAATCCATTAGGAATTAGTGATAGTGGTGTATCTGTGAAGTGGTTATTTGTGTTAAGTTTCAAATTTTAAGTGCACTTACATGTCTGTATTACACTATAACTATATAGTTTGTTGTTTCAGAGATCGCAACACGACTTCACATGTAAAATAGATTATATTCTTTTAAGATTTCTTTATACCGATCATTATTACAGCTATACCTGGCTCAACAAATTTTCACAGAGATTCTTGTTTTTAAAACGAACATTTTTTAATTTACATTAGATTATGCGAGTTTATAAAACATATATATGAAAAGTAGACCATAAATGAATAAAGCTAATAATATACCTACGTATAATATTAGTTATTTGTACGTAGTTTTAAGATGGCGAATGGTCACCTTGTTTTTAGAGATTGTGGAAGGACTTAAAGATAAAAAGTATATCACATTTTTTATAATGTCTTAACGATCTAACTTGTATTTATTAATACAAGTATCAAAATAATATGAATACAATTTCATAACTTCATAAGTATACATTCGTATTTTAAAGCTCCTTAATAATATAAAAAGTTTAGTTTTATTTTTAATTAATAATTGTACAATCTTCAAATAACTTTTTAGGAAATGCACAAATGATTTTAGATTAATATACAATTATAATATATGATAAAATAAAATATTAAAAATCGTATAGATACGGAGGACTTTGTTGATTGTTCATGCATTGATGGAATTTCATGACTGCGAGCAGTGAGAATCGTACAATCAATAGTTCACAACACCATGTTAATATGAGGATAAAAAATTGTATTCAATGTTATTAGTTGAAATTTAGTTTTCCCCCTTCGTGAAGGGAAATAAAAGGATTTAAAATGGATTTTAATTCACTTAGGAATTAAAGAAGTGAGATTATATCATTGTTTGTTATAACCACAACCACAGTTACATACGAACATGGTTTTGTCAGGTCTTAGTGGTTCGATCTGTTGATGATGACATTTAGAATTGGTGGTGACGTTGCAATAGTTGTTGTCATTTTTGGCTTGATATGTTGTAAAGTTTGTGACTCAATTATTTGCATATATTATTGTATATCTTTTATAATTGACAGGAAGCTCATTTTACTAGGATAACTAGTGATTTTTTTAGGTAGATAGATGATTTTCAAAACATTTGATAGAGAAGAGTGTTAACAAAGTTTTTGTTTTTTGATGATAGATATTGGTAACATTTCTCACAGTGTAATCAATTTTTTTATTACTGATACAATATTTGTCTAATAATTTTAAAGTCGTTAGAAAATGTTTGTAATTTGTGCACATAGCATTAACATTTCTTTTAAAAACTAAATCGCATTAATCATATGGTTAAATTAAATTTAGAATCCTAAACAGTTGTCATAAATATTATTAATATAAAAATAATATATGGCATATATAATATATTATATTAATTATTATATATGCGTGTATTGGCATATCAACTAGAGATTACACATATTTAATTTATGGTCTTGAAGTAATTATTTTCAAAATTATTATAATATTCATAAGTCATGACTATTTATGTAATAAGAAATAACAATATTTTAGTATTAAAATAACGCATCTAACCACTTTTCACGCTCAAAGTGGTAATGATATAACTTCCTGCTCACATGTGAAGAATATCAGCTTTTTAATATTTAGTTTCAAAACTGAAATATTGGAAAAGCAATTTAAAAAACAAAATATACACACATATATATTATATTGAATGTACGGTGGTTTAAAATTTACAACCGATCAATATCCTCAAACACAAACCGAAAACACTTGTAAGTTGTAGCACTTAAAAGCGCAGAACTGCGTACCATGCATTTTACTGTGTAGTAATAATGTTACGTACGTACGCTGTATGGTGGTTTCCTGCTATACGGCGGGGTAAAAATGTTTAAGTTGTTATATTTTATAATATCATGAACTTTACGAATGTCTACCGCGATTTTTGTTTTCTTAATATATGAAAAAACACGATATAATATTATTAAAACGCGTACAATTTTTGGATGTATCACAGGAGAGGCGAAAAGACTTGACGGACTATCGGGACGAATCAACGTTCAGTTTCGACCCGAGCCGCATCCCGGTCAAGCAACTGCAGGACAGACAGAACCGGGAAAAGAAGAAAGTAGATGGCCGAAAAGGTGTTCTATTGTCTTCGGTGACCCGCAAACGGAAAAAGTCGCGAAGACGTCGGACACCGTCTCAGCAACGGTCACAACAACCGGAACAGCAGCAACCGGAACCACAACAACAGCAGAACACCACGGACGACCGAGATGGTACTGTGGACGGAGTGATAGATGCCGCAGAACAGGAAGTGGAAATAGTGGCAACGATAGCGTCGGAAGCTGACGTATCGGCAGTGGCAGTGGCGTTGGGTGACTGTGAAGATGGTGAAGATTCGTGCAGTCGTTTGTCAACGCCCCGCCGTAAACCATCGAGGTCGCCAGATCCGCCCGCACAACCGGTCACGCCGCCGCCGCAACCGGAACCACCGCCCGGCACTTCCGGAACTTCCGCCGCCGTCACCAAACCCAACGTGGCTGCCGACAGTCTGCGACCGTGTGCTCTTGTAGCTCCTCAAGGTGAGTGACACGTGGCACTTCAACTATAAATATCGATGCAATTACTTTATACTCTTTTTTCTGTTTTGATGATAAACCGGTGAACAACGTGTGGCTAATAAACCCTATTTCTAATTAACAATTAGCGGGATTTTAATTCTGAGTTATTTTTGTACTTGCGTCCACCATAATTTGTGCTAGATATTTTAACCCTGATCAACATATTATTCCAAAGTGAAAGGCTATCTAAATGACGTGTCAACGAGTAAAATTGTTTATGAGTAAAAAAGTTTGAAAAATTAAAACAAGTTTCGATGTATGTTTTCCCTAAAGGGATTTGAAAATTTCAAAACATAATATATTCATTTAAGATTAGAATTTCGACGAAATCGAATAAAAAATTGTTGTTATTTAGAAAATATTAATCATATTTAACAAGAAATTATTCATAATCACTCCATTATTATTTTCCATACCCAATGTAATGTTCAAAATATTCAGACTAACTTTAAGTCAATTATATCATGGAATTATTCACCATTCCATATAACATGTCTGTATAAAAAATAAATAAAATAATTAAATTTTATTTCTGGTATTGACTTACAGTTAGAGTAACAATAATATATTTTACTCTAATTATAAATAATGTACTAAATAATCTGTTACAAATTTAGAATCTAGAAAATTATAAATTTAACAAAAATATTATTCAATACTTGTTACATTAAAAATTACATCCTAAAATACTTATCTGTCTATCGAAATTTTTTTTTATTGCTTAAAATAAATAATAAATTATATATTTTAATTTTTAATTGCAATTTTAATCGGTCAACGCTTCAAAAAAACACAATTTATTATATTTCTTGAAAGACTGTCATCCAATTAAATGTACTATAAATTAATAGAAAACAAAAAATATATTTAAAAACGTAGGATGGTATTTATTTTAAATTTAAATAAAATAAATAAACCTGACAGTCATATAACGTTAAAATAACCTTAGGAATCCAAATATCTATATTATGGATACGATTAATCAAATGATGAAAAATTGTATTCTTGAATGTTATAAAATAAACGGACAATTCTCATCGTTTAACTTAAGACCAAGAAGAAAAATTATATCATAGATAAACTAATATAAATCCATTAGACAATTAGAGGATATAAATCTGAAAATAAACATAATACATTTTTTTTTAATGTATTAATAGTTCAAATTTCCAAGCAATATTAAATAAAATAATATAATATTTAAACAATTATATTTTAATTTAATAAAATCTAACTTAAATATTGTATTTTTTTTTCTGTAATGAAAAGGAAGTATAACCTCTTGTTTAACCAGTATTTACAAAATATTTCAGTTGCTCATTCAAATTAATATAATACATAATTAGTGAGTTTGTTTATCATTAATCATAATAAAATAAAAGAATTTTTAAAAATTAAATTTGAGCAAAGAATAAGATCAAACGTATAATCTTTAAAAAGCTTTGCATATTATAATTATAATTTATAATATTTCATTAAATAATTGAATTATTTTATTAATTTAAAATCAAATCATCTTTTTTGTAGTTTCAAATCTTATTTTTATAACTTGTACCTACCATACCTATTGTAATTCGCTTTTTAGTTTGAATGATACAAATACCAAAAAAAGTGCTGATTCCGAAGTTGAATGGGACACTGGAGTGGAATACTTTGGTCATTATATTTGAAAGCAATAATAAATCATTGCAGTTGAAACAATTTTTTTGAGCAAAGATCGGTTCCCCTAAAAATGGTCAAGACTGATGTTAAAAACTGATGCTTGGCAGTTATATTTCTTCACCTTTTTCTCGAAAACTACCGAAAATAACGACCCCTTTAAATCTGTGTTCAATTTCTAGTTCATAACTTAAAACTTTTTGATATACTACTATATCATTGTAAAAGTAGTAGCTTCCTGTTTTTAAGACATCCAAATATTACAATACCGTATTCTTACTATTTTAAAAATGTCTCGATTAATATATATATTTTTCAAGCACTTATAATTTCAAATCCTTCTATTCACGTTGTCTTACACCGAAATCAGCAAAGTGAAACGAATGTTCAACAGCTAATTATTGTAGCTTGTCCATTCTTTTTGACTCAAATTTTAACTTAATAAAATGTTATTATTTTTTTTTTTTTTTTGAATTTGTTAGACTGTATTAAGTTAGAATAAATAATCATAAAAATATATGATTTAATATCAATCTTTATTTAACAAAATGAAAATAATTGCTTATTTAAAAATTATTTTTAAACCACTAAAATATAAATAAGTAATGTAATGGAAAAAAAATGTTGTAAATCTAATAATATTAATATTATTGTTGTCCTTTAGTTTAAAATAAATGTGAAAATACTGCTTTTACATTTTATAAGGAAAAAATTGAATTTTCTGTTTTAATGTAAACTTTGGAATCGTGAAAGCTATTTTAGTTAAATAAATTAAAAATAAAATTCAGAATTATATTTTCTTTCTTGCCATTAAACTTAGAGATAACGAAAATTAAATGTTGTTGAACACTTCATATACCATTATCAAAGGGAATACTTTTCGTACAACTCACTGATATAAAGTTTAATTTAATTTACCTTCGAAATGAAAAAATTAGATCTTGAATATAATATATTATTATGGTGACAGTTAAATAACGATTATTTAAATTTAAAAAATATGATATATTTTATATTGATTAATAAATGCATACTATAAATTATTTTCATAAAATACAGAATTCAATACCTAGTTAGTAATAATTTTATCAATAAATTTTCTATTATTTTTTCGTAAAAGCGCAAATTTTAATTTATTTTTAAATTTTTTTAATTAATGCTTATTGATTTCTTAATTCATAATTATAAATGTATATAGTATCATTCTGTTTTGTTACAAACAATATCAAGAAATATAAATGTATATTTTTATTATTTAAATCTTGAATATAAAATATTATGTTCATCTTATCGATTCTTTAAAATGTTGTTGATGTTGTTTTAAATCAAGGACGAGAACGGTGGTTACTGGGTAGTAGACAGGGTAGTGCGAATACTAGTGAAGGAAACAACAGGGATTCATCACTGGACGACTCAGGTGTAGTAGATGATCATGATGACGGAGAAGCGACGTCGCAATCACAATCTCATCACACTTCACCACAACCACAGCAATGCGGATACCATCAGTTACCTCAGGTAACTTTTTTTCAGACATAATTAAAAAAAAAAAATTAAACTACTGAGTTCAATAATTATTGTGTATACCGATATCAAAGAAAATTAAATAAAGTTTTATAGAGAAAATATTTAAACATAAATGTTATTTATTTAGTTATGGGCATAAGTCCATATAAAACAATCAAAAACTGAATATTTAGATATTTTTTCAAACGATAATAATATATTTATAAATAATATCAATATACTATTTAGGTTACCTTTATAAACTCATGATTAATCAAATATCATTATTTATAAATATTAAATAAAAATTATATTATTAATAATAAATATTAATATAATAAAATAGGATTTTTTTTTAACTTGAAAATTAAAATTTTAAACTGATTAAAATTAATAAAAATTATAGATCAATATATTTTTTTTTTTATGAACATAAATATTTGAAAAACAATTAATAATAAAATAATTTAATAATTTGCAAGTTTTACCTTTTTCGTATGTGTAAAATGTAGACAAAAATGCAAAACTAACTTTACTTAGTATAATTTTTATGGTTACATAAATAATGTTTTTGAATTTAATGTGAAATTAAATGGTTAATGGTCCATTAAAACATTTTAGTTTATACAATTCACAATACACAAATAACTCATCTTTATCAATATTATTATACAACACCTTTTTGTTTATTATATATTTTTAAATAAACAAAAAAAAAACAACATATTATATGATGAATTATTCTTAAAAAACATTTAACTTGAAAAAATGAGTACATTATGTAGTAACAGCGTATACCCTTGCCCGTTGTCCAAACATTATACACAAATACATTTAACAGTTAAGCTTTAATCTTAATATGTTTAATTTTCTTTTAAATGATAAAAATTGATCAATGAACATGTAGTATGTAGTATTGTAGTTATTCAAAATTAACTCTTTTTTATGTCTAACGACGATCTTGTGTATTTCAATTGATTTACTCTAAATTAGAAACTTTTCGTTTCCTCTAAGTTTTTATGAGAATGTAAAATATTATTTCTAGAATTCCACCAACGATAATGGTTTAGCTGTATCAAAAAGCATTAAAGTGATCAAATGCAATGGGCTGAAAACAAAACCATTTGGCCGCAACGGCGAGGCCGAGTACGTGTCTCAGGTGGTTGTTATTGGTATGTGTACATTAATAACAGTATTAACTCCCTGTACCGCCTCTAAAACTGTAATAGCTTGGAAAATAATAGTCTGTGTAAGATCTGTTTGCTGAACTATCAACAATATACTCACGATAATAATGATATTATAGTGTATTGTATTACTTGACCGTTTATGATAAATGTATTATAAATAATAATTTCAAATTACGTAGACAATTTTTTTTCACGACGATTGTTGAAAATTCAAGTTTATAATAATATACGTATTTCCACTATAATAGTATATAAATATTATCGTTTTATGATTCCTGATGGTTTTTAAAGACAAGTCTTCTAAATTATAATTATTATTGTCAGTTAAACACGACCTAGTCTATAATAATTTGTTGGTATAAATGAACGTGACTATTCACTATTATCTACTATCATCAACTTGTATCTCTATGTCATTTATCATAAATGTTTGTTTAACCTTCAGTTATAACTAGTGCTGTTTGCTTGAGTTTATTTGTAGAATTTAATTTGAATAAATAAAATAATATCTTTTAGCTTATATAATGTTTAACGTTTTAAAATGTCTTACATTATTAAATTCTTAGTATTAAAGATATTTCTTTTAAATATTTGAATTTCATGAATAGAAAAATAATAAAATAATAATTTTTTTTTGTTTTCACCAATAAATGAATATACTTTTTGAACATGATAAAAAATATAATAAATATAATTATAGTGTATAATGAGTTATTCTCGATCTTATTTTCATCACTATTTGATAAAATTATTTTTATTTTGTACTATTGCACTTTATATAACACATTGAAGAACTTTTAACGTGTGGTAATTGTATTGACCTAAAGTTATTTACATTTAATTTCAATAGTTTACTTTAAACAGTTTAAACTATAAACTTTAAGTAAGTATAAAGTATAGCTTCAAGACAACAGAATGTAAAATTTAGAAAGTCAGTTTCTTGGTGTTTATCGAAAAGAAAATTTATACTTACTTATATAATGTAGATAGGCAATCTTATAATCTGAAAAAAATAATATTTTCTATTAATGTTAAAAATAATATTAGTTCAATGGTTTTGTTTAGTCTGATTAGAGTTATTAACTCAAAAAGTAAGACTCTTCAAAGCTATGTAATTTTAAACCAAAATATTAAAATCGGTGTTTATGGTATGTAGGTAAGTGACATTCGTATATAAATTGTAAGATATCTGTATACTGTTATTATATTTATTGAATGGTCTTCAAAATATAATATATAATAATATATAGTATATTATAATGTTTTTAATATTAACCAAGTAACTAGGTATTCGAAAACCGTGTACAATACATTATAGTAATTCTATGTATCTAACTCTATTAATTTAGTTAAATTGAATATTTACTATTTCATTAGTGACATAAAAATGCATATAAATAAATCATGATGGTAGAATTTAAATTCTCATTTAATACTGTGTACCTATTTGTATAACATTTAATTTAATTATTAGTATTATTTACCTTATTTTCATACTTATTTTTTTTAAATTAACTTCAAAATTTAAATGTGATTTATTTAACCAAAAAATAGCCACGGGGTTAGTGTTAATGTTAATTTTACACTTAACAAAATATTATGCATAATTATTATTTTAACAGTGAATACTATAATTATTAGTTATTATTAGTTAAAAGTACAATTACACAAGGAAATCTTACAATTTATATACCTTTTTTTTTACTCTTGTGATTATTGCTGAATTAACCATTAAATTTAAATTTGATAAATGTCACCTTATAATTTTAGTTTTATAATTGAAATTATATTACTCTTCTTTAACGATTATTTTTTCGAATTCTTTACAATAATCACATTTAATAATTAAAATATACAATTATTTGTTCGCTGAATACAATTTATTTACAATAGGAAAGTTGTTCCAAATGTCTATGGTTTCCGTTATAATATCAAATTATATTTAACGAAATTGAAATTGTATAGTGAACAAGAATAATTGCAACACTATGGTCTGATCACAGTAATAATATTTTATAAATATATCATTATTATTCTTAGATGATCAAAATTGTTCAAATTGCAATAGAAATTGCATTGACTACCAGACATGGTTGAGAGTCCAAAAATGTCTGCATAAAGTGGTTAGAGATCCATTGTTCGAGTTGTTTATTATGGCATGTATCATATGCAATACAATAGTGCTGGCTATTGAACATCACGGAATGTCACAAAATGTACGTAACATTTTGGACGTTGGAAACAAGGTAATTATTTTGTATTTGACTTAAAAAGCATGCCTATAATTACTGTATTAATAAAAATAAAAATGAGTATCAATTATTATTAACCATAGTGTAGTATATTTAATTGTGATTGATTGGTTACTGAAATATATTAATACCCACTAATTATAACTTAGATCATCTTAAGTATTCACAACTGGTATAATGCAACTATTAATGTATGAAATTATACAGCTAATATCGGTTTTATATTGACAAATAAAAATGTAGCGAGTATACAACTATTTTTATATGCGCTATTTATAAATCCATTTATTCATTTTTAATCTATACTAACGACAGATCAGTAGGACACTATAATCATTTCCAGATGATTTGATTTTAATATAATTTTAGTTCAATTAACATAGAAAAAATAATAACGATATAAAATATAATATTTTTATTATATCAAACATTTTTCATAGCAGTGAGTAACATAAAAATAAAATATTTTTAAAAAGATACCATTATTTTATTTTATCATCACACGTCATTATATTCATCAATGAACTCATAACTCTATTAGAGTTTTATTTAGTCACTGTAGTCTGTATCGTCCAAGTTTCAAAAACTTCTCTATATTATATTTTTGTTTTATTTTACATCAATGTTTTAAACAATTTCTACAATCTCCTCTCCCCACATAATATATTTATTAGATTTACTCAACGTATAATTCTGATTTAGCTTAGTAGATATAAAAGTGAGATTGAATAAAAACAACTGTTTCAGTAATCAATTTCTTATAATCTCTTATACTGTTAATCCTAAAGGCAATCAATTTTATCTTTTCAGGTTTTCACAACTATTTTTACTGTGGAATGTCTATTCAAGTTAATTGCTCTAAGTAATGAATTCTTCAATTGTGGTTGGAATATATTTGACATGATCATTGTGACAGCTAGCTTATTAGATTTATCATTTGAAATGATCGATGGTTTATCAGTTCTTCGCTGTTTAAGACTGGTGAGTACATTTTTAGTTTAAGTTAATTATATAATAATTATAATTCATAATAACTTCACTTATTAATTTACGTGAAATTTTTGGTAAAAACAAAATAAATACACCAACTTCAATGCACTTGATGATTCTGTTTACTTATTATTAAATAAATAGAATGAATAAAAATATATAATATATTATATATAATTATATTCAAAAAGCATATATATATATTTATTTATTTTTTAATTTTTTTTTTAATATTTAATTCTTAAAGAGAATTTTTTCAAACTGACGTTAAATGAAAGTTCAACAGAAGTGTCTTATATCACTAACGATGAAAAAGTTTTGCTTATTTTCCAGGGGATTATTATTTGTTTTTTTTATTAATCTACAGACTCGTAAATCCGTAGAAACACAGAGTGGTTTCACAAATATACGTATATATTATAACAATTCCATTATAAATATGTCAGAATAGCTTAACCGTTTGTTTTTATTTTTTTTAAATTAAGTACAAACATTTTAACAAAGAATACACTATTATCTTTTTAAAAATAAATTAAATGAATATATTAAAATATTTATATATCAATATTAAAATTTCAATATACTCTTGGTATTAGTTATTATTACAATGTAAGAGTATACATCAGGACAGTCACTGAATATTGATTGCAAACCGCATACTACGCAACTATAAAATTACAGATTTTTAAATAGTAACAAAAAATAATAATTAATTTGATTTCAAAAAATAAATTTTCTATTTATTTTTACCCTTATATTAATAAAAAAATAATAATAAAAATTGTTTTATAAAAATATAATTTAATTCACTTTATTAAGTTACTAAAAAACATAAAATTACTATAAGAAGCGAGATAAGTGATATATAAATATTGAAAATACATGTAATTGTATTTATTATACTTATTTTATATTTATGTAAATAATATCATACTATGTTATAGCTAATACCAAAATAATATGATATAGATACTAAAAAGAAAAAGTTAAAATATTGAATTATAAACTTTTTTCCGAAATTGAAATAATGTTAATACCTGAATAAATTATAAATTATAATATTATAGTAAAACTAATAACCTTTTTAGTTGATACAATGAAAAAAATAGTATAGTAATATGCATAAATATTGCATACACCATAATATTATAACGTTGTATTTAGTCACCATTATGGCATTATGTAATGGTCTTAAATAATAATAATACATCTTGAAAACATAATAACTGATAGTTTAGTTTGGTAGTTGGCAATCAGAATTATTTTTTTAGTATCTGTATTGTATTATCATATTAAAAACTACTATATAGGTATAATGTAATGTTAATAATAATAAATAAATTATATTAAATAAAAATGCATGTGTACAAAATATTTTTTATTTGAACAACACATATTTCAATCTTACATTATCTCATATTTTCATGTTCATATTATTCTAGTAATACCAGAAAAGTGCTACAATATAAATCGAATCGCATAATAAATATAAATTATATAATTTTCAAACTACATCATGCTTCATTAATTGATCTGTGAAAAGACAGTAAAGTTGGACGATTATTTTTTTTTGAATCAAATATATTAGTTTTTTCTGAACAATTTATAGCCATGTATATTTGTAGTTATACGTGATACTTCAGTGACAACCACGGTAAACTAAAATTGTAATTAAAATAAAATACTCTCCATCCACGTAAAGTATAGAGAGAAAGTTTTTGCTTATGAATCATTAGTTATAATTTATTATAAATTAATTACACACTTTTCATAATGTAAAATTAAGTGTTATTGCATAAAAAAAACATATTGTACGAATCGTGCTTACTATCCGCAAAGATCAGCGAAGCACATCATATTATAGCTTATAAGGTCTCTCTCGAACATTAAAAATGAATGGTTCAATACTCGAATCGTACATTTCCAAAACTAAATAAAATATATGAGACGTTTCATATGCTCGGAACACTGGCCTTTTGTCTATTGAAAATGGTAATTGACTGGCCGTCTCGTACATATCATTCAACTGTGGTATTCCTTATAAGTGATGACCCTATGAGTTATGTTTCGAGAATGCGCCTGGCAGACTGTAAATTGCGCCCGCACTCCGGTTTGGGTTTTTAGGAAAAACGGATAGCAGCGATGAAGGACGAAGTAAGGGTGTAATAAACTGCATCCATGTTTTCCGAATGGCTATATAAGACATAAGCCACCTACCGTTATATTATGCAAAGTGCCGGGTTAAAATATGTCAGACCTATAACGAAAGCCGGCAGGTTAAAAACCATTAAACATTTTCCGGTTAAGGTATCGTTTCGTTTTCACCAAAACTGCAGTAGGTAGTTATAACTTATATTATTTAGCCGAATATACCGGTGAAGCCGTTTAGGACGTTCACTGTTTTGTCGCCCGCACCGTTGCGCTATTATTTATTCGACTACCTACGATTTGTGTGTACGTGTCTGGGTGGTGAAAACGGAGAGTAAAAAAAAAAACCGTATCACTGTACTTAAATGATATTAATGTAATAATTTGTAATATATAATTGCAAAACAAAGTTTAAAATTAATTATATTATGCTATGTTATAATATTAACTAATTCACGTGCAGCGGTTACTGTACGCGTGTGCGAAAAAAATGAGATTTCCATAATTTAGTAGGTCGCACAATATCGCCAAATGCCCTTTGCTTTCACTACGTACCAAAATATACAATAATACAATACAGCAATACTATTGAATCTTATTTTTATAAATTCGGACACTGAAATCGGCGGCAAGTAATATTATTATCCGTTCGATAAATGTCCGACTGTATGGGACATTAACTTTTGTCGTAATTGGGTGAAATGAAGCATGGCCGCTGGAACATTAGTGACTTAACTGATTTACCGTTTTACACACATTAGTACAGTGCGTTTAGATCAACTCCACAGTCGTAATCGTTTCCTTTTTTTCTTTTTTAAACTAGCTTCGAGTCTTAAAATTGGCTCAATCATGGACAACCATGAAAGTACTATTGAGCATCATCATATCGACGATCGGAGCTCTCGGTAACCTTACGTTTGTTCTAATCATCATCATATATATATTCGCTGTCATAGGCATGCAGCTATTCTCAAAAGAATATATGCCAGAAAAATTTGATCCAGATCCTGTTCCGAGGTAATAACTACATACTTAAATTATTTTACACAATTTAAATATTATTTAATTAAATGACTTGCTTATACATAATATTATGTAATATTATATTATACTAAATACTTGTTAAACAAAATATACATAATAATATAATATTAATTTATTGTTACCAAATTCAATTTTTACATTGTGGTTTGGTATACAGTGTTAACGGATCGTATGAATTTACGTAATCATAAAATTGATAAATTGATAAAATCATATTTCAAAACTCAAAAACATTATTAACTCTGCAAATATTTTAAATAATCTTGATGGTCATGATATTTTGAGTGGTTTATTATTATAACTTCGACAAGATTAAATTTTGTTGGAATATTAAACGAAATTGTAAGGCTTAAGTGATTAGGTCACTTATCAATGTTGTCAGTGATATAGTAAAAGTCATGAAGGATAAAATATTTATCTTAGTTAATTATCGTTTTACTATTAAGACATCCTTCGTCAAACAATGTGTTCATAATAAATATTCGAGAATATTCTATTGATTTTCTATTTATTAGTATCATTACTATCATTTAGAAAATATTCGAGTAAAAAGTATATAAATTAAAATTAATATCTTAGTGTTAAGCTAATTAAGGATGCATAATCTTAAAAAAATATTGTAAACAGACCGAAAAAACTTAAGATAAGATTATTTTTTTTTTATATCTGTCCTAATGTATAACACTTTAAAATTAAAATTTTCATATTAAAATCAATATTAATAAACTGCTTTATTTGGTGGTTTTTGTAGATGGAATTTTTCAGATTTTTTTCACTCGTTCATGATGATTTTTCGAATTCTTTGTGGTGAATGGATTGAACCATTGTGGGATTGTATGAAAGCCGAAGAGAAAGAGGTATGTTATTTATCTTGATTAAAATTCCCCAGAGAAATAATTTTACAATTTACTATAGTTCAATATAAATTTTAGGTTGACATTTTTTATTTATAATAATATAAATTATATTATATTATATTAAATTATCTAAAACAGACATCAAGGCAGTTTTTTAGTAGTATTATACAAGTATAATACAAGAGCTTATCTGAGGATTATTTACTTAAAGATAAAATATAAACAGTATAAAGCTAAAATTACTTTTAATAACTTTTTTTAGGGTTTTGGCATATGTTTCGCGATATTTTTGCCTGCACTGGTGATGGGTAACTTCATGGTTCTTAACTTGTTTTTGGCGTTGTTACTCAATAGTTTCAATTCTGAAGAATTAAAATCTAAAAAAGAGGTAAGATATCAAATTGTATACATATAAAAATAAAAAAAACCTATGTCGTTGCGTATAATTTAGCAAGGTCAACAAGAAGTAGACGAGGAAATGGCTCATTACAGAGAAAGATGGGCCCATCATGTTAGAGTAATCAGTAACGTTTGCCAAAAGTGTAGAGTTCAAAATTCGTCAAGAAGGTCCTCAATTTCTTTGTCGAATATCCCAAAAGATACAATTGTATCACTCGTAGATTATGAGGTATATAGACAAACAATGTACATGTTTTTCTTTGGCTTTTCTACACGTTTTGCTGTGCAGGTACACAATTGCCTTTTAAACTTACACAAAAATAAACTAAACGTTTTCGTAATGAAAACAAAAAAAAAAACCTTAAATAAAAAACTATTTTAATTTTGAAGACAAAAAAATGTTAGCCTCACGTTTGTTTTTAAAACTCGACACGCTTTGACACTCGAGCACACCTTATATGGAGTACAGTTCTACAATATCTTTATTTTATTTGCACACAGTTTCATTTACCTACTGACTAATGATTGACAAATGAAATATTTTTCAGCGTGCACATCTAACACAAATTAAAAAATAAAAGTTATTTTGCACTTTTTTTTAAGTGTATCATAATATACCTTATCAAAAAGTTGAATACAAAAAAAAATATCGATAAATATTTATTTTTTTACGCTATGTTGTAATGCTGTAAAATAATCTTCAAACATATATTACACAATTCACAGCTTTTAAATATAATTAATTATCAGCTTATACTCTAAAAACATTTCTATAATTAATTTTTATTAACTAATTAATAATTGTATTGTACTTAAAATATTTAAAATATTTTTTTTTAATAATGCACTTACAACTATTTTACTTAAATTCAAATTAAAAAAAAAAAAAACCATTAGTTTACCTACTCTTTCTCTTTATTGTATTAAAAATGTATTTATATCTTCTACATGATGATTTCCATGGAGATAAAAGTAAATTATTATAATAATTAATCAAATATCTACTTGTTACTTATTATTTAAAAAAATTGTCGTATATTTTATCTTTCAAAAATATTTTTTAAAATATTTTAAATTAAATACCGGTAGATATTAATTTCCAATATGAAATTACTGAAAGTCTTAACCTCCCAGGTAGTTGGTGAGATGAAGAGAGCTGCGGTCTATGTCCCCTAGTTTATTAATAAATAAATAAAACATTTTTTTTTTATTTTAGACTTGTTAGTTTTCATAAAAATAATTATTCTAAATACATCAGACTCAATTGAATAAAACGAAATATTTGAGTTCAAAGATATCATATAGAAGTCATTATTTCTATCATATCCCAGATGAATAGCATTTAACGAAAATGCTCTGTACAACTAACTATTATAAAAAAGCAACATGTCTTTACCCTTAAAATGTATACTCACATAAATAAACATGTCACTTTAATATCATTAAGTGAAAATTAATATACTCAAACGCAGAAACATATAAAAACAGCTTAGATATATTAATATAATGTACTGTTTGTTACATAGTATACAATTAATATGTAAAATAGCCAAAAAAAATATTGCGAGGGTATAATAATTATAATTATTTTGATTATTTAAATTAGGTTCAAGCTAAAAGTATCACTACTTAGTGACTTCTTTAATTAAATCACGCATGTAAATATACAATATATATATATATCATAAACGTTTATTGTACAAAAATAATTAAATACGATATAATATATATATAATATATATATATGTTGGTATTCACTAATGTTAATAACAGGGAAAAAAATACATTTTGTATAATGATTGGTGAAGAATATTTCTTAATTTATAATACATTTTTTTAAATATTAAATAATTGTTTATAATGAAAAACCACATACTACCTCAAATAGTGAATAAAAAAATTACGAAAATATTAGATCAACAATTTTAATGATAGGTATATAGGAAAATGCATAAGATACAATTTAAAAATTATGTGTTTGATAAATATTCAAATTTTATACCTTTTAGTATCAAAAATTATACAATTAAGTGATTCTATAGCATAAATATTATATCAATATATTATACATTATCATTTTATCCATTTATCGTTATTTGTTAAAATGTGAATAACTAATACTTATCTAACAATAAAAGAAGTCATCTAAAAAAAAATCTTTGACGATGAACGTTGTAAAAAATATTTAGAGCCATGAAAATTCAACTTTGGTGTGTATGTGTGTGTGTGTGAGTTTCAGAGAAAAGTATAGTTTCTATAATATTATTAACTCAACAAACTTTTTAATATAAAATAATATTTTATACTTTTATTTTATACTAAGGTGTGGTCAAAATGTTTTTTGCTTATGAAATTATTTAAATAAATAATAAAGGTAATTTTAATACTTCTAAAAAATATCTCAACTGAAAATAAAGTTTAATATATTTAATATTTGTAAGTAATAAGATACAGCATTTGTGTAATTATTACAAGCACATTGTGTTTCAATGAAAATATATTTTTGTTAATAAATAATAATTGTAAAATCTTTGAAAAATAACATTTTTAAATATATAATAATCATTTATTTTTTACTTAATATTTCAATAATGGTAAAAGTATAAGTAAAATATTTTGAAAATACAATAATTTAGTTCTATAAATACAAGAATGAATTTGCATGGTACACATTATTTTTACTTTTGTAAACCTTAAATTTTACTTTATTGTTTTCAAGGTGTTCCACAATTATTCTATAGTAAAAAAAATATTAAACGAATGATATACCCATTTTCTGTGTTCCGAAATTGTAGACCGAAATTTATGTTGTATATTTTTTATTATTACATATAAGTTCACGTTTTAATTCTTATAAGAATATCTTCTACTAGAGAGTTGGTTTTCTAGCAAATATGGTAACTTCTTTGGATCCAGAACTTTTTAATTCTGTAGAAATGTTGAAATTTTTCTCTGAAATTTGTAACCATTTACAATATATACATACATGTATGTATAAATATATACCTGCTGACTATCTTATAAATGAGCATTTACAAAACTCTGATTAATTTAATATGATTTTTATAAACATAATATAAGTATAGTTTACTTAAAACTTCATAACATTTCGAGTATCATATATAATACTTACCTCTTTTTTACAATTTGATCTCTAAACCAATTTATCTATTTCAAATACTTTTCACCATTTAAAAACTTAATTAACTGAGAAACGTATCACGGGTTTATGAAAAATTATAAAAAATATTATTTCCATTGAGTTTTCCATGTTTTATATATATAACTTTGTGTAGAATAAAAACTAATTATTGTTATAATTATTATCATGATTATTGTTTTTATTTAAAAGCAATGAATTTATCATTTATTTGTTCATGATTTACATTTCGTTTAAAAAACAATTCTAAACTGAGTCACGAGTTTATTACAAAGTGTTATAACACATTTTAGATTCGGATCACACCGATAAATGTATTGGGAATAGAGTTTGTATGGGAATATCTATTCCCAGTACTTTTCAAAATAATGTGAAAATACTAAAAAAAAAAAGTAAGAAGATTAGTCTAGAGCTAGTTTAGAGCCAATGCTAGTCAGACTACAAATTGTTCTTTACGTTAGTCTATTCAATAACCAGTAACGGTTTTATTATTATAAAACCAGAAACATTAAAAGTTTGTATTTCAGATAAAACTATATTAAAGTATAGGTTTATAGTTATATAAATATTATATAAAAAAAATTAAACTCATAATATTTTATTTATATTATCATAATATCAATAGCGCTTATATCTATTTAAAAAATGATTGGTGAAATGTTGTGTATTCCAAGTTTTTGAAAAAAATATTTTATTTTATTCTTGTAATTTATAAATGAATAACCTTAGAAAAAGAAAAAACAACCATCAACATTAATTGTTCACTAGTTTACATTATATTCTGAACATGGTATTACTATATAAAATATTTAGACAGGTTAAGGGTTATGTATCAACTTTTTTTCGTGTTATGTTCATAACAATTTTTTCTCCTAATTCAATACAAAATATTTCTTACAGAAATTTAAAAATATTGAATGCTTAATTACATTTCATTGTTTTAGATATTTAGAGTTCAATTTTTATACAGTTCAATTAATTTATTTTAAAATAACAATTTTAGTTATTTAATAATTATAATTTGATAAATATTAGTTATTGAAACATAAATCACCTATTACAGCAAATTTTCAAAATATCCTACATTATTTAAATCTATTTATATTACAAAGCTTTTTATATTAGCTGTTCTATGGTAAATCGTTATCGAAAAAATGTATATGTTCTTACATTTAATAAATGCAATGTTTATATGATAATAATTTGTTCAACGATAGAACTTCAACCTACCATACTACTAATAGGAATATAAATTACTGATAATATTATAAGTAAATAATTACCAATAGATAATGTATTTTAAGAAACATTTTATTCCAAAGTAATACATAAAAATTAATTTAAATATTATATTTTAAATTTAATCACTTATAAAATAATACACTGGTAACACATTTAAAGATTTTTTTAACTGTACATAATATACATAGTTATAAACAGTTTAAAATAAAGTTCATAATATATTATTCATATAATATTATACCTTATAAATACAAATGTTAACCTAATAAATAAAATAATATACAACGTATGAAAAAAATCAACTTACATGATACAAATCAAGTTATAATTTTGAAACTCGGCATTATAATAAAATGTATTTAATTTATATAATATATTTATATATATATATATATGATATACAAACATTTAAAAATCCATATTAATAAATATATGGTGATACATAAAATATAAAAACATTTTCAACAATTTGTTTTTATTTTAAACGTATGATAATGTTTTATAGCGGGTGAGCTGGAACGAATAATACATATTAAGTTATTACAGAATGTCTGAACTATTGTCATTGTACTGCAATTTAGGGCTAGAACTTTAATGTAATATTTATATATCTTACAGGAAGTTGGCGATGGCTCTAAACTAGAAAGAAGTTTTCAACGGATTCGTTCAATTATCAGGAAACGTAAGCGTCGACAATCGCGAACTGAGACAACTAGTTGTGATACTTCTGTAAATTTCAAACTGGAAAATACAGTTAAGCAATTGATGCGAATCAAAAATGAAAAAAAGAAATTGAAAACAGAAACAGTTAATATATCGGATGATGAAATTTGTGAACGACAGCAAAACTGGTAAGATTTTTTATAATTTTTTTATAATTTAAATAGATTTAAGAAGTAAGACTGATTTAACAATTATCACATACAAACATAAAGATTATTATTTTTAGTTAATAAAATAGTACCCATATGTTAGTAACTAGTATGCACATCAAAATGTGTATGTTAAGTGTATTTATAAAAAATATAATTGATATTCATTATATTCATTAAAGTTATCACCCTACTTTATTTTAAAAATTAGAAAAAAAGGTATTTAAACATTTTCAACAGAGGTATTCCCTATAAATCATCATTATTCTTTAATAATAAACAAAAAAATACTCAAAATTCGCCCAATGTTTAAAAGTATAACTAACAACAGTTAATTTCATTATTTTTGAATATAATATTTATATACTATATATAGACGCAATAATTAAAAAATAAAATAAAATTGCAGTGTTCGTAACTACTATGTTATAAATAAGTATAATTTCTAGTGAATATGACATAGAAATTACCAACAATCGTATAGAATCTGATCAGAACGACGGGACGTCGTTAGTACTGAATGCCGGATACTTGGATCAACAAGAGAAGACTGATCGCCGAATTCAACGTGCCATGACGGAAGATTCTACGGATACAGGTTAGTTATTTTTAATATTTTAAAACCAATGTAGAACTTAATATGATATTTGTTAGTTAATTCATGTCGCACAAATTATTATAAATTCATAAAAATATATATTTCAAGAAAAATTATATTATCACTAAATGGTAAATAAATATTATAATCCGTTGTACTAGATAAAAACTATAATGCAAATTTAGTTTAATACTATATTTTATTGCTGCATGAAGTAACATTATATGATTATTATTTAAAAATTATAAATAGAATAATCATGAATATATCATTATAAACCTTTACCTACCTATCCATGAATTTATTTTATATCAACAAAAATCGATAAAAAAAAATAAACTGTTAGCAGTTGCACGGCTTATTTGATTCCTTTGTGTGATTTATTTTGTCGTACAAGTACATTAAAAATATTAAAATATTAAGTACAATATATGTCCAATGTATAATTCAAAGTATACTTAATTATTGAAACTTTCAGAATATTTTTTTCTACTCTAAAAACTGTTTTCTAAAATAAAACAAAATTTTGAAACTTCTCCTCTATATTTTTAATCTAAAAAAACTACCGTCATTAAAATTATTCAAGCTAATAACTTACACACTCTCGCTAATATGTTTGTATTAAGTATACATAAATTAAATGTCAAATTGATCACACGCCTTTCTGAATACTAATGATATCTAAAAAAAAAACTAAAATCTAAAGCAAGAAAATACAATTCAAAATACGATCAGATGAAATTTTTTCAATTTTAAATAAAAGATTTTAATACCCATTGGCGGGATTATGAAAAATTTTAGGTATTACTGTACGTCCATACGGTAAAAATTATAAATAACGTCAATTTTATGACAGCAAAAATAATATACTAACCATGTCATTGTTCGTAGAGCGATACTACACACTAATCTAGTGTTATCGCTCTAAAATATAAAATTATTTTATTATTTCGGTTTCGTTAAAATTGAATAAAAAAAAGCTAACCGTACCATTCCGTATATTTGATAGTATAGATAAACATATTCAAAAACATAGTTTTATAAGAAATCTTGTCGTGACGTAATATACTTTACAAAAAGAAAGACGACATTATGTAAATTGAGTTTCGTGGCCGTTTACGACTCAATCCAAGTCCATATAATTCAAAATGTTATGAAAAAAAAAATGAATAAATTCATAACACTATAGAAGGTGAAATGGTGAAATGAGCCTGAAGATCAATTACTCCTTAGGGATTATGTGGGCTGTGTCCAATTTAGAGTATCAAATGCATACAGATGGAATATAACGTATGCTAGTAGAAAGACTCTGTAGGTCAGAATAACTAAAAAATAAATTCGTTGTAACAGATTGATAGAAACCAGCACGGTTGTTCTATTATTAATTTAATATAGTATAAAATAGGTAGTTTCAAATATTTTAAAATCTCCCGGAACTTTGATTAAATTTTTTTATGTGAAAAAAAAACATGGTGGGGTATACCTATTTCAATGACAGAATATACCGAACAATATAGATATTGTCAGTACTCAGTAGACTAGATATTTGATTTACGTAATTTTTGTCTTAATAGAATTGTATGCAAACAGTTGCGGTATGTTGTATATAATGTATGTTGACTAAAAATGAAGTTTTGCTTTATTTCTTGAATTCTTGATGAAAAATTATAATAATAATAACACGTCTTATTGAAATGCGTAGTATAATATAGCGCTTGTCACGAACTTATATATTATAATGTATGTATAATTCTGTCAAATAATTCAACAAATATGACAATTTTACGTGCTACTCGAATTACGATTCATCTATACTCTAACAACAGTAGGTAGGTAAATACTATTTTATCATATTATACTATCAGTTATTAAACAAAAATTTAACTGTGTAAATGGCATAGCTCTTGTTTTTTGTTGAATCTGAAATGTCATGTCAACATTTATAAATTCATTTTTTGATTTTGCATAAATTCTAAAATAATATAAACGGATTTATTGAAATTGAGTCACTATTGAATGAATCGTAATTGTTTTAAAAACACTATAGCTTTAAGTTCAAAATAAATGAATTGATATTCTGATAATATTATTAATGCTATCTGTTTAAATTATTTTAAAAACAACTATATGTATATAATTTTAACTCGTTTAATATTGACTTTTGATTCATTTTTTTAGCTTTATTTTTAACATATTATTATTTAAAATATAACAATTAAAAGTAATTATTCGTTTAAATTTGTTGTTTTAAATACTATGATAAACTGAAATAATATTCTCTTTTTTTAATTATTTATAAATTAAACGGTAGCTTAAAATATCTATTAAATTTTAATGAGATACGTCGGATCCAATTGTATATACATGTATACTTAAGACATAATATCTAAATTGAAAAACTTTAGTGCATCATTATTTTAAATGTAACGTTAACTTTATAAAATATATTGTTTAGAATACCTTCTCTTGACTTGAGCTTTCGATACGTATAAATGAAAATTATAAAATGTATTTGTTTTTGAATTTATTATTAAATCTTATCAAATAACATTTATTTATTTGTTTAAATGTTAATTTAAATTTCTAAAGTTCGTTATTATTTTTTACAAAATAAACAACTAAATAATATTATGTTTACGTTTAATGTCACTTCATATGTACTAATGCACTACATATAGCTATATAACTTGAAACCGTATAAATATGTAACATTTCATCTAAATTATATAGGTACAAAAAACGTAAATGAAAAAATATAATTTATTATTCTAATATCATCCCCATCATTTTTATACTGTATTTTTTTATATTGTATATTTCATAAACAAGTAAATTATCTAAGCAAAATCATAAAAGTTATCTACATTAGCCTTTGTATTCTTAGTTACATGACATTTGTCTTGTACTTAGTTCAATATATAATGATATAATATGCAATAGATATTTTTACTTTTTAAAGAAACATATTAGAAAAGTTTGTACAATAAAAAACCAGATTAATTAGTATTTTTAAAATACAATGAATTAATAATTTTTATCTTATACTAAATTTACAATTAAAATTCGAAATATAAATTACAATGTAATGTATACAAATCATCAATTAAATAAAATTCTTTTGTATGGATTATTTAAAATAAAACTGTGTTTTTTATCAACGAAAGCGTTTGTTATCGATTATTTTAATGAAAGTAGAACAATCTTGAAAAGCTTTCAACGATATTTGTTTTTGTTGATTTTGTCTGTGATTTTATAATTTAAATATTTCTTTACCTGAATTCTTTATAATTTTGCAGAGGTTAATGTATATAGCATATAACGTTCTACTAACAATTAATCAACAACAGTAATTGTTTATAGGATACCAAGCAGTGCACGGTGTAAGCAACTTTTTAAAGATCATTAGTCATTTTTTTACAAAACCCCTTCAACGCCTTTTGTTTAATTTTATAATATCATATTTTATTTTACCTTAAGTAATTTAATTGCTATTTCACATAGTCTCATTTCATGTTTTAACAATATACATATATACTAATTTAATTTTACAATCTTAACCGTTTCCAAATCAATTTATCATCATAATAATAATCATAATAAATTATGAAAAATGTATTTCATTAAACCTTTGGTGATATTTTTAAAATTAAACCAATAAACTAACCAACAAAAAAATAATAGTTTATTTAATATTAGATAAAAATCAGTATTTAATTCAAAATTATTACAAAATATAAAAATACAAATTTAATTTAATGGATGAATATCGTCGGAGTTATTACTATTGTACCTACATAAATATATTTACATTATTCTTCAAATTCAAAACTTTTATATCAATACTGGTTTTTGGGTTCCTTAGGGATTTGCTGCTGAAATAGCTTTGTGTTCAGTCAATATTTGCCATTTCATATGTTATGTTATTAGAAATCAGAATATATAAATTTACCAAATTCAATAATATTTATAAAATCTGAATGACTAAAAATAAAATTTTGAATCTACGGTTCTATATAGTATTAGTAATTAAATAGCTGTTTTATACGTTACGGTTCCGTTCAAAAAATTGATTATTTTTTTTTTCAAATTGTTGTTATATCTTTAACGAAAAGTATAATTTAAAATATTAAAATATAATAAAATAAATCAAATTTGCATACCTATAATATTATAATAATGTGTGTTAAAGTTTGTCGAGATATTTTACAATAAGCATATTCGTGTTTTATAAAATTTAAAATACATTTAATTTGTGCAATTAATTACTTAGTCTACTTTATTGTTTTGTAATTATAATACCTAGATATATGATTTCATTTGAAATTTTAAAATAAAAGTATTCCATTCCGCTTAACAAACGGTTTCCAATTTACATGTTAACAGGCGCAAATACAAAATAAAAATGTTTTTAGTCTAAACTTATATATGATTAAACCCAAAAGATAGCACAAAAACGCAATAATACAAGCGTGTTAAATAATTTAAATTCCAATAAAGTTTTTTGTTTTTTATCAAATGTATAGATATACATTTTTCTTCTTGCTCAGTAAATTGTTGAATATGCAATATTAAAAAGTACACGCGAAGAATGGAAGCGCGACGTAGATATAAATGTTACGAACAGCATGCAGCGTTGAGGGGTCGGTACAAAAGAAAAAGAAAAAATAACCAATTCACGTGGTATTTTCTGATGTTGACATAGTACATATTATTATTGTGTATAAGAATTATTAGTGTCAGTGAATGACACAGAAATTACTCGTTCGTGTGTATGTGTGTGTAACGGAGCATATACAACAATTGGATATTTCGGACGGGTCGCATACAGGATAGGAAGTATTTGCATTTAAACAAGACACTTAAAATGGTGGGCAAAACTCGTGAAGTTGTGTGGTGGAGTTGGGAAAAGAACGCGAATCTGACGGGTAAAGAAAAAAGAGTGGCGTGAACGAGAAGGACCGGAGAAAAAAATCCGTTTACAGTGTGGAAACTCGTTTATGAAAAGGGATTCACGCATAGAAATAATGTCCTGTTAAGTTTAGCAGATCAAATCTATGAATCGAGTTAGGGTTGATTCAAACCGACCGAACTTGGCACACTATCATATTCATATTATAATATAATCTCTTCGCTGTAATAAAAATTAAACAAATACGTGTTCGTATTTATTAGGATTTAAATCCGTGTAACATTTTACTAGACAGCAGATTCGATTTATTATCATTTTTCTTTATTTGTAGACCAATCTCAATATAATATTATCATAATAATATGAACTCTACTGACACTATTAAATACAATGCACGGGCACGCGGTACATACATTTCACAAATCTATATGCCTGACACCTGTGTTTAATATTTCAGCGGCATAACTGTCTCAGAATATAAAGGGATGAAAATTATATTTGATATTAATTATATTTTGTATTATATTTCACTATAAATACTCAATGAATATCTTTAGTAATATAATAAACTCGTGCGATATGAACCAACAGTCGGGCTGAAACAAACATTATCAAGTGGATAAATAAAGATTTACAATGTTCATGCGATAAACTTACTACCTGACGTAAAAGTAAATAACAATATTTTTAATTGATATGTTCATTACATACTTAATTAATTCTTATATAGCTTATATTATAATTAAATAAATTTAAATAATATATGAAATATTTATTTTCAAACACTAAATCCCCTCACCCCTTGATGGCAATGTGGAATTCATTATCGCAATGTTTTCTAGTCTAAAATAACAAAACAACACGATCTTACGTGTTACGTGCAGTCAAGCGATTCCGAACACCCAATATCGTTTGCTTCAAGCCATCGCACATTTTAATATGCACTTAGTTCGGTATAATCATTATCGTTAAGGCCATAATATTTCACATCCGTAAATATATATATATATAAATGTATAATATTATCGCAGAAATCGAGCATCATGACATAAATTTATCATAATAGGTGTCTATTAAATCTACCAATTTCAAAACCGCGTGATTCATTGTAATATTAATATTTATATATAGTTAAAGTTTTAACACGGTCGATGGGCGTAGGCGATAGCCCTCCTCTTAAACACGCCACTGGCAAACGTATTTTGTACATATCATTATACAATGTACCTACACGTATGCGTAATATATATTATACACTCGAAAAGCAGTTGCGGTTAAACATTTATCGAATGTAGGTTAATCTACAGTATGCGATAGTGGCGGCGGCGGTGGTGTTCAGCGTGTGTGCAACGCGTTTTTTGACATCATAAATCAGAACGAATTCCATTCGCGATGGAATCGCACGACAAGAGTCGATAACGCGAAAATGAAGGAGTAAAAGAAGGGTATAAAAAAAAAAAAAACTGCCGCTCCGAATGGGTCGTTGGCGCTCTTTTGGTGTGTAATGGCAAACCGAAAGTGTTCGTCTCCCTCCGCCCACGCTAACTCGCTCTCTCACACACTCTCTCTCTCACCCTCCCTTTACCCCCCCCCCCCCCATCTCTTACTCCTCTTCCATCGTCCGCAGTCTTATTTCACATAATGTTGTACACGAAATGGAAGACCGACCACATTATTATTATATCGCTGTGTGTGCATGGTGATGAGACCGATGCACGATGATGTTTCAACAAACTTTTTGAGTGGTTTACACCCTCACAGAGAATTGAGAGTTCCTTCACATGCGGGATGTATCTTGGATGCCGTTTATTCATGCTTAATAATTGTCGTGGAACGAATGAGTGTTTTGATAAAGTTAAAAACCATATAGTAACTCTATTCATTTTGAATTAATAATATTATTTTATGTAGTTATATTTACGATGTTCTAGTTCACGTACATGCGAAACGACTCGTTTTAAAATATGTTATCAGTGGTTTTTACAAAATATAAAGCAAAGTTCATTTCACTAGAATACTCGCTAGGCAGTCGAATTTTATTTCTAACTATTTACGACTTCTCGGAAGTTAGCACGTTAATATATTATTATAGACGAATTCAATTAAATTACTGGACTTAATCTACAGAGTCCAATGTTTTCACACAACAATTTTACTCCGTGTGCCTAATAAATTATGGTTATCAGCTATTTGAGCCAATGTTAGCCAACTGTTAGTGATTACTTGAATTGTGAAATTTAACCCAAAATTAACTTCTCCCTCAACTATTTTCTTACGGTTATTTAAATAGTCCAAACTATGACATGAAAATATTTTAACAGAAAAACATTTAAATTAATACCAAAGATTACGATATAAAATTAGTGTTATAAAGTATTCGAATAAAAATTTTAAAAATATTTAAAGATATCAAATACTTTTTTAATATTTTAAGTTAATTACATAAACTGAATTTTAGTTGAACACAAGATAATCATGTATAACCTTACTATATTTTAGATTCTGAGCAGATGAGCTATTAATGACGTATTGATTTTATCTTATTGTGTTTTTTTTTGTGTATAAGTACCTACACGATAATTTGTCTATAAAATGCTTTAATTTTCAATTATCAATTGGATCTAGTTTGTGTATGAATTTATTTTTACTGTTTTACAGTATTTACAGAAAGATGTTATTAAATGTAAAGTGATATTAGTTAATTTTATATAATATAGCATAAATATATATTATTATAAACAGAAACATAAAGATATAATTTTAACGACATAATATCAAAAAGAAAACTTATAAAGTTATAAAATATTATTTAATTCAAAATTTATATTTGTCTTTACATAACATACATATTATTTATAAAGTATTTATTATTTGGACGGTTTTTGTGAGAAGGTGGTCAAGTCAGACTTTATCATTTTTCGGGTTATATAATTTAGTATTAGTGTTACTAAAATAAAGTCAGTATTCGATAAAAGCATTGAATACCTACTTTAAAAAAAATATGTATTTGAGTAGTGTTTTAAATACATTTTCAAATTATTTTGTACAACATTGCGTTAAACGTAGGTTTGTTTTAAGATTTTATTCTTCGGCAACAGTAATGGACCGTGACAATTTTGCCTATACAATGCGCCGTTCAACATAAAATGATAAAAAAAAAACTTCGTTCTGTCTGTTTACTGTCTTGTTTTGCTGAATGGTAATGTACCTATTATCATTAAATTTGAAACCAACAATAAATCGTCACACTCTAACGCCTAGTCCAGTTATTTTAATGAAAACCATTAATAATCAGTTTAACTGAACGGTTGTGCCAGTCGTGGACAGTTAATTATAATGAACCGACTTCTACAATTTAACTAACGAACGTTTTGAAAAAAAATTAACACTATACCGACCATCGACCGATGGCGTAGCAATTCGTAAGACTTTGGACTTTGCGTACGTAATATATCTTTGTCATGTTACCGACATATGCGTTTTATGTCACCAAATGAGAATATATATATTTTGTGGAGTGTTTTGAAATAAATCCCAAAAGAACCAAAAAAAAAAAAAATTGAATTTATAGTTAAAATCTCAAGGATTAAGTATAAACCGTTAAAAATGAAACATGGGAATAAAATTCAATATCTTTCTATTATGAAATTACGAAATAAAATAGGTGTATTATATTTTATTCTTCTAAAGAACTAAAAGATATGCTTGTCATTGAAATAAAATAGGCTTTCAAAAAGATATTGGTATTTACAAATACCAATATCAATCAATTGTTTTAATGTGTTGTGGGTGTATCGTATGTCAATTATTTTGTAAATTTATTTACCTTTCTCTAATATGGAAAATATTGTTTTTATTTATAATTTGACTTCACTTATCGTTATTTCTATTTTTATTTCGTACAACGTTAATACATCAGCCTACACAACGTATTTAGCAGTGTTATTTTATAAAACGTATTATTATACTAATAGTACATAAAAACGGATGAAAATAGATGACTACATGATATGCCACCCCCCTCAATAATGTATTAATAAATTCATAATGTGCACGTCTTTTATAAAATACGTCGTATTATTTTCTTTTTTATATCGAATTCAGCTGGATATTAGATGGGTATAAATTAATAAATCGATTTTTAAATTTCTGTCGTACCTACTAATATATTTTGTTTATCCGTACACATTCAATTTGATTTTTTTTTTTGCATATTTAAACATACTAAACATATAGTTTCTTAAAATATATTATGCGTGTGATTAAACAAATATGGCTGTTTAAAGGAATTACATTTAATAGTCTACGAAAGAAAGTATTAGTTATAGTTGGCGACGTACTCCCTCTAAATACTGCTCCTACCCTAAACTAGAAAATTGCATGACGTGTTGTATATTCTACTGGCCATCGAATTGATCATCGCGTACAAGTTATTTACTTATTAACGACACAAGATATGCCCTGCATATGCATACCATATATAAGTACGACATAATATCGTTGTACGCCCATGACGTGAAATGTCACGTGACACGTGTCCGTTCGTGTACTGAGTCCCCAACGAGAGACGTGACCGAAAAACGATATTGTTGGTCCGTGTCCCGCGCGACAACGACGATTCGCTCGAACGCATACGTGAAAAATCTTTTATTATACAGAACGATCCACTGAACATACTCGACCTCAATTTTCTTAATTTAACAAGGAATCTATTTAAGTATTATTAAACTTTTGAATATTTTACTTTAAGATAATTTTTTTTTTGAGTTCTTAAAAAAAACGTTATTACTTATAAAGAGTATTTTATGCCATTGAAAACTTCTTTATTTTAAATACTATACCTCGTTAAATATCACTGATTAAAATTTTCAAATTACAATAGTTCTAATTTCATCCTCTCGGGGACATAATTTAACTGAAAAAAGCCTCAACCTAATAAATTTAAAAATGTTAGCAATTCTTTGTTCGATAATCAAATACTAAAATCAGTAAATTTGTATTGTGTACTCAAAAATCAGTTGATATTCTCTTTTAGATACATTTACGGTTTATTAAAATATAATACTGGCTCCTCGACTAATGACAATCGTTATTACGACGCGAAACACTTCTAAGATATACCTAGAGAAATTTTAAAAATAAATATACACGGATTTGCAAAAAATTGTTGGTGTTGATAACATCGAACACTGATTGCCGACTGCTATATGATGACATCGTCAAGGAACATTTTTTTGTATTTTTTTACGTATCATTATTACTATTTACTACTATTATTATGGTGTTATAAATAATTTAGAACGGTAAAATCAATTATCTGTTTAATTGATGATAAGCAATAATTGATTGATGTTTGAATCGTGAACGTTGATGTTTTTACTTCTTTTAGTGTTATTAATTGATTGAAGAAACTAAAGCATGCCATCTCCTTTGCTTGTCATCGTTATTAATTTTGGACCCTTACATTTTTTGTTTCGAAAAATTATTTATTGATAGTATATCATCCATAAATATATAGGTAACAATCATTTTTAAAATATTATGAAGTCTGCAATTTTTTTTCAGTTGCCCAGCCTTTTCAAAAATGACGCCCCTGCATCCTCGTCATTATGGATCTATTATCCAAAATGCAAAACGTTAAATAACTCAAAAGCTACTCGTTCAAATTTTTTTTTTTTAATACGTCATTAGTTCCAGGAAAGAAATTGCCTCCTAAATATTCAACAGTTGAAAAAGCTTCCCTTTTCTTGTTATTTTAAAAATAGAAGTTCATTATATTATCTTCTTCAGACACTCCCTAGCAATACAATGATCTCAAGAATATATTAAATATGGTTTTCAAGTATATTTGAAAATGCCAAAAATATAAAGAAAAAATTACTCCTTTATTGAAAAAGAATAGGGAAGATAAACACGTGTAAATACCTACGCTTGACGGATCACTCTGTATAGTGTTGTGTTTCGGGTCGGTCACACGCGCGCTCAAAACCGTCCACCAAGAGATTTCGCACCGCGCGTCGTTTTCCGAGCGCATCATGCCAGCGGTGTTTGTTTCCGGCCCCACGATTCGTCTGGTTTTCCGTACGCAATAGGTCATACGCGATCACGTCATATTATTATAATATTGCCAACGATTCACGATTCCGCACGAAATCACTTTGCGATGTTGCCGATCGGGTTTCTACCGATTTTATACTTAGAAAAATATTCCAAATGAACACGATTGACACGAGCAATCGCTGACTGTAGTAGCAGATGTATAAAATATGAGGTATCTACGGTGAAATTCATGTACAACGGATACACCGTACAAGACACAAGACGATCGTTTGTTTAATGATTTCGTATCGCAACATCATTTTAATCATCAGAATTACCATAAAATGTACTGTATGATGAATACAAATTCGATCCGAGTGCATATCACTAATTCCATTTTTATCATTAGATTTGCCTTAGATATCAAGAAAAACAATGTCTATCAATAATCGTAGGTTTTTTTATATGCATACATATTTTTACCATAATTAATTTTCCATAAAGTATTTACACTATAAGTATACAGTATTGTACCTCAACAGTATTATTGAACATTATTATTTTATTATTAAAGCCTAGTTTAAAATAATCGAAAATATAATAGTTATTTTTATCAATGATTTATTATTAGACATTTATTTTATCTTTAATTTGAAGTTATCGTTATTTTTTCGTATTTAAGTGTTTTTTTTTTCACCAAAATTGGCAATGACGTTGAAAAATCGACGTTTGTGTGGAATCGCGTTTTTTTTAAGGGGTAGAAAAAATACTTTTGTTTGACGAAAATTGTCGATATCCTTTACTATAAAGAGTATAAAGGTAAATCGTGTGGAATCGTGTATCGTCCCAATATGCGGCATGTACCCAATACGTCGTATACATTTTAGATTTCAAGCGTGCGTAATAGTTTTACAAAGGAATGTTTTATTTTATTATTATTATTATTTTTTTTTTTTTTTTTATGTCTGCGACCGTTTTTTTTCGGTTTGAAGCAGGTAAAACGACCTAAGAATGATTCGATGACGAGCTAGCACTATTTATTTAAACGTAGTTTACATATTATATATTGCAGGAAAAGTCATTTTTTTCACATTTTCACAATATACAATTCTTATTATATGATGTGCATATAAAAATTACTACCTATTCTCAATTCTATAATATCAAAAACAGACTAATATATTCAATAATTTATAAACTTGAGAAATTGAATAAATTATTTTCTATTAATATGCATTTAAAGTTTAGATTAACGGTGTATTATAAGACCAAAACTTTGGCGGAGTACCTGACAGTTACACTCCGCTCATATAAACTTCAAATGACTATCAATAAAAATACATAAACTTTAAATTTATAATAAATAGTTACTTATTATATTGAATATTCGAAATATATACATCAATGATTATTAAATTAAAATCAAATGGTTATCATTAAAAAATAATTTAAAATAAAACTTTATCAACCACCCACTATGATAAAAATAAAAATATTTTTTTAAATAACTTCTGACATTAAACTTGTGGCTGCATTGTGTGTACAAATTAAAAATATGTAAGCCGCAATATCGGTACATCTCTTTGATGCTCTCTTATTTAAATCTTAATTTCTTTATCGCTCGAAAGCTACTGTGCGACTGGGAATCGTCGTTTTTCTTTCCTCTGTGTTGACCTAAATATTTGTGTTTATTGACGGTAGAAATACCGTGCCGTGTATATATCAATGGTAAACAATAAAAATATTCTTGAAATCAATGTGACAATTATTTTTAGGTAATAGATTCACCACGTTTAACAAAATTTATTGAACACAACTATATCATCGCGTAAAACATTAATATTTACACGTGTACAAAAAACATCGTATACATTCGCCAGCCCCCATCCCATATAGGAGTACATCTGAGAGAAAGAGCTTAGGGAGGCACTAGCCCCCAAAATCTCTTAAACCCCTCCACCCAAAAATCCCCTAACTAAATTTCGTCAGTACAATGAATATTATATTTTCAATACATGCTGATTAATATTTCTATGCCCTCGCCCTCTCCCGATTTTTTAATCACATTTACTCCTATCGTCCGTAACAGTGGTCACCGCAAATTCGGGTAAGTGCTCGATATCGCTTTACGATTGAGCGGCTTCACAACGTTTTGCGAGCTCACAAAACGACTACATTTATACACGTTTGCGCTAACACTCGAATGTTTGTGTGTGTTGGCGAATAACAGTTATTTTGGTCGTATAAATACATGTACGTGTATATATATATATATATATATATTATATACGCACATTAAACGTGGCGAATTGTTCGGCCGAAACGGCGACGGTCGCGTATTAAAGTGCACATCGGTGCGGGGCCATTCGTTATTAATTATTATTATACACACCTTTGCACGACCCCTTTTGAGTACGCCAGAGTATATAGGTATAGGCGAGTAACACACTATATGCCATCTAGGCCAAAGCAAAAGCGGCTTCTGTGGCGGGCAAAACGTATTACGCCGCCGCGGTGGACTAATAAAATACGGCCGCGGAGCAAACAGGCGCGCACCGATTATTATATTAGTCGGATGTTTCACATTTTTTATCCCTCCCGTGTGCGATCAGCTAGGGTTCTAGGGCAGTAATTGGTTATATGACCTATCGGAGTTGCGCGTAATCGAGATACAATATTGTAACTTGTAATCGATTACTTACACTTTTCGAGTAATTTTAAATAAAACGTTCATGTTTCTAAAGATATAACGAATAGTTATGTTGAACAGGTGAAAATTGGAAAATATCAATATTACTTTTGTTGTGTGTTTTAACGATTGAAATATTTTGCATAATAATTATTGACATTGGCATGAAAGTCGCATTTTTTTTCTTAAAAATATATCGATAAAACTGTAGTCTATTATTAGCTTAAACAGAATCTTTCGTCCGTGTGTTATTTGAAAATAATTTTACAGTTGATTATAGTTCTAGTTCGTAGAGTGTGTATCGTCTATATAACATCGTATCGTGTGTTCAAGTCCAAGACATAGATTTTATAGGTGTATGGATCAGTGTGTTTAATTCGAGTCTATAATACCCTTTAGGATTCGTTCGCAAACGAATTTTTCTACGTTATATGATATTATACAGCCGTTGACCGTATGGTGTAAGATACAATTTCATTTTATTTTTTATTGGTTGTTTTGTTTTTAACCGCTAGAGTACTTTTTTCGTCGCTACATTATTATACCGATCTAGTAAAAGCTTCTTACATGGTATAATAATATTGTCAATTTAATTTTATATTAAACTGCACTGATCGCTTATACATACACAGTATTACGAATTTTATCTTTAGCGGATAAATGGAATTTCGAAAATCAAATACAACGTCAATAACACTAAAAAAAATACACTCATTATCGATGCCACCACCTACCTAATGGTTATATGCACAGAACGCGGCGAAGTTTCTTACGGTTTTCTCGTAGGTAAATTGATGACTGTGAGTGATGACACCATAGACCTATAAATAAACAGACTTCTAACAGAGGGAGTGAGGTCCAACATTGTTGAAAAAATATAGCATACAATCTAAGATCATCCATAGTGTCTATACCCATAAATAGCGAGAGATAAGTTCAACAACAATCATAACAACTTTTTTAAAAAAAAAAAGATAGCATACGAGTAAACTTTAGGTTCCACCTTATGCACAGGTATAAATTATATCTGTTTCTAACAATGTTGGTTCTAGGCAACTTGTAGCTGGATATGAGGGAAGAACAGTCCATATAATATTATAATAGTGCGTCCGCGATAGCACCACTAACCCCTCTCCGTAAGCGGTAGAAGAGAGGAGAGGGGAGTAAACTTGTTTGCGTCTATGCACAATCGACATACGTTTTATTTTAAACTTAACGCCAATTGTATTTTTTTCATTGGATGCAATGACGTAGTCGTACACTCGGTGTTTGTTGTGACCTTTGGTTTTATTGATTTTTCAGAATTTTTAACCGAAATTATGTATTTTTTTCACGTTTTATTTACACGATGTTTATAATATAATATTTTTATCTAAATTTACATTGTGAATAAATATTTCATGGTATAATTTCTTTTCTCTCACGCGTTACCGCAACACGCGTTTACAACCTACTCTTTAAAATCAATCGAATCGTTATTTTCTTTATTTTTCTACGACTTTTTATTGATACGTCTTGTTTAAATATTAAGTCTATACTATTGACGTATTGTAATACGGCACGAGAATATTATATAATAATTATAAGCTTACAGCAGTTATATTCAAGCTGATGGTCGTTAATTTTCTCGGGTTGATTTTAGTTGAGTAATCGATCAATTTTAACGAGACATATTACACGTTTTGATAAAAATAATGAAATATTAAATGTGTGCAAATCTTTGAGCTTCAATATTCTAAAAGAAAAATTATACTTTTTTTAAATTAAAAAAGCCTTGTTCTTACTTTAAAAGAATATGTAAAAATATGTTATGACAAGCAATATGTCACAATGGGTACACAGGTGTTAGATAATATTGTTATTACATTGCACTAGCACTCGGCGTCTCCGCTTGATGGCCACTTTAGTATAAGTGCCATATATATTTTTTTTTTTTCATAAAACGGTGGAAATAAGATCCAAAATTAAATATCAATATTATATAGTTGTAGTGTTTTATAAGCAGACAAAATCACAATAGCATATTTAGTTATTCAGACTTAATTTATTGTATTATAATAGTTATTTATGTTTGAAAACTAGTAGGTAATGTGTTTTTAGCGTTTTATTAACCAACGACTTTCTGATGAATAAAAAAAAAAATACTTTTTTATATTTATATTTATATATTTATGCTTTAAGAATTATTAATATTATTATTTTTTTATTATTTCAAGGTAAAGTGTGATTTAATATCTGTAATTAAATATTGTTATTTAGTAGTAATATACCTAACTGAGATTGTGTTAACGGTAGACATTAATGTGCGAGTAATGTGCATGTTTGATCCTAATTTACTTTGAAACTACTTATTCTTGACGGTTATAAAATATGTAATTTAAATATTTTATACGAATATTTAAATTTAGTTTAAACTACTTAAATCTATAAAATTAGTTTTTATGGTTTGAGGTTCCGCTTAAAATATGACGGGTAACGTCGATGACTAACTTATTTTTGTTTATCGAGTTTTGAACGTTAATCCGGTAATACTATAACCGCTATTTCTTCTTCTTCTCAAGATATTTATTACAAATAAAATTATCGTTTATTTTACCGTATAATAATATTTACAATCTTAAACTTTTAAAATTGATAAGACTTATTATTTTCATTTTTCATCACTAAAACTTACTACATAAACGCTGTAAATTAAACATACCGTGGGCATTTGATAACTATTAATACTTTCTTTCAATTCAACCAATATTGTTTCGTTAGATTTAATATTAAAATTAATTTATCTATTTATAAATCAAATTTTGGAACAAACTTGATTTTACGTTTACTTTTTTACTATTTTTCAATTTATATGCATTTTGTGTGTATAAACATTGCAATCAATAAATGTACCTACATTGTATCACGAAACATTTTAAATATTGTAAAAAACCTATAATGTTCTGAATTTATAATTTTTAATGTTGCAATTCACTTTAATATTAAAGCAACAAATCGATTCAGATGAACACAAACGTTGCAAGTAGGTCGAATAGAAAAAAATATAGTGCGCTGACATCGTCCTGATATAATATTATCTTAATTTGCGGTATAAAATACCGTACCTAAGCGGTTAAATTATTTTTGATTTTTATTTCCTTATTATTTCAGATTTAGTATTATAATTTATTCCTTTATACACAACGGCATGTAGGGACGCGGGATGACATCCCCTGCAACGCCTTTCGGGACAGACCTTGGTAATAATAACAATTTATCAATAAAACATGATGCGGAAATCTTGTAAGATATAAAAATTGTTAAAGCTATTAAATGTAAGCTATAAGGAAGTAAATATGCCCCGCTTCCTTCCTCACAAGTATATTTGGCAAAAATTTGTTCAGCGTTTCACCTCCAAAAAAAAAAAAAAAAAAATTGAATTAAATTGCGCCTACAGACGTTATATATAAATCTTCGTGTAATTTGTTATGTACATATTATAATAATATACTAAAAGCTACTTTCAAAGATACTCAAAGTTTACGGAAACGTTTGTGTGTATTTGATCATTTACAATTCCTGTAGCCGTCTTCTTCTATAGATTAATGTTTGTCATTTCGTAGTCACTTCTAGTTTCGTCAAAACTCCTTCTCAAACACGACCCATCATGTATTCATTGCTCCAGACTATGCATTTCGCATTAATTATGTCGACAGATCCGTGTATTGGTTCGACAGTTATCGCACGTCTTCGCTTCGCAATCTATTTTTCTAAATTATAAATTATCGACTCCACCCGTCAGTTTTTGTTCTGTCTAATAGTATTGACTCACTTGCATGCATAAATTATAATTAAGTATTTATAGCCGATATTTTAATATCTGCGACACTCTACATGTTGCAGCCACTCTACACCCTACACGCTGATCCTAAAATTCTAAACCGTACCTTTTCATCGTTTGTGTATTTTAATTTGTTTTAAATACCACTGAGATAGTATTCATATTTTTACTTAATTTAAATTCTCAAATTTATATAATGTATGTAATATACTTAACTTCTTAAAATGCATTGAATTAATTGAATTATCTACGCAACACCAAAATTTTTATGCATAACATTTCAATAATAATTATAAGTTTACAGTACCTATATAAGTATTATGTATGGTACACTTTATTACAATTTTATCTATATAAACAAAGTAATTTTCTTAGCATGCTCATTATGTTTTAGAAATTACTAATAAATTATTAATTACAGCGTATAAAGGTTGGGTTAACTAATGTGTGTGACAATAACTTTAATATTCATTAAACGTATTACAGGCACAGGGTGTGCTACTAATATTTATAGTGGCAAAAATATGTTAATCTATATTATATAATCTTATTTTTATGGAAATTCTTTTATACTATACATCATCTCTCCATCATTTTCGTAACTTTAAATGTTGATTTTCTTGCATTCGGGTGTCTGAAAAATGTAGAAAAAATTCTTAAAATATTTAGACACACTTTATAATATAATAATAGTCGTTAAATATAAATTTAAATAAAAGTAGTAAAGTGAGTAACGCTCTGCTGTATAGTAGGTCACTATAATGGGTGTATTAAAGTTGAATCCAACGATAAGTATCATTGTATACGAAAAACGATTCTGAACGGAGATGATCTGTCAGCATACGATAATTTTCCAGTGGTTGGTGAAAAAGGTGATTCATTTTTTAATGGCCCGAATACACCAAAATTTAAGTTCTTTTATAATTATTGTAAGACAGACTCATGAAAAATCTTTTATTAAATTTTCAACTCTTAGTTACTTATACAAACATTTTTATGAATTATACCCACAATATAATTTGAAAATATTCATGATTTTGACGAATTTTTGTCAATATTTGATATTCAAATGCTAAAAAAAAAAAATTGTACTTATTTATTCTTATAATTTTTGAATCATTATAAGACTGACTTATAAGTAACTTTGTATTAAATTTTCAAGTATTTTGACTCGACCAAAAAAAATTTATCGATATTTATAAAAAAAAAACTAAACAAAAACGAATATTTAAAATGCCTATAAATAGCATTAAAATAAGCAAAATATTTTAAAAATAAAATTACGTTAACTACAATAAAAACAACTCACAAGAAACCTTGTGTTAAATTTTCAAATTTGTATCGACACTTCAAAAAAAAATTCTCAGAAAAATCGAAAATTTCAGTTGTGTATAATAAACAGCTTAATAAAAATCAAAATTTTTTGAATATCTAACTGTATATAGATAACACTAATATAAACATTTGGTTAAAATTTCAAGTATTTACAGTGCTTATTTTTTGAGTTACAACCATATGAAAAAATCGATTTGGTCAAAAACTGGTTTTTTGTAAAAATTTCCGAAAACTGTTAGAAAATGTTTAATTTTGATCTATATAATGCACCAAGAATATTTACTTTGCCATCGAAACCCCTCCCGAAGTTTGAAATTAAAGCATTATTTCGACAAGTTATGCTATACACACACACAAAAAAAACATACATCATTGTAAAATCAATACATTCATCATTTTGTTAATAATCTAATAATTGTATTTAATTTAAATTAGTTTTGGTTACAGGATATAACCAAGGGCCATTCACGACTCAACAAACGCCGGTATTTAGTGGCCAGGAATCAACATCTGATGATTTACTATACCATCAAATTATGCAGGACGCCATGTGTTATGCACCTACTTTAACAAGAGAGTTAGATTTACCAATGTTAGATGAAACGTTTGAGTTATCTGAACATTGCACTAGTCCACCACCAGCAGGAATACATCGAAGATCCTACATATTGGCCACCAGACAAGACAGCAGTAAAGGTGAAATTTATGTTTTTCAAAAACGATTGAATTTTGTTTTGTGTAAACGGTATTTATTTAGATAATATTTAAATGTTACATCATAATATGTAACAAGATAAACTTAACATATACACTTTATTCATATTTAGAAAATACAAAATAGTCGTCTTAATAAATTAAAACAATAAGTTTAATATATTCTATAAATATGAAATAGATTATTTATCTAATTCGTTCAATAAATAACAAGATATAAAATAATAACCAACCAAGTTAAAATTTTAAGCATTTTAACTGAAATTATTTCTTGCTAAGTAAAACTGTATATTCTGTGTAACAACTGTAACATAAACTTAGTAGGTAGTCAATAATGATATTATATAATATTCGTGTATACCTATAACATTAATCATTATTATTTATTATTGATCGATATTTCTAATTTATTCAGAAATTATAATCACTATCACTAATGTTTGAGTATTTAACTAAGAATATAGGCTTATATGTTTTTACTAAAATGAGAAATCACTTTAATTTTATATAAATAATAAATAATTATACTAATACATATAAAATTGTATACGTATAATGTTTTCATAAATGGCACAAAGAACATTTGATTGCAATAATTTAAGTTACTATAACGAATTCGATTTTTTCTATACATTTATTATTTTAATTATCAAACTGCAATTTTATTTTGAGTTTGACTTTGATTTTGATTTTCTAGACGAAGTTGATGATCAAGATGAAACGTGTTTCTTGAAACAGAAAAATAAAGACATAGTAATTGATGAAATATCCAAAAAGAAACCTTGGATAACACTTGTATCTTATGTGGACGAATTAACGGTGGGTGGAAGAAGAGACTCCCAAGGAAATTTCGTAGATGCAGCTCCCAGTTTTCCAGGGTTTGGCAGAAATAAACAATCAAAAGCTCCATTAGAATGTTTTCCTTTTAGTTGCTATCAAAAGTAAATAATCTATTTTTTTATATTAAAATAATTTTAATAAAATTGTATTTTTATAAAAACCATAAAAAAAATAATATATATAATTACACAGTACATAATCAGCAAATCAATTTTTTAGAAATTTAATTTAAAACTTAAAAACATATTATTATTAATAATTTAAATAATAAAATTAATTTTAATTTAATTGTTAAAATATTTTTGTAAATAATTAAGTATCTTAATTTTTAGGATTGGGATAAAAAAAGAGTGGGTCGACACTTGTTTTGGTGACCGATGGATGACTTTTCGACAGAAAACTCTTGTGGTAGTTGATACACCGATATTTGAATGGTTTATACTAGTTTTGATCTTTGCGTCTAGTGTAACTTTATGCTTCGAAGATATTTACCTAGACGAAAATCAAACTCTCAAAACTGCATTATATTGGACCAATTTTACGTTTTGCGTTATTTTCACAATTGAACTTATGCTAAAATGGATAGCTTTGGGAGTTTATAAATACTTTAAAAGTTTTTGGACAGCTTTAGACTTTATTATTGCAATGGTAAATATAAAATAAAAAATTTTAGATAGTAAAACTGATTGAAATTTTTTTTCTTTTTTCGAACTAGATGTCAATTTTTAGTTTATTAATTGATGAAAATGAGAATTTAAAAGTTCTACGATCGTTAAGAACTCTCCGAGCTTTGCGACCACTCAGAGCTATATCGAGATGGCAAGGGATGCGGGTAAGTACTTCGAAGTCCAAAAATACTTTTACGTTAAAAGTAATATAATATGAGCTTGTTTTATACATTACTAGATAGTTGTGAATGCTCTGATGTATGCAATTCCATCAATTTTTAACGTTCTGCTGGTTTGTCTTGTGTTTTGGTTGATATTTTCAATCATGGGTGTACAATTTTTTGGTGGAAAGTTTTTTAAGTGTGTTGACGACAACGGAGACCGTGTAGCCGTAAACGTATGTACTTGATGTGTTTTTTGTTTTGTTTTTATTGGTGTTAAATAAAAACTATAATTTTTGTAGATTGTCAATAATCGCAGTGACTGCATGCTCCATAACTATACTTGGTTAAATTCAAAAATATCATTTGATAATGTGGGCATAGCTTATTTGGCTTTGTTTCAAGTTGTAAGTTTATTCGTGGTTTTTATTATTATTATTGAAAAAATGTACTCATACTACAACGTTACATTGTTATTGAATTAATAATATTTATATTTTCATTGAAATGTAACTATATTATACTATACCATTATTCGTAAATATTGTATTTTCAGGCTACATTTGAAGGATGGATGGAAGTAATGGCAGATGCTGTAGATGCTCGTGGTGTAGACTTACAGCCTGAATATGAGGCAAACTTATATGCTTACATATATTTTGTGATATTTATTGTATGTGGAGCATTTTTTACTCTAAACCTTTTCATCGGTGTTATAATTGATAACTTTAACATGCTTAAAAAAAAGGTATACTTTTTTTTTTTTTTTTTTTAATGAGGTTACGTTATTTGTATGTTAATGAACTATCTGTTGCAGTACGAAGGCGGAGTATTAGAAATGTTCTTGACTGAAAGTCAAAAGCACTATTACACGGCCATGAAAAAATTAGGCCGGAAAAAGCCACAAAAAGTAATTAAACGCCCAGTCAATCAATTTATGGCAATATTTTACGACTTATCAAATTCCCGAAGGTCTATTTACTTATAATTTATAGTTATATATTTCCAATGATTAAAACGTAAATATTTATTTCGTAGGTTTGAGATAGCAATTTTCGTATTGATTTTTTTAAATATGCTGACAATGGGTATTGAACATTACAATCAGCCTGTTTCGGTGTTCTTCATATTAGAAGTCTGCAATGCATTTTTTACTACAGTCTTTGGATTAGGTATATTTTGTTTTCGAACAAACATTTAATACAAATCAATAATATTATACGTGTAAATTACGACTTATCATATATTATTATAATTTTTTTTTTGCAGAGGCTTTAGTGAAAATAATTGGTCTTCGATTTCATTACTTTACCGTTCCTTGGAATGTTTTCGATTTTTTACTTGTCTTAGCATCTGTTCTTGGTATACTTATGGAAGATATCATGATCGATTTTCCAGTATCACCGACACTTTTGAGAGTAGTTCGCGTGTTCAGGATCGGAAGAATATTACGATTGATTAAGGTGAGATAATAATAAATTGTTGATAGTTACTACTTAACATTAATAATTAAATTTCATTTTTAGTCAAATTCTTTAATAATTGTGTAATTATTTACTTTAATTAATTATTCGGATTTTAGGCCGCTAAGGGTATACGTAAACTGCTATTCGCCTTAATTGTGTCTTTACCAGCACTTTTCAATATTGGCGCACTACTTGGTCTGATTACTTTTATATACGCCATTATTGGTATGTCTGTTTTCGGGCATGTCAAAAAACAAAAAGCAATTAATGACATGGTCAACTTTGAGACTTTTGGTAGGAGCATGCAACTGTTGTTCCGGTTAGTAATGCATACATTGTGTTTACTTGAAATTTCGAAAAGTTATTTCAAACTACATTCGGTTAAAATTATAGGCTGATGACGTCGGCCGGATGGAATGACGTACTTGAATCCCTTATGGTACAACCACCGGATTGTGAACCAGAATCTCCAGGACTTCCGAATGGCAATTGTGGACACCCTATCCTTGCGATTACGTATTTTACGAGTTTTATCATAATAAGCTACATGATAGTTATAAATATGTACATAGCTATTATATTAGAAAACTTTAACCAAGCTCATCAGGAAGAAGAAATCGGCATTGTAGAAGACGATCTCGAAATGTTTTACATCCGATGGTCCAAGTAAACTGGAAATTTTCCCACTGTTTTTTCAATCATATGGTTTTAAACGTCGTTTTTTTATTTCAGATACGATCCACATGCAACGCAGTTCATAGCGTTCAATCAAATATCCGATTTCATTGCAAGCTTGGACCCGCCATTGGGCATACCTAAACCAAATATCGTGGCTTTGGTCAGCTTCAATTTGCCAATTGCGAGAGGCAACAAAATACATTGTTTAGACATACTCCACGCACTCGTCAAACACGTGCTTGGTCATGTCGACGAAACGGACGAATTCAGAAAAGTAATCGATAATCGTCGAATTTTTATTATTATTATTATACGATATTATAAAATATATATGATATAGGTATATTTTATATGATGATTTTAAATTTTAATAATATGTTTTCAGCTTCGTGATCAAATGGATGTGAAGTTTAAAAAACAATTCCCGACACGTAAGGAACTGGAAATCGTGTCATCTACGCGTCTGTGGAAACGTCAAGATAAAGCCGCAAGACTAATACAAAGAAGTTACCGAAACTTCCGAAGGTATTGTATTTGTTTCACGTTACTCGGATAAATAACAATCCATCAACGTTATCTACTTTGAACACTTTTCCAATCCGTAGTTTTAATATTATTAACCCAATTTATACCTTTTCTTGTCTCTATTTGCCCTCTTATATCTGTATCCTTTCCATCATTATACTACATTTTTTATAATTCTATTATGTGGGCCTAACTTAATTTTTTATCATTGTAAATGTATTGTTCATTTTCTATCAGACAACTTTAAAATAACTCGAGTTCAATCTAGTAGCCATCTTTGTACATTATATTATATAATATAATATGTCCTTTATTTGCATGTATATATTTTTTTTTTAATGCGAATTTAATTCTATCGAAGTATTTTTTATTGTTACAATAATTAACTATTCAAATGTTTTCAACATTGTCTATCTGTCTGCATTGAAACAATAATTGTTTAGACGAAAAAAAGACATGACGGATTTGTGTTCGGATACGCAGTCTTCAAGCCCCGGAGGTTGGCAGTCACGTCTTTCGTCGTTCTTGCATGTTAAAGGCATGTCAATCAGTGGTATTGGAGGCGGTATCGGTAGTGGTTCTAGAGCTTCGTCCAGAAAATCTTCCAGAGCCTCCGACACGTCTGATATATCTGAACTAGGAGCGTCTCTCTGGCTTAATCTACCGTTGTTTTTATTGTCTAACGCTCAGTTGGATATAGCGGGTAAAAACGAAGAACAGTCGCCCAAGAAAAAATCACAGTAAGTCATCAGTATTTAGTACCAACCCGTATCGATAAAAAAATTAAGAAAGTACCAATATAATTTTTTTTTTTTTCATTTATTATAAAATATAGGCCCTCAGCTAAAGCTATCGTATGAAAACGTATTAGAATAATAATTAAAAAATCATTCGATATACAATATATGGGTATAAGATTTTAAAATATTTATTCATCGAATCAATATTAATTCAAAGTTAATTTCGACTAGCGCGTGTTTGATATACACTGTCTTATTATCAACGTGCATATTTTCAAATTATTATTTCTTTTTGCTATGAACAATCGTAGTATTGACTTTTGGATTTCAAATAGTAAACTATATTCTCCACATCGTACTGCCTTAGAACGTATTTTATTGTTGATTTACAGTGATCAAAACATACATTTTTCATGAAGACACTTTCAATGGAAGTAGTATAATTTTATAAACAGTAAACAACCCAAAGGGTCTTTCTATAATAGCAAAACAGTGTTCTTATGTGTTCCATATTTGATTGATTCGATTACATTACTTCCAAATTCGATTTCTAACTTATAATTTTCTAAATAAATGAAAACCAAAACATATATTTATTATATTAGTATGTTATAATATAATTAAAAATATTTATTTAGTTGATTTACCATTTGTTTGTATAAGCATTTAAAATTTAAAATTTAAATGTAAACACATAACTCATTATAATAATTATCATTTCATTTTATGTTAAATGTATTAATTTGAGTGTAGCTATACATATCATAATTACACTTAATAGACATAATTTGTTGTTACTTTATATTAAGTATCTACAAGTTAACCATGTTTGAATTTGAATTTATGATAAATATTAATTAATGGGAGTGGTATATGCATGTCGTGAAGGATTACACAATTTGTGAGTTCAACTATACCAAAACTTTAACTTTTAATTATTATCACAATGCAATAGAGATTTTGAAGTACAGGTATGAACTTAATTGTACATTAAACAGAAAAGTTCATAAATGAGGGCTAGAAAGATAAATTTATTAAATATTATATTTATCTTAAACGCAGGAATAAAATCAAAAGAAAAAATAATCTTATTTTTTTAAGTAAAATAAATTATCAGATATACTAATTAAAATCTCAAGCATACACGATTGAATAATTGTCATTAGACCGAATCGCTTTTAGAAGTCTTTTTATATTTCTTTTACAAAGCGGTACGAGTACATTTTAATTAATAAGGAAAGCACTTGAACACGTTGCGATAAGTAGGTTAAAACTATAATTGTATGAAATTTAAAAAAGCTTTAATCAAACATGATGTTTACAATTTGTATATATTTAAAAAATACATATATATGCACCACATTCAGAAACAAAAATAAATAAATTCGACTATCGATTGAACTAATAGTCTTCAAACACTTAAATGAATAAGAATGTTTTTAACATTTCACCGTTTATACAATTGACAGGTCCAAAATTGTATGTTATTACTCAAAACACATCGGTTATATTAATTTATTGTGACATATTCACTTCACATTTAATCAATAGAAACCCACGAATTTTATTAATAGTAACATTAATAAATAATAAATATGTAACATTATTAGCAATCCATTACCGTCAGTCGTGGGCGTCTTTAATAATAGCTTAACACTTGGCAAATAAACGAAATTAAATTAATGTACGACATTGATGTGATCAAACCAGGCTTATATCAACTCAAGTCTTATTAATTAAACATAATTTTTTACCTAAGCTTTGGAGGTTTTAAAATTAAATAAATTATATTTTTTATATATTTTAAAACTCAAATGCACGATAGTTATTATTATTATTATTATTAACAAGATCTGTCTACTGCTCTTTTCGTTTGTTTTATAGTTCCAACCCTCATTAAACATGAATTAAGTAATAACTGTGTAACCGCTTCTACGTGAATAATATTGTTGAGTCCCATTCGGCACTTATTGCTGAGAAAAAAATTATAATAAAAATAGTTTGAATCTCTAGTAATATATAAATTCTAAAATTAGCTATTTATAAAATATCCTTATGTGCCAATTACTGAGCTCGGTGTAAGCATAGCTAAAAGTAGCTTAATAGTTAAACAATTTATAAAAAATGTTGTATTTAATTTAAATAAATGTATGACGTGTTATTTAATTTAGTTCATATATCAAATTAAAAGTGATTAAATGGTAATTTTTTTATTAAAATTGTATATTGAATGAATAGTTACCTAGTTGTAATACCTATGTATCCTATTTTTACTAATCAAATATTAAAATAATTTTACAGATCCAAAACTGATTAGATAAATTACTTTATATTTAAAGTTTCCAATAGGTACAGAACATCCAAAGTTATCGTGCATAATATAATACCAACACATAAATTCCTTTATAACCGTAATTTGTCAGTTTTTAAGAGATTATTTTAACATACAAAATAAACTATTACCATCATTACAAATGACATAGGTACACGCTGTTTTACTTTTTTACGTCTCTGCGATTAAAACCATCGGGTCAATTTTTCCGGTACTACAGAAACACAAGAAACCCATTTCAACGGTTATTTTTTTATTATTCGCATAATTTTACAAAAATGATATAACTTTATAAGTAGTAAAATTCTTATCGCACGGCGTTCCGAATAGGCAATTTAACTACACTAATGGTGGGGTTTCATCTATACCCTGTGAATATCTCATAATATAAAATATTATTATTAGTATTGTATACCAATGGGTGCCGCCACTGATCGTTCCTAACGACAAACTACTAGACGTCGTTTCGCCCTACATTTTAACACTGAAGTTCGACACATAGAAGTAGACTTGGGACCCAAGGACCTAACCATTGCGCGGTTCCCATTATAAAACGATCAGTGATATCGATTTCTTTATTTTTTTTTTTTGTTATATTATTTAAGGAGAACAAAAATCACCGAACTTAACCGAGATTTATCCCACTGGTCGAATAAAAATCATACGACGTTGGCCTGAAACCCAGCTATTAGTAGGGTTAGGGAGGGGGACGTGATGCGTACGCATATATCGTGCCCACAGCATTAGGTCCCCCCCCCCAATACCGTGTCTTTCGTCGTGGACTTTACTGATTCTGACGATTCCGTTGTTTTTTTTTTTTTGACCCTTACAGCGTCGAGGGAGGTGGCGGCGGACCGGTGCACATCACGATTAGCGAACCGTCTCCCGAGGCCAAACCGAACGCGGTGCTGCCGTTGTCGCTGGACGGGGTCGGCGACGCGGCGACCGGAAGCGGCACGGCGGACCGGAAGCAACAGCAACACCAACCATCCCAGCAGCAGCAACAACAGGCGGCGGCCAACGTGAGCATCACCATAACGGACGCGTCGCCGGTAAGCGCGTGCGGCCCCAAACCGTTGCCGGCGGCTAACGTTCAACAGCAGCAGCAGCAGCAGCAGCAGATCGGCGGCGGCGGCGGCGGCGGCGGCGGCGGCGGAGGAGGTCCGACGGCGGCGCACAGCAAACGGTTGGCGTTCCGGCGGGCGAGCGAGGCGAAAATCGTACAGCACAAGGCGCTGGTGCACAAGACGTCGGAAGGGCCGCACAGCTGATGGGAATTATTACAATAATAATTATACACAGCTAACCCGTCATCGGACATAGGTATAATACTACACTATATATACCTACCGCCGGAGTCATCGTTATCGCCGTTGCAGCGGTTGTTGTTGTTTGTTTGTTTGTTGTTGTTGTTGTTGTTGTTGTTTTTGTTGTTATTGTTATTTTTTTTTTTTACTATTATTATCATTATTATTATTATCATCATCGTTTTCGTCCGTACACGGCGGCTACGGTTATGTTCTATATATTGTAAGCTGCGCGTACTTGTACAGTCCATCGCCCCGCCGCACCCGCACCAACCGACCGAAGGCACCGCCGCCGCAAAAATCGCCCGTCCGGCACAGACGATGTAGGAATGCCGCACGACACACAGATCGACGACGTCGACCGTATATCATAATATAGCGTTTAAATAAAATGCGTCCTGCTGTTAGAGATTCTTAAAACCACCCACACGCGGTTGATTCGACCCTTATTATGTACATCGTTCGGAATAGGTTACGTTCCCGTTAAAAAAAATGTGTCACGATCGCACGCATATCACGTAAATTGCGGCCCGGTTATTTTTGACACGTACGTAAATTCAGTTCTGGGACATTAAAAAACACATGCAAAGTGATACGTATTGTGTATTATATTATAATACAGTAGTTTAAAAACTCGGAAAAATAGAAAAATTATAGAAAAAAATTCATAAATTATAATATACGAGAAATAATGAAGGAATTTCAAACTAAAATAATATTACTCATTCAAATATTTACCGGTTGGTCGAAATAACTAAATTTTAATACTATACATTTTTTATTCGTGTTAGCAGCATAAACATAGCGAAACCAATATTAATATATAGTTGTATTTCCAATCCTAAATCCGGAAAAATGGATGAAAAGTATTAACTTTTCAAATTTATCCCTAGACGTGATTTACGTATGTGAATAAAAATAAATATTTAGGCCGCAATTTACAGCCTACACCCATATAGTCAACACTGGTCTACACAGTATTTGTAACTATTAACACGGAAGATGAAAAAAATCGATTATGATAGGTTTATCTGGTGGATACGAGTAGAATACAATTCGACCGATGTATGTGTATATATACGTCGCTCCAAGTAAGATTTCACGAAATCATGGCCGAAAACAGAACGCAGCCGCGATCGTGTTCATCTCGCCGGTGACCAAATTACGCACGTCTTGCACGCAACTAAAAAACATACATTACGATGTAACAATATATCATAGCATTGCGAGTTATGCGTAATATATTATGCCGAACGCGTGTCGTATGTAATTCGTCGTCGCCGCGGTTTTCTCATTTTCCGGGGTCGACAAATCCCCGTCTCGTAGGGTATACGCCGTTTTGAGATACACACACACACACACACATGGCCCGGTGGGGGTAGCTGTCTCGCTACCACCCCTATATCCGCATTCTTTTCCACCACTACAACTACACGTGCATCGGTAGGGGAAAATGATTGAGGTCGAGCAGACGCCGAGCAAACCGTGAACGCCCGATAATTTCTTCAACACGAATTAGTCGTATTGTCCGTCGTATTTTGTTTTCGTTTTCGAGTTTTTATTTTACTGATTTATATAGCTGTATTATTATATATTAGGTATATATAATATATAGCGGATCAGACAATTATATTCCGTTGTGCGTATACTTTATAATATACATATATTATGTTGCGCAGCGACTGCAGAACTCGTCGTAACAATGTGGTTCGCGAAAACTTTAAATTCCTCCGTGCCCCCCCCCCCCCCCGACCTTACCACCTCGACTCCCGGCATCGCAGCGGTTTTCCATTATGATTTTCAAATATTCGCGACGCGCGTCCGCAAAACAACTTCGCAATAATTACTATTACATACACTCGACTAAACCGCGCATTGTTCGGTATAGACAATAATAATACACAACATGTACGCCGTACTTACGCTTAATATTTATAGAAAGCAAAAAAAATAAATAAAAAGTTTACCGCATAGAACGTAGCATTTGTATAAAAATTATAAATATATATATAATATGTTAACATTTGGAGGAGACGTTTCATATTTATCGCTTACCACGATCGCGTAATTATACACACTCGTTGCCTTGTGCTTGACTGTCTGTTTTCTGTTTTTACTAGGTACGTACATCAAATATTTATTAAGTCATTTTTTAATTTTTTTTTTTTCGATAATAATATATAGGCTAGATAATTTAATCATTAAAATATAGTTTTTTTTACACGTTTACATTTTACGATTTTATTAACTAACGCCACGATTAAGTCAATTTTCAAACTATATACCATATTATATTATAATATACATCATAAGTTAATAATATGTCAATTATTGCAAAAACTTTATTAATAAAAATAACTTTAGATTTCAGGAATATCGTGTAGGATTCTAGACGCTCTAGTATTCTAACTTATAATTGTATCGCGACAATTTGTCGAAAACGTATAATTTATTGTATAAAATAATACAAGTATAACGAGATATTGTATCATAACTATATTTATTTATCAAATGATTTATTATTTTAACATTTTGAAGAAAAAGAATGATTTATTTGACAATAATGTATACCATACTCCAGGTATAAAATTTATAGTAAGTACATATTACGAATTGTATTCCGTAAAACCTGTATCGATCGTTCGCGTCATTATACTTGACTCCGCGATAAAATACATCATTCACTCAATATATTAGGTAAACGGATGTACTACTCAAATAACACAATAAAATATTGGCTACAAGTGATGAAAATAATAAAAAATATTATTTATCGTATGTTATTTTCGATGTACACTATATTTTCTCTGTTTTAACTCGTTTTTCACAAGGATCTACGTATTAGACATAGGAATCGCTCCTATAATGGCTATTACGACCGTGCACTAATCAAAATATTTAATTCGTAATAATATTTTAATACTATAGACAGACTACCACTATGATAATTCTTTTTCATTCACGTCGTTTTCGCTATTAGTGCGCGTGTAAAACTACACGTTATGACTCGGTAGGTACTCATGAGTTATGAGTCGATAACTATTATAATATATAATGACTTGTAACATAATATTTTAATAATAATCCAAGAGACTTAGACTTTTGAACACTGTTGTGTAATAACATTTTAACAATTTCTTACTTTTTAGTGAAAAGCTCAACGTTTTACGTCTTCATACTATAGGTGCTATACGCCATGTATTTAAATAAATTCCAAATAGAATCGTGTACAGTGATATTTTTATAGATTTGTAATGTAGACATATAATTGTGTATAGGTTATGAAATATAATATAATATACTTTAATAATATACATACGTGTCTAGCAGCTATGATAATATAATATTATAACATTATTTATAAATGCCTGTTGAAAATCATATAGACACTTTAGGTTTTGAATTTTTGAATTTTGCGAATGAAATTGTATTGTTATAATATCGGGTACATAACTTGCGAGATATTCTAATTTGTTCAAAATAAATTATCACGGAAGTGCAATTTATTATATTACGCTTGGTTGATTATTTTACTAACGTATAAGTTTTTATTAGTATAGGGGAAAATATTCTAAATTTTTTGTATATGTTTAATGTAGGAATGTAATTCTTTTTTATAATATTACAAATATCGAAATTAAAATTTAAGTCGCAGAGAGATGGCGGCGTTAGGTATCTATAGCTATCGCGTGTACATCACAAGCCGTGTATAGTGGTCATAGGAGGTATATTATTATACCCTTCGGCCTACGGCCTACACATGCACGAAAAAGCGTTTCGAACAGTTTTGGGACGGACTTGTACAAAATTGTGTACGCAAATTAAATATTTTTTAAATGTTTAGGGACATTGACTGATTCGCGTTAAATGATGATGAGTCGTGATGCTAGCTGTATTCCTGCTGTATGATAATACTATATGCGTTATTGTAGTACACAATAATAATAACAATTATTTGACGAAAAACTACAGACTGACTACGAAAAATTGTATAAAAGAAACGCTTATTTTGTTCGGCATTGCGCAAACTTTTCGCTGCGGATTATTGTTAAACTTTTATTTATTCCCCCCCCCCAAGTATAGATAATTATTATAACTCGTATTATCTTCAAACCGGCGGCGATGAATGAAAAATCCATAAAACAACCGACACGGAAACGATTCGCGTAATTTTCACAATAAACCGAGTGTGTGGTGGTTAATTTTACTATTTTTCCCACGACATACCCAGCTCGCACCGTTCTGTAATATTATTATCGTCGTCGTCGTTTCGGTATAATATGCGGTATTCCTCGGTCAATTACCGTCGATTAGGAAAATAGTATCGCTCGGTAATGTGAAACAATATTCTATTTACGAGTAGTGAGGTTACCGAGCAAATTATAGTCGTACGATATGATAATTAAACCACACGTTGCGTAAAAAAAACCCCCAGTTTTATGATCGAAATGACCGAGTTTACTTTGTACGTTTTGTAAATTGAACCGATCACCGACTCGCGAATCCATTTCCGTAAACAAAAGAAACCCGGCAAACAAAGTAAAATCGAAAAAATTAAAAAAATTAGGGCTTCGTAATATTATTATTATCGTCGTCGACGAGTCAGTCATCGTCTTCGAACGGACGTGCACCGCCAATGATGATCGCGACAAAAAGGTGGGGTGGCAGATCGTAATATTATAATTAATCACGTGCTCGCGTATAAAATAATATATTATTCGCTGCCTTGCGATGCGGTGAATACTCCATCACGATGTCATAATTTATCAATTAAAGATACCTCTGATGATTAGTGACGACGTCTCGATAATAACAACAACAATAATAATAATGTGTGTGTGCCAAAGGCGGCGGCGTCGAGGGGGGGGCTCAGTTCGATAAAAAAAAAAAACTTAACAGAACCCCTTATTGATTTATTTCAATTTGTCAAAGTTGACAATTTTACGTTTTTACCATACGTACGCACAGGGCCGGATTTAAGCGCAGGCTATATAGGCTGCAACTTATGGGCCCCACAACTGGCCCTCACCACACATCACACAACTAAAAAAAAAAAAAAAAAAAAAAAATAGCTCCGTCTAATAATTAATTAATATTTTTTTTTCATTTTTTCATTTAAACGTTGTTAATTGTTTTTACACATTCACTCTCTTTCAGTTTTCTAAAATTGGTTTTGCGTAATGAAAAAAAATGTTATTTTTCAAGGCACATATCCTATATATAGTATTTTGCTCTTCCCATTTCTAAAAACCCTCTGGTAGGGCCCCAACACAATTGAGCTTAGGGGCCTAAAAATCCTAAATCCGGCCCTGCGTACGCACAACGTATCAGAGGCATATTAAGTAGAGCATCGCGATAATATTTCACAGCTCTATAAATCCTTCGAGTGACATACCACCAGTAAATATTACGAGTATGTACTACGCCTACTGCTGCCTTTGTACGTATTAAAGAGTAATTTTTTTTATTATTATTTCCTATTCCATCATGTCGTGCAGAGCGATTCTTTAGTTGATCTGTGACCTCTAACCCTCGTGAAACCGCCCGTTACGCGGGGTAGGAGAGCGACGATCGCAAATTTTAGCGCCCGGACGAACGCCATAATACCGACGTCCGCGCGCGATAATTTTATTATTAATAAAATTAACCTACCGCCGTCAAATAACAATCTACATCGTATACGGGTATTTTCAAATCCGATAACGGCAAAATTTCGATCGGTAATCGAGCGATCCCGACAAAAAGTACCTATTGTTATTATTGTTGTTGTTGTACATACGATGTTGCGGGTAATTATCAAAAAATATCGTGTCGTACACGAGTCTTAACGATCAATAAACCGGCCCGTAAATCACAGCGCCCAGTTATTATTGTTTATTTTTGTAACTGTTTTTACGATAATAAATTATACGTATACAATAAACCGCGCGTACCACGCGTCCGACTGCGCTGGCAGCGGTTGTAGAAAAAGTAACCCGCACGTTTGCATCGCATTATCGCACCTTTCGGCCGTTAATTTGTTGTCTTATTAATAAAATAAAGGTTAAGCTACCCGCGGATGTGGGTTTGGCGCTTAACACATCACGGTTCACGATACGATCGATCGATCGATTACGTCTTACGTAATCGGCGGCCGACATCCGGAACAAGTTTCGATGTGGCCGTCGAAGCAAACATTTTTCTCCCCTAGAAACTAGAAACGATATGAAAAAAAATACATAATTAAACCGACCAGAAAAAAATTCCTTCCCCCTTCCGAAAAATGCACAATAATAATATGCATTGTAACGGGTGCGCGGTGGTGGCAGCGGCGGGGTGTCGTACCGCGTTGGTGCAGCAGTGTTACGACTCCGAGTTTTTACCGATGTTTTTCGAAGAACCGACAATAAAACTTAGCGTATTTTAGGTGTGTAAATAATATTATAATATATATTAGCCGAGCATGCGAGTACATAAATATTATAATTTTACATTATTTATGTATATTATTTATATATTATTATGATAATATAGCGTAGTCGTAACAGTCGTTTTTATTATTACCAACATTAACCGATATTGTAATATAATAATAATATCTTATTATGTATAATTATTATTATTATAGTAATTAATAATATTATTGATGCTATGTTGCCTGAGCATTGTAATTTTAAGGATTTTTGTTGTTTTTTTTTTTTTCATTTTCAATAATGACCTACAAGAATTAACGATTTGGATAGAGAACACGAGAGAATATTCGGTGAACGCGCTGAGAAAAAAAAATAATAAAATTGAAAAAAAAAAATTACAATAACAATAATCCGCGAATTGTAATCGAATATAATTAGCGATATCATCAGATTCGTCGTATAAAAATATGATCAACACGCGCGTATAATACGACTTATGTACACAAGTTATTGTAATAATATTAGTGTTTATCGTTATGTGATTCAGCGTAATAATTTAAAATAATTGTATGATATATTATTATAACGTGTGCGCCCCTCCCCACCCCCAAACCACATACGAGTTTTCGGGAGAATTTCGTTTCAAAAGTTCGATGCCGAAACTTTGGTCGACTTATTCTTTCCCGTCTTTTTTTGTATATTCGATTTCGTATAAAATATAATATTATTATAGACTAATTTTTAATCTCCTGCAATGAGATATTCTAAATTAACATATCGGTCGCGGTTAGCATACGCGATGTTAACATACATAGGTGTTATATAATATTATATACTTATATAGGGGTAATTATTGTATAATATTACGGGGAATTTTTTTTTTTTTTTGTAAACATAAATCTAAAAGACTTTGACTTTGATACATAACACAATATATTATATAATAATGTACAGAACCGGCGGCGGCGGGCCCATCGCGTAGCACCTAGCAATGATTAAAACATTCACAGAACGAATACTATAATTATTATTATCATTATTGTAATCCGTTTATTTTTCGATTTATATGATATTAAAATATTTTAATAATAACTGTACGCAACGTAATATAATATTATACTGTAAACATTATATAGGCGCGCAAAGTTAGGTATTAGTATTGTAGGATTAGACGTTTTTTATTATTTTATTTAATAAAAAAAAGCGTATTCGTTCACCGGGCGCTTAAAAAAATGTACCTACGCAAATTCGATTTTGACCTAACCTCTTCCTCCCGCTTTATCGGTAATAATTCGCCGCAATCGGTTGTCGTCGTGTCATGACGGCGTGCGGTGAGACGCGACCACAGCAGCAAAACGTTGTCGTTTTATAATAATTGCGACTAAGTTACCTACGGTGCGATTGTCATACTTGCCTATAATAATAATATTAGTATGCAACAAATATAATAAAACAAAAATTAATAATAAACGTATGCGTAACAGTAACCCTCTCCCGCTACCAGATTTAACATTTTTGCGGATGTCAAAATTTTATAATATATTACTATATACCTACGGTAAAATAAATATTGTGCACCGAGTACAATATAATATATACACGTAGGTATATATTCCAATAGTAATAATAGCAAGTAAAAGAATATTAATATTGTCATATACCCACAACCCACACGTGGTTACCACACTCCTCCACGCCACGTCCGCGAGAGTTCGCGTACCCACCGCGTTGTTATTATTATTATTTATATATTTATACTGTTCGTAAATAACGATATTATGTATCCCCCCCAGAAAAAAAAAGGTCGGTTGACAATATATTACAATGTAATATATTATGTGTTTTTCGATCGCGTACTATACCTTCAACTGTGAAAACTGTGAATAGAAAAACTTCGTATAGCGTGTAACTTGTTAGCATTATTATTATATAATATCAATAACATAATAATAATTATATACGTGTAGATTTTAATATAATAATAATATAATATATACTGTTACTATATAATATTATATTATACTATTTATAAATTGTACATAATATTATACACACATATAGTGCCTAGACCTTACCACTGTGCCTCGATTTTTAGCTACATAGATTCTATATTTTTTCATTGATTTCGACGCGATACTCCGCGTGCCTATTGCGTCATCGTCGTCGCAATAACAAAATAACATTAATTAATTGATTAACATACTTGTTAAGATAAATTTTTTCCAAATTGTTTCACTTGGGTATTTTGAACGTACCTATTTGAATTATAAAATTATTATTAGCGGCATTCTCTTTCTATAATATATAGGTTTTGTATAAGTACCTATAATGTTATATACAGAATTGCTTAATGCGTCAAACGCATTATTAAATCCTCGTGAGTTTATATAATATTCGTTTGTATTTAACATTTTTTAAATACAAAATATAAAACACGGATTTGAAATGCTTTATTATATAACAGTAGTTGAAATGTGTTTAAAATAAAAAAAAAAACAAAGCGTTTGAATGCTCGACTAGTATGATAATTAATAATCTATAAATATATACATACACATTGTAATATTGTAGAAACGGTTTAAGTACCTATATTAACTAGTTTTTGAAAAAGTGTCGTTACATTTCTATTGTGAATATCAGAGTACGCATAGCAATATTATAATACCTAGGAAGGTTTTTTTTTTTTAAGAAACCTTTTTTTTATTCCTAGTTTAGTTTTTTAAATTAACAAACTTATTATAACTGCACTCTTGCTGGTTTGAGGTAGTCGTTCAAGTCTTCAAGATATTATTATTGTATTAATATAGTTTGACGTATGTACAAGTTCAACTACTAATTAATACAATAAAACAATATTATGATCACGTGTTTCATATAATAAATAGTACTATCGAGATTTTTGATGTTGTACTTATGGAACGACTTATTCAATCAAACAACTATTATTATGATTATTATTATTATTATTATTATTATTATAAAAATCCTTTTGTCATATATTTGTTCTTGTATTTTAAATATTTTCAACTGTTAGACAGTTAAGTTTGATATATTACGTTTTGAAATTTTGTATAATATTGATTTTTTTGTTAAAATAAAATAAAAAACAATAAAAAAAATTGACACAAATTTCAACAAATGAGTATTGTATTTTATTACCCTATGAAAAACGGCGTGTCTAATTTACACTATAGCAAGAGTTTTACAATTGAAAATTAAATACATAATATAATATATTTTTTTTTTACATGGATCGCTTTAACTATTATTACACAATTACTGTGTATGTTTACTTGGTAGAAGTTCTCGTGCGTTTATTCCACGAGAAGTTGTTTGCATAAGACTTAGCTCTTATGGGTCTGGCTTTGGACTCTGCTTCTAAGTACCACTTCCATCCGTTTTTCTCACAAAAATTGATGGCATCAGCTTTATCAACAAACTCAATCTTCATGTTTGACAATGGATCACCACTAAAAAAATAACCCATCTCATTATGTCCACGGACTAATAATATTGTAATAAAAAGGATGTGCATACGTTGATGTCCAGCCCATTAATGGATTTTCCCAACGCTCTCTGTTATCAAATTCCATCACCCAATTATGAGTGTTGTCAGTACCGGATTGCATAACATTTTTGGTAGCTTTACTTATTTTTACTAGACGAGTTTTAACGTGTTCTTCGGGTACACCGGTGACAGTACTCAAATCTACCTAAATAATAAGAAAATTCAAAACATTACAAACATGGCACAATATGATGTTGTATGATAAATATTAAAATAACCTAAAAATTTAAAATTTATTTTTCAGCATATAAGTATCATAATAGTTACAAAATGAGACACAAAAAATTACATAAATTGAAATACAAATAATACTTTCTTACAAAACTAGTGTAATATAAATATTGTGGAAATAAATATTTTTTTAATGATTAAACATATTAATTAAAATATGAAAATTATATCGTACATTAGACGTAATATTTCATATTTAATTCAATTCTTAAATTTACGGATATTTAAGATTTACCTACATGAACAAATATAAATTTGTACAAATATTTTTAGTAGATTCATAAACTTGTGTCTTAAAAAAATGAAAGTTTAGTAACTTATAAATTCAATACCTAATTTCTAATAGCAATAGCGTAAGTAACAAAATCAAAAATATCCACTTCTGTTGTGTATAAAAGATTGATAATTTTTATATGTTATGGAAGTATTATTTCTTTTAAGTTACAATCTTCAGTGTAACAAATGTGTACATAAATTTAATTAAAATCACTAAGATTATTATCTATTGCAATTATTATAGGAACATAGTTATAAATAGTTAATTAACAAAAAATATATTTAAAAATGTTATATTTCAAATTGAGTAAATTATTAAATGTATAGGCATAATAGGAACCTATATATACTAAGAATTAATAACTGAATTTTTCAAAACATACAATATTTATAAGTTTTTTTAAAATATTATTTATGATTATTTTGGTGGAATTATAATAAAAGGAAATACAATACATGATTAATATTACTTATACTCTGTTTGTTAAATTATTAAATAAGTAGTTATCGATACTTATACTGTTAGGGATGCAACTAGGTTCAAAAAAAAAACTACACACTGGCCACTGGGATACAAATTATCTAATGACCTTTCATAAAACTTTATTTAGGACTTAGTTATAGATTATAATTTTAAATATAATACATCATTTTGAATTACGTAAAAATCAATTTCAACAAAATGATGGTACAAAATAAGATAAATTTAGTTGTTTATTCATTACGAGATTTTATAATCTCATATAATATAATACATTAAACAACAATATAAGGTTCATCGAGATAAAATATATTTTCTAGCTTCTAAGACAATAATTTAAAAATTATAATAACAGACTAGTTGATATATTAATCGCAATGTGTTTATATTAATTAGGCTGAATACTTGAATGTATAAATGTATAGTAGAATACTTTAAAAGATTTATTGAATTTCAAATAAATAACCACAAAATATATGTATATATATATTTTATGTACATATATATCTTACTTAAAATCTAGAATTATTTTATGTTTTTTATTACTTTTAAAATTTAATGAAATACTTACTGGATTAATATTAGAATTCACTTGAGAGAACAAGTCATCTTTTCAAAAAATATTCGATAATAAAAAAAAAAAAAATAAAAATTGAAGGTAATATATTTAGTCTTTAAAATTAAATTTATCAGTTTTAAGACAAAGTAACCCTTAAAAGAAAATTATTAGTATTTAATTCCACTTTAGATAACTTTATTTGAAAATTAATTTAAAAAAAAAAATATGAACTTAACTTTTTTGGTAATAATAAATGCACTCGACAAAGCTTTGTTATTCAGTTACAACTAATAAATAATAAATTTACTTAAAAATGTTTTAAAAAAATAAAAAATTTTAATACAACCAACTAAAAATATTTTTATTTTAACTAATATCATTGATTACAAATACTTACTATAATATTAAAAATACCCAACATTTACAGTTAATAATTACCAGAATGATAAGAATAATTTTTAAATAAAATATAATTAGAATAATTTGATAACATTTATGATTTTGGTGTAATATCTAATTAAACTAACAATACTTAAGGAATTTACAGAAAAATGTACATTTTATAAAAACATGCCATGTGGATTTAGTAAGGTACCCAACAGTTTTAGGTTAATAATCTTATATAATACAATTAAGTAGAAAATACCAAATAATAATATAACAGTAATGCAAAATTCGTTGCAAATTTAATTGTGATTAATAATAAACAATAATAATTAATATGGAAATTTAGTTGGTGATAATAAACAAATATATATTGAATTTTCACAAAACTGATATTATTAAATTATTGATGTTTCATGCAGGTATCATATTGATTTATGGCAAATTATTAATTAAATCTTTATCACAATAAGTATAGTATACATTATATTAGTAAAATTTATAAAAGTATAGTTATATTATATGACATAAATTAGTTTAAAATGATCAAAGACTAGCACAATACTGAGGGTGCCCCTATAATTTAGGTTAACATGTATGTATGTTGTCAACAAAAAATCTTATTAAGATTATAAAGATTAGCAAACCTGTTATTGGTCTTTCCAAAATCATTATGCACTAGCCATTATTATTATAGAGTTTTCACAACTTAGTAGAGTTAAAGCTCGAGTTAAAGCATCACAGGTGTCCTGAGTAAGTACATAATATACAACTTTAAATTTTAAAATTTTTTATATTTTAGTTTTATAATATTACACTTAAATAATTTTATGATAAACAGCTATTTTCTTACTAAGCATTATTCTATACTGGCCCAGAGATAAATAAAACTTAGTTGCGCGCCTGCAGTGGATAGTAATAAGTAACTTTTTTTCTTACCAATTGTAAGCATATTATGTTATCTATGATTTCAGTTCTAATACTCTTACAACTTGTTTGGGATTTTTATTTTATCACTTATATTTTGCTTCTGCAAAAATATTATTGATTATTTTTTTTTTTAAATTCAAAAAGTATTTTATATTAGTATAAAATATCTTTACTGACAAAAATTACAAAATATTATAATATGATTATATTCTATCATAATAACTATTGTAATATTTGTAACCTATAGCAACCCTATAAATAAACAAAAAATTATTCAATTTTTATTAACTGAAAAAAGCTATATTCCACCCAAAGTAAAAATATTTATTGATATTATTTTTATTGAAGACGGTTCAATAATTTTTGAGTCTAGAAAAAAAAGACATTTATTTTTATATTTTATAATATATGAGTTAACAATAAAAATCACATTTAAAAATATATAAAATATAACTAAGTATAGCCTAGTCTCGATAACTTGATTTTTTTTTTGTCCTTAGGGAATACCCGTCCTATACACTCAATGCAATATTTGTAACTCAAAAAATACAGAAGTCGAATTAATTTTTACCTCCCTTAAAATTCAAGTTAACAAGATTCAACTGTATAGAACTTTAAAATATGTTTCTAATTTTCCTAACTTTATACTTCTCAATACATTTTTTTTTAAAGAAAAATTAATAATCTTCAATATTATATTTAGTTACAAACAACAATAATTTTATTTTAATTATATTATAGAATGTTTATACATATATATTTTAACTGACAAATGTAATCTAATAACTAATCAACTTTTTTTTTATTATTATTGAAATAAATCTACAATCTATACATTTTTTGATTAATAAATAGGTTTGATAAGTAACATAGAAAATAGTTAACATGAATCTTAAGATTAAAAATTAGGAAGGTTACCCAGTTAGATTTATGTAAGTGATAATAATAACAGTGAAATTTTTAAACTTAAAAGGTGTAACCTGGTATAGTAACACCCAGCATTTATCTTACTCAAATACTAAGGAAGAACATCTCTATACCATTTTCTTTTCAGAATACGGGGTGGGTTGTTGGAAGTGTGTTAGTCGATAGTTTAGTGATTAGTGGATTTGTGTGTGATTGAAGTTTATTGTGAAATCTAGTAGTAGAATCAACATCTTGAACATCTTTTTAATTAAATTTAGTGGTAGCCATAAAAAACTCTTAACTAAAGATAAATTCATAACGGTTAGAATAATTAATATAATAGGTACCTATTATAAATGCATATCAGTTGGTCTGACTCATGATCAAATTCATCATAATAATACGTTAAGTCATAAATTTTTTTAGTTTTTACAATCAGTATTACGCTAGTTTCATACTGATAGGTTCATTTATCGATGAACCCAGGGCCCTGAAGGGGATGACGAACTACTAAGAAAATCTCAGAGGGTCACTTAAAATATGGGCTGGATTTGAGTGTTTAATTGTAATTTCATTTTTTTATAACAATGATAAATTAGTACAAACATTATTAATTGTAGAAAATAAAATTGAATCAAATTATTAAACTGTTTAGTAGTTATAATCAAACATTGGAAATCTTAAAACTCTGTCGTTTGATACCCTGGCACTGGATCGACCGATAACGGATCAATGAAATCTCGGTTTAAGATAATATTTTTGTTGCGCTCTATATGCACAAGAAAACTTACTGAATGATAAAAACTAGGTTAATAAATTATGTGTGTTTCAATTTTCAATTCTACTAGTTAGAGTATAACTTAGAATGACATACTTTGCTATCAACTTCGATGTAATTCTGAACACTCGTGTTGGCTGACTTTCCAATGACATTATTAGTGTCCAGCAAAAGCGATTCTTTTTTGGAGTAAACCTGTTCTAATCCTTTGTCTTCTTTGGCCGACCGAACAGCACCCGTGAACAGCCCTCTTGTAACCCTTTACAAACGCATAATTCCATGTAAAACTCGACGGGTAACACGGAATATTATTAAAATAATAATTATTTCAGTCGGGTGTGTGTGTAATGTATTGTATGTATTAGAGTATTACTTACGACGTCGACGACGGTACGACCGCATTTCTGATTACTTTACTCGCGGATCGATTGAATAAATTGAAAGCCATGTCGTGTTAGTCGATCTCTTTTTTAATTATTATTTTCTTATGATATGTCTGAGCGTATAAAAAAGGTCGCGAAAAACGAAAAAAAAAAAAGCGTCTAATTCACGTAGACGAATTTCTCTATCAGTTTTCAGTGTCCGTACACTGATTATAGTCGTGATGGTATAATATCGTCGCGATCGGTGTGATTGCCAAACTCTGATAGCGCGGCGGCAACAGCTGCTAAACACGGCCGAAATGATAAGATTACTCGTTTTACCTTAACCCGATTACCAAATTTTTGCAGGTTATAAATATCACGCGCGCAGATTTTCAAACACAACGATCGTACAATGACCGATACCGATCCGGATGCGGACGCCTATTTCTCGAGCTATGGCGATCTGGAGGTAAATCCTTACCGCCGCCGACGACGTCTCGCGCGTAAATTGCGTTTGAACGTTTTCTCAGTGTATATTGTATACGTTTCAGGTCCATAAATTAATGATACAGGACTCGGCTAGAACCGAGACGTATAAAAATGCTATCCTATCTAGCCGATCGGTGTTCGAGGGTAAAACCGTATTGGACGTGGGAGCGGGCACCGGGATACTGTCCATATTCTGCGCCCAGGCGGGAGCGACTAAGGTGTTCGCAGTCGAAGCCAGCAAGACGGCCGAGATGGCCCGACAGCTAGTGGCCGAAAACCATTTTTCAGATACCATCGAAGTGTGTACAATATAAAGATAATAATTTATTAATAATATCATGAGTAATGACTATGAATTATATAAATACTACGCTTCTCTAATCGTCCCCTTTCGTGTTTACAGGTGGTCTATAGCAAAGTAGAGGACGTCACTTTGCCCTATCCGGTGGACATTATTGTTTCAGAGTGGATGGGATTTTACATGTTGCACGAGAGCATGTTGGACAGCGTTATTGTGGCGCGAGACAAGTTCCTGAAACCGGACGGACTCATGTTTCCGTCTCATTGTACGCTCTATGCGTCTCCGTGCGCGTTGCCGGATCTCTATTCGGAATGGGACAACGTCTGTGGTGTTAAAATGAGATCGTTTGCCAATGCCTTGCACAACTTATACCTGAATAGACCAAAAATCATGAGCGTTCAAGTCGAGAACATGCTCGCTCACAACGTCAGTCCCATTGTAGAATTGAACCTTAAGAGTTGTCTGCCGCAACAGCTCGACACAATCACAGCACAACGATATCTAACCATTGTCGAAAAGAGCGGAATTTATCAGGGAGTGTGTTTTTGGTTTGATGTACAGTTCCCGACTTCTGGCACCACCCTGAGCACTTCACCTTCGTCACCAATAACACATTGGAAACAGACCATCATAGTACTGCCCACACAAATAGAAGTAGAAGAAGGCGATGCTGTAATGTTCAATGTACAATTCAGTCGCAACAGTCCAAACTCAAGACATTACAGTATCAACCTAGAAATGCTGGACTCTGAACACGAGGCACATCCCAACCCATGCGATTGCAATCAAACAAAATGTAAAATTATTAAGACATTTTTATCTGTTACAAAAAATATTTCTGACGATGATGATTCAAGTATTGATGACCAAAATGAGGACGTCATGTCCTAAACCATGGAATTCAATATCCATGTTTTTTTTAATTATTTATAGTGGCAATATATATTACAATTGACTGTTACTTAAATATAAGCAATATTTATTACATAATATTTATAATATTTACCAAAAAAAAAAAAAAATGAATTTAAACTTATAAAAAATAACTGATATAAACTATGTTAATAATTTTTTTTGTCCAAGTGCTTCCTAAGCGAATTTTAATGAATAAAAATGTTTTTTTTCTGTTTTTTAAATACTCTGCATCATAGATAAATACTTTTTTTGGTAACCTTGGATGTTGCTGATCCATAACTCAAGAGTATACTCCTTTGAAGTATATTCATTACGCTCATTTCTTCTTTATATTCCCATTCAAAATTTTTCTATTAAAAAAATAAATTAGTAAGTAACAATAATAACATTAGTATAATAATAGTATTAATTGGTATGTTTTAAAAATTTTATTAATTTGTTCCATTAAATAAAAAAAATCTTATAATAATAACATATATCAATATAATATAAAAAGTATTTTGACTAAAATATATCATGATAATGGGGGATGTATATAAATGACATTTATTTAGCATTATTATTTTAAAACAATTTTAGTCTGATATTTAATCAGTAGGTAATAAAATTATATACTAAAAAGTTTTTCATTTTTTTCTTTTCAATTTGTAAGAAGTTTAAGTTGTTTTTATTTAATATGCATTCAATACAAAACATTAATACTATTAACCTTAAATTATTTTTTTGAATTTAAATTAACATACATTAAAGATTAAATCATAATTATTAACTAGACTTGGAGAAACTAAATTATGCCTTCACTCAAATGTCATTTTTATTTTTTTCTTAAACAAATAAGTAGAGTTAAATTAATATTTAGGATTAACTTTTTCTTAATTTATCATAAGGGTATTGTTTAGATATATACTTAGATTTATAGAAACATAATAAATTAATAAATATAAATAAAAATTTTAAGAAAAAGAAACTGTCTGAGAATAAAAAATATACTGTTATAATATGGGTATTAAATATATAAAAATATTATTTTAAAGCTAAATCCTTAAATATATTTAGTAGGTGTTAATCATATTGTTCCTCACAAGATACAATAAAATAAAATATAAGTGGTTTTGATGAGCATTAATAATCATATTTAAAATAATATTGTAATAATTTAAACTGTTACTTTTTTAGCAGGTATTTTTTTAAATCATTAAATTCATTGAATATTCTGGTTTTCAAATATTTATATATTGTTTTCTTTATCATCTAAAATTATTATTATTATAAATTCACCTTAAACTTAAAGCATTAATAATTGTTAAAATTTAATTTAATTTTTAATTATATTGAAATGTAATAACTTAAAAATATAATAAAACCTGTATGAACTAATATTAATTCTTTTTAGTTGACTATCAATCTCAATACTTTAATTGTTTTAGAAATTATGACTAACCTACCTATTCAGATCCACACGTAAAAGAATTTTTATCAAAGTAGTAACCACTGCACAACAAATTAAGAAAGTATAGTAAAATAGGTTGACAGATAGTGATATGTATTTCCAAGACTTCCCTTTTATAAAATTTATCCGTAGAACTATCAAATAATAATATAATTCCACAATTTGATTTAACAGTGTACAGGTTAAAAATAATAAAAAAAAATTACATTTTTTTATTACATAGATTGGTTAATAATTATTTTATTTAATAGTATCATTTTGCAAACAGCTACCTATAAATTAGGAATTATAATTAATAAGGAATGTGTTCGCACACATTTTTGGATATTAGAAATCAATTATTGAATACTTTAAATGAATCATTGTATAAAATATTGATTATGAATTATACTCAAAATGTCAAGTAATTTAATTTAATATTATTCAATTTTCAGCCATAAATGTTTAATGTTTACTATCTGTATCTTATGTTTAACAATTAAGAAATTTTAAAAATAAGTAGGTACCCATATTATCCAGTATTCGATTTTCAATCTAATTCTAACAAAAAAAATTCAATGGATGTATGTCATATGTATGATATATATAATAACTATTATTATTGGTAGAAGGTGCCTACTTAATTTGTTAAAAAATATGAAACTTTTTGTTTGGAAAAAGTACTGCACTATTGTACTTCAGAAACTACATAAATCAGTACCATTGCAAAATATCCTTATTTATAATTTTTAGTTATAAAATGTTAATTGTACTTAGATTTTTATGCTACATTCATGAGATAAAATTTAGTTTTAAAATTATCTTCAATTCATAATAATAATATCTATAACACTTAGTTATATTTTTAAATCTTTACTACGAAAAGAAAAAAAAATAATTAAAGCTTAAAAGATGTTCTTAAGATTTTAATCTGATATATTATAATTTAATTTCTAATAATTAGATCGTTGTCTTTAGACGTATCTATACAATATTAAATAATAAATTATTTAACATTTTGACTAATAAAACTTCAGAAATTTTACTTAGTTCCTATGTATTTATATTCAAAAATTATTCTTGTTAGTTCATTCACTTACAATAAATGTATATTATATGCTAAGACATTTAGGTACTAAATAATATTCCTTAGTACATCGATCATATGTAGGTACCATGCGGCTAGTTTGACGTAGTCAGGTAATCATCTGATGATGGCATGGATCTGTACAGTATACTCGTAATATTATCTCTTCCTAAATTAAAATTAAAAAATAATTACAAAAAACTAAAAATAAAAAATTCAACTCAACAACATAGTTACATCGAATCGTCGCTCCGAGGTCGAATCTATTTCTCTCCTTCGAGTACTGCTTTGGAAAAAGTATGGAACCTCGAAACCTCATTGGAACTGGAGTTCTTCAAACCGAACAAAACATGTGTCTTTGAGTCATGACACTATCCATCGTGCGCTTAAAGTAAATTTTTACAGGATTGTCTCGCAGACCAGACGAAACTATACGACTTGAACGTCGGCGCCCAGTGGCAGTGCTTCGGGCAAGCGTCGTCATGTCATGTCTGTACCGCGTAGAACCTGAGAACGACAAAAAATTAACGTTAAACAAACACAATAATATTATACACGCGTAACGTCGGATTTAGAACAGATGCCGTCCTATAGGACTTTTTAAATACCCCCCTAGCCAAAGAAAAAAAAATGTAGTAAATATTTATGTGATTTTTTTTCCATTTCTTACAAAATTTGCCGGCCTAGGCCTGGACCTCACAGGCCTACGCCACGATCTACGTCAAACGAACAACACGGACTCGGCGGTTATACCTACGTGGTGAAGAACTTCGTAGCCGAAAACATTATAATACCTGTTACTCGCCCGAACCAACCTTGTGTCGTGAACCGAAAGTCCAAGAGCGTGTCACCGGAGGAATCGTTGTAAGACGACATTTTGCTAGAATTTTCTCGACAGCCATCGACGACGAGTGGTGAACGGCGGTCTGAACAGCCGACGAACACTATAATACTGTTGCAGTCGACGGTATTATACCGATTGTACCCAAGTCTGCAGACACAACTACGTTCGGTATTCGAGCGATCTCATGCGCGCCGTACGGGTCTCCGAACACGAATAATCGAATAATGGCCGACGGTGTTGAGCTTGTGGGGTCGTGGCGGGCAACGTTTCCCGGTAGTCGGCGGTGTACAGCGGGTAGTTGGTGATGGGACCGATAGGGGGGGGGAGGTAGAAGACAAAACCACCCGCCACCGAGTTCGTCTATAAATAGAAAAGGTCTAAAGAGGGTCGGCCGGGTCGGGGCCTCGCTCACGGTCCAGCGAGTGCTTTCTATTATATTGTAATGATGAAAACTGAAAAGGTCAGTGGTGGGTAGTCGGACTGCTTACAGGTCGTCTTTTGTCATCGTCGTCGTTGTAGTGTATGTATGGCTTGTCATCAAATATAAAGGTATCGCCGATTTCGGTATAGGAACCATTTACATGTAGGTACAAAAAAACTGTTCGACCGACGTTGAACGACATATTATAATTACCTATTATATACATATATCATATATACTCCCTGTATAATATATAGAGATTAGTAGGGATAATATAATGCAGGCCCTGATTTACGCATGTGCACCCGAAGATAATGCACATCGATGTATAATATAGGTAGGTAATTCTAATATGTCACATTGTCACATCTGAAATGTTTGAATTTATATCGAAGTATATTATACGTGTAGTGGTATTTTCCCGATGATATTAATTGTACTGCAAACAAAATAACACCCATATGATATTTTACAACATTTCATTTTTATTATTTAAAAATAACCTTTTTTTCTGAACTGATATATGCTCCCTAGCGCACTTACAATACCTACCTAATACATTCGCATTAAAATATCTATAATATATTAATAATATTATGTTGAAACAAAATGTATATTTTATTCAACATTGAGTCTTACATAACAATAATTGCGTACTATACTGTTATTATATTATAAATTATTATTGTGTTTAGCTTACTATTTGATGTCTTTTTTTTATCCGTAATAGTTTGGTTGTAATTAATTGAGCATTTTTATTTCAAAAATTATTTCTTTTATTAATATACGTCATTTTGTAATAAGTTTTTAAAATGTTAAGTCTTTTTAAGCGCTCAAAAAAGAACTTTATAAATTATATTGCATATTTTTGAATTTCTATTTGCATGAATATTGAAAAAATATATAGGTATTTGTTGTTGCATAAAATCCGCATTGATCCACTTGCTCAATTAATACAATATTTGATGTGAACAACTAAAATGTCAAAATGTTTCACTTGAGCACTGCAATAATTTTAACCACGTGAGGTATACATTTAGGAATTAAAAATTGTGTAGTTTGATGTAAAAATCACTTGTCTCGAATACGGAATGCCTTAATAACATAATAGGTATAATATATATTATTAAATGTATACCTCTACTTATTTGTACCTTTATTTTATTTATATTATTATATTCATGAAGTTCCATGCTTCGCTTAAGTCATCAGTCTCTCTTCATTTTATTTTTATTTTATTTCTATCTTTACAACACTTATGCTTATTATAAAAATAATATATTTACAGATTGTATAATAAAAAAAATTACTACTTAATTGGAAAATATAGGGGGATGGCTCATTCTATCTGCAATCGTAGGTACTTATCAAAATTCAAAATGTATTATTTATCCCAATTGCTTGTCATAATCTTTCGGGTTATGATGCTCATCTATTTATAAAAGAATTTGGGAATGATAGTAATAAAATAAAATAAATTCCAAATAATAAGGAAAAATTTATATTTATCTTTTTCAAAATGTACGCAACATGTAAAATATATCAAAGGTGAAAATATTATATTAATATCACTATATCAGAATTATGATTTATTGATTAATTTAAATTCTTATCTAGTTCTTTAGACAAATTAACAAAAAATCTTGAAAAACATCAATTTAAAGAACTCGGTAAATATTTTCCTAAAGTACAGTTAGGTACTAGAAAGTTAGCTTATCCTTACAAATATATGAATTGTTCAGAAAAATAGTTAGGTACCTATAAAAAATAAGCTAAATTGACTATAATAGGTACTTAATTTTATCGGATCAGAAGTATTCATATACAGAACACAGTGCTAAAAATATTGTTAACAATGAAACGTATCCAGCCAAATGGATTTTAAATAGTAACACAATAAATTATTTAGTACATAGGTAATAAAGTATCAACTTGTTTGGAGAGCATCAAGTTGTATTGTTTAAACCAAATTTGAGTAAAATTGGTAAATTTTCTCGGGATCTTACTAGACTAGTATTTATTAGAAAATTACATAATGGTGTTAATTACATTAATAAACTAAACAAATAAAATATAACTTTTACAAATATGAATGGACATTTTTTGTTATTCCAAAAATATATACTTATAATATTTTTATTTTTTAATCTACATATTTATAGATTTTTAGTGCATATAAGTTATAAATACATATTTCTGAACTTTTAAAGGCATATTTTTCCAGTTTTTAGTGCATAAGTACATACTTATTTAGGCATTTTTTAGAGCATGAACTCACGAGCCCTAATAATAAAACTAACATAATATAAATTGCCAAAATAGTGCTAACAGTAGGTATTCAAACTAATTTTATTTAAACAAATTGTATATTTTATAAACAAGCTTATAAAAACCTAGTTTTTTTTTTTTTATTCATACCAGAAATCAAAATAGTGATGGTGCCTCTAACTATTATTTATGATTTTGTATTTATATACTATTTTTAATGTATTAACACGAAGGTATAAAATCTAAATAATATTTTTAGTTTTAACTTTTAAAATTCACGCCTATAAATGCCTATAATACAAATAATTAATGTATAATATTAAAATATAGATATTATTACTATTATGAATATAAAAATTAATTTTTACTTTTATCCATCTAATTAAAATAATTCTTCAACTATCCGCCACTCACTTGGTTCCGTTGAAGAAGGTTATTAAGGTTTTTACTATAAAATATTATTCACAATGTTGTAAGTATTACAATTGAGAAATTGATTAAGTTCTATAACTTCATATCAAACAATATTTTTTCGATACTTAATCCAATAATGGTGAGAAGGTACCACATCTGGTTTGCTTTTCAAATAATCAATCAGTATATTATTATTTTATTCAATGATTGTATGAAATAAAAATAATTAAGACATAATGTTAATGCCGTGATAGATTTAATGTTTTCAAAAAATTATAAATAATGTAAGTATAAATAAAGCGTTAAAAAAAATTCTTAAGTTCCGATAAATTCAACATGCCATTTTTAAAATGTGTAATACTTCTTTCATCTTTGGTTAATACCGATAGCTTTAAACTACCAACACTTCATAATCATTCAGAGGTACTTCTTCACCACCAAATGGTACATAACAAACACTGTGACTAGGTTGAACCTGTAACAACAACCAAATCATATTAAATATTTAAATTATCTATATAACCAAATAGCTTACGTAAGTATCAATAAATCATCAATTTTATAAAAATACTTAAACAATAATAATTTGAAATATGTACAAATAAAATTAATTTAAAAATGATGCTGTTTAAAGTTTATTATAAAGTTTATTTGAATATCAGTGTTCCAGGGTTATATTTATTGCTTATCAAAATATTATACTATAGAGTATAGGTACACAGTATCTGTAATTAGGACCTGGTGTTTAAAATTTTTACAAAATTATGAATTATATAAAAATATACGCAGAATTAAATAATGATGTTCAAAGAAAAACAATTTTTATTAAATTAAAAATTCATTTTTGGGATAGTAAGCATTTATTCAAAATACAGTTTTATAATGGCCGACAATTGCAACAGTTTATGTTAAAATCTTTTTATATGTATTTATTTAATAATATAATAATATAGTACATTTTACAAACAAACAATAACATTTTATTTTATCCAATTTTAAATAGTATTAAGAATGGATATTGTGGAAAGTGATGTATTTTATGGATAATCCACATCTATTATTGGTTATATGCAGGATTAATGACCAGCCATGTTAAATTAGAAACAAATTGAGTCATTGTTTATTTCAACACAAAATACAAAGTTTGAACTAGGAACATTAAATATATATTTATTCAAAATAATATTACAAACATTTTAATTACAATTGAAATAGGGTACACTCTAGAAGACCCAAATGTCTAAGTACTGGTCTCACTTCTCATATCTTAATACAGATTGATTATAAATTCATATCATTACAATTTAAAGTTAAAATTTAACACCACATTCTAAAGATGATATTAAGCATAACTTAGTTATACCAATACTTCGTTGAAGGAAACTAGTTGAAAAATATCTCTTCAAAATACATAATGTCTTGATTCAAAATAAATTTATAGATTGTTTTGCAGCATATTAATTAACTTTGTTTTCTTTTGATAATGTCAGTTTGTGTACATGTAACTTTAATTAGTGACTAATCTGTTTTACGGAAGCATTTTTAAGTAGGTAATCTTAATTTGAGTGTTCATAGAAAAAAAATGTTACTAGTTGTAAGACTAATACATTTATTTCTAAGTTAAATAGACATAAAAAAACATTTTAATCCAAAACTGTAATTTCATTTTTTTATTATAATATATAGCACTGATAAGTAGATTTGAAAATTGAAAAAATAAAATACAATATTATATTATATTATAGACTGCCAAAACTAAGTGAAATAGTTATTTTCAAAATATTCTTTTAAACGTATTGATATAAAATAAAATAGTTAACATATTAATAATCATCATAAGTAGATAGCTAAATATTATAAATAATTTAAAAATTGTGATTAAGTTAATAATTTGCTTTCCAATAAAGTAACCTTGATTTTGCCCAGTTGTATAATAAAAACTTTATTATTTATCTATATAATTTAATTTATCAACAGATATAACTAAAAATGTGAATTTCTTTCAGTTTTGATGTATAACTATTGACTAAAAAAATCCCTACCATTGTTTTACAATACACTATTTTTTTTTTTATATGCTCCAATTTAAATTTAAGTAATGAATGATTCTTTAAATTAAAAGAAATATATTTTATATTCATTATTTATGTATACTTATTAAAAAATATATGAAGATAATGTTTAAGTAGTATTAAATAAGAATCAACAATTAATTAATGAGTTCCCAACTGTCCTTTTTTTTTTCACCAGAAACTGTGTCCATTTTTAAACCATCTTTTAAATGGTTTGATAAATCTTCACGAATGAATCGAGATATACAATCTCGTATTTCTCCTCTTAATTTAGTTTGTGCATCCGTCGTTTTCAAGTTTCTCATTTCCATAGCTACATAAGCACCAAAAACATCATGGTCATCACTTTCTTTTTCTAATGAACTCTTCAATGATTGAATTAGTGTTTCTATGTAAGAACTATCCTTACAGTGTAAACATAAATAATGCTGAGCCATTATATTATTTGTTTTCTCTGGTTTTGTATTATTCTGATTTTCCTAGAAATAAAGTACATACAATTTATTACAGACATAATACTTCATAGATAATTAGTAAAACATACATATATAATACATATAATGGAAAATGTACTAGATTATCTACTAAAATCACAGTTTATTCAAAGATATTGCAAAGATATAAAACAGATAAGCGATTAATCAACGATTAGGTATTAAGGCTATATTTAATTTCTTTCTAAATAAATAGATTTTTCTGATAAATTTATACTATAAACATACATTTAAGTAATAAGTATATTAAAAAATATATTGTGTACAATACTGTCATAGGCCAATTAGGTGGGGGCTTGGGGGATCTTAGTCCCTTCAAATATTATTATTATTTCAGATATTATCAATGTTACACATTCCATAAACAAAATATACACACATTGTATTTGATCTAGCCCCCCCCCCTCAAAAAAAAAAAATAGACCTTAGTTGTGTCTATGAATACTGTACAAAAATGTTAATAATTAATGGGTAAATTATTCTATTTGGGACACATTCATTTAACTTATTATAAAATTGGAATGTCTATCGAAAAATAATAGGTGTTCTTGGTTGACTATATTATAATAGATTAAATTGAATAGTTATATAGAAATAAGTAAACAGATAGTATTTCCTCAGGACCATTTAATTTAAATTTAACATACCCATAACAGAGATCTACTATCCACTAGATACTTATTGTACAACAAAGCAATGCCCACTTGACAACCTTTTTTTATATACAAAAATAAGTAATTAAATACATTCTCCACTTATATGTTTATATGATGTTATTATTTTTCATATTATTATACTAGTAATAAAATATATACTTTGTTAGTAATTACTAATTAATTAGGTATTATTAATTTATTATTCGTCATAACTTTTAATAAATTTTATTAAATTAAAATTACATTTAGTTGTACACAAAATGAATCCAGATCATTGACACACATGATACTAAACATTTGATAAATTATTATACATATTTAAATAAATTATATGATTATTAATGATTTAAATAATAAAATATTATTTATATACCTACTGTGCCATGTATTGATATATAGTAGTAAAATCATAGAATAGATGAAATTTCACCTATTCTGTGGCAAAATCATTAATTATTATAACATTTTAAAATTAGTTCACAGATATGAAAAAATAATATAATATTTAACTTACCTATTAGGTGAATTAAATTTTTTAAATAACCAATCTATAATCTATATATTATGAAAAAATACACATAAACATAATCACTAAAAAGTGTAAATATTGTAATTATAAACATCAAAAACAAATAATGGATGTTGTTGAGCTTTTTTTGTTCTTCTGTATTTATTAACTAGGTTAAGTTTGGTACAAATTTCTAGTTAAATATAAAAATGTAATGCAAACGTTGACTTGTTATTTCAATTTTGTACATTTATAATGCATTTTTAGTCCAATTTTTCTAAATTTAAAACTATAATTAACATGTATGTGAAAAAAATTAATAAAAACTTACTCTGTAATATTATAATAAATTATTGTTACAAATATGTAATGATATGCTCACATATTTCGATTGTAAATTGCTTATTTATTCAATAAAATAAATAACGGTCCAGTTGTTGCACACAGATAACCCTTACAATCTAAATATCTTAAATCACCAATGAAAGGAACAATTTACATTATTTAGTCTCGTGGGAACTTATACATAGTTGTAACAATGTGGCTCAACAAGTATGACCTATTTTGTGTACCAAAGGACAAGGGATGGTCCAATGAGGATCTCTGTTGCCAAGGATAAAGATAATTTTTTTAAAAATTCTTTAGAATTACAGTAAATAACTAAAATAAGACAAATAAATTATCTTTAGTAATAACAATTATAAAATTATCACTGCGCTAAAATGTATAGCATTAAGTAAAAAAAAAATTTTGATGATTCATTAAATGGTTATTGTTTTTGTTTTTATTTTTTACTTTTTTTGTGAAGATTAAATATTTAAAATAAAATATTATGGAATTTTTAAGTACAGTTTTGGAATATTTATTTATACATTTTTTTTAGTATATTTTATAATGTAAAAAAATTCAAACCCTGCTTATCAATTTATCTTACATAGTTTAGCTAATATGAATTAATTAAATGTTATCAAAAAATATTTTATATTTACCTTGCCAACAGTTAAAGAACCATTATGTTCACCACGTCCAACAAACAATGGTTCACCATCTTCAGAATGACCTGAAGATAATGCTCCTACTGGGATTTCTCCATTATTGGCTTTTACCCATGTACCATTACAGTTGCAAAGTACCTAAATCAAATAAAATATAAAATAATATCTAAAATGTATGTTGATTGAAAATGTATAATGTTTTCTAACTTCATAGTTTTCTTTGGGATTTTCAACACCACCCCAAGGTATATAGACAACACCATGTGAGGGAACAAGTTTACCAGGAATCAGAGCTCCATTATGTTCTGCTCTGGCTACATATAGTTGTTCATTAGTAGCATCAAAACCACCCGGTAAAGCATTTGGTGGTATTTGTCCATTACTAGCATGAATCCATTGAACTGGACCAGAGGATGGTCCATCAAGGTTCCAACCAGGTGAAGCTGCAGGTGGAGCTAAAAAAATAAAATTTAATGTTTAATATTACATTTAATAAATCAATATTTATAAATATAATATTATACACATTACACAATTACACACACACACATATATATATATATATATAACATAATTATTTTACAAATATAATTAAAAATGTACTAATCACAATTAAGTATACATGGGGGCATTCCTAACCTTTTCCTTTTAAAGGTTTTGGTTTTGGGGTAGCAACTACTTGGCTTTTAAATTGAACATCTGCTGCACCATGAATGTGCCAATTACCAACAGCCCCCCAACAAGTGCGTACTCCATAATGAGAAATGCTAAATGGATTTGAATCTTTCCATTCAAATAGTTTAGTTTTTTCACCATAAACTTCATAAACACCATCTCTCCAAAAAATGACAAATTTCTTTGGAGTGTCTTTACACAGAAGTTGAGGAGTGTCAACGTGCACCTTTAAACACATCAATCATTTTATACATTTAATACATTTCTTCTGTTATCAAAATCATACACGAATAAAACACGATTGTCACAATAAGTTAATAAGAGTTAATCAGAATTATAACTTGAAAATATGTTAAACTTATTATTAAAGATAAAACAATAAGTATACTGAATTTAGTTTAAGAATTGGAACCATTTAGTTAGAAACATTAAATCAAGCAAGAGCATCAGAGGAGTTAAATTGAAAGCACAAAATAATATAATTTATAACCTTATCTGGTGTTTGTTTGTTGTAACGAATGGCAGATGCTGTATTCTTCCAGCCACCAAGTAATACCTCTATCATAGGTTCAGATTCTTTATTTTTAGTTGCCAAGACAATGTGTGCATCATTGGCACTATCTACCGAAAAACTTATTGATCCATGAAGTATAGCTCTAAATATGAACTCCTTACTATCTTCAGTGTTTATATAAATATTATCTATATGAATTCAATTTTAAAAACAAAATTTAAAACCAAATTATGTGAAGTTAAATACTTAAACGACCAAAAAATAAAAAAAATAATATTATAGATATTATGAGTACTCTAAACGGTCCAACACCACTCCTAAAAACTAAGATTATATACTTAAATTTATGATATTTTTTAAATTTTGTTAATAGGTACATTTTTTTCTTGATAATACATTTTTTTTTTTTACACTGTTATTGTTATTACTATATTTAATTAAAATTGATTAATGTTATTTGATGATATATAAACAAACCTTCAATAGTCCATACACCTGTAGCTCCCCATCCACTACGAACACCATAAAACAACACATTTAGAGATTCATCATCTTGCCATGACATAAATGGTTTTTCTTCTCCTTGTTTTCCTACACCAATAAAACCACCACCCCATTTGATCCAAAATCCTCTGGCTTCACCACCATTTAATAGTTTTGGAGTATCAACAATAACCTTGTCTGGTTCTTCATTGTTTTTACGTATAGAAGATTTGGTATTACCCCAACCTCCGAGGAATATCTGGTTAAAACACAAGCAATAATATGTACTTTATATTTAAAAAAAAATTAAATTAAAAAAAAAAACTAACTTGGCAAAGTTAAAATTGTAAATATAAAACAAATATAGATACCTCATATTTGGGCGGCTTGTTTTCTGCAGTAGCAGTTAATGCAATATGAGCATCGTTTGATGCTTTGACGGTAAAATGTAAGGAACCAAAATTCAAAGGGTTGAATTTATAATCTTGGCTATCAACTGTTGTTATTTCTATAACATAAAACAAAAATGAACAATTAATTCTAATAAATTAATTTATATCATTATAAAAGGTATACCTATTAAAGTACTAATTTATTATATCATTTATTACTTATTTTAGACAAAAACCCATTGTAGGTATAGTAAAAATATAGGTTGAGATATTGTTTGTCACTAGTAAAAAAAAAAAAAAATAGTAAAATGTTGGTAGTTTTTTTTAATATTTATACATTTTAACATAAATGTTTTAATATAAAATTATTCTTTTCTATGTACAAACGGAAACATCCAAATATTTTATAGAAGTTACACATTTGACATTACCTGTTTAAGACATTTTTGAAGAATTTAATGTAAATTGTATTATAGTAAATTATAAGTAAAATAAACCATATTCTATAATTCTATGTAGGTAATGAATCCTGTGGAAAAATAATTTGTTACCTATATACATAATTAATTATAATAATATGGTATCTATACTATCAACGTTTTCTAATATTTAAAATAACGCTTATATTTATGTTATAAATTATAACTAGTACTTAGTTACGTGATAAAATAATTATAATTTATAATTATTAGGTATTGTTAATAATGCGATTATACCGTATTCTACCAATACAACCTACGAGCCTCGAGCAGTGGCGTAGTTATGATTTTGTTCTGGGGGGGGATATACAATTTATTGGTTAAACATAAAGTGGGAGGCTCCAATAAGTCAATGATTTAAACATTAAAAAAAAGGCTCTGGGGGGGGATCTATCCCCATATCCCCCCCCATAACTACGCCACTGGCCTCGAGCGATAAAAATTTAATAAATTCCTTTCGTATTACGGACATAAATAAACGTACCTAATCAACTATTTAGGAAATACATTATGAATAATGTACGTAATAAAAATATGTTTATTAAATAGTCTCGAGCGATAGGCTAAAACTACAATATTTTATATTATTAGCCATTAGGTATATAATATTATTAATAAATCACATATATCCGAGACCCGAGTAGGTAGGTGTAGGTACGTAGGCACTAGGCACAACAAAAATAGACCAGTCTCTCGTACGGATTAATCACCAACGAGTGTAATGTCATCTGCATTGGGTAGTAGTGTAGTACCCTATATTATTACGATTGAATTAAGGCCTAGACGCATTGGCGCCGGCAGAAATTTTTCTAGGAGGGGGCAATGTTAGGATTTGTAATATAATAAATATAGTAATTTATCTTAAAACATTCAATTTAAAACATATTTTTGAAAAGCCTGCAAGGAGGGGCAAATGCCCCAGTTCGCCCCCCCCCCTCCCTTCCGGGGCGCTTATCCGGCTAGACGTTCAGCACCACAATGTTAACAAAACCGTTGTTCTCACGGTCTCCAAACTGAAAAGTATAGGAACCTGTACACGAACAATATGTTACGCGACCGTATGTGACGGTGTTCCACATTATTTTCTCAACTGTGAGTGACGTGCGTACAGTATTCAAAACGCGAACGCCGTAACCATTTTTTCAATAGACGAGCGTGACGTATATCGCTTACCGGTGGCCATTATTGATGTCGTGTTGCGCTGTTTTCTTTAGGATTTTCGCTGACGAAAACTCAGGCGGATCGACGACGGTTGAACGGCTACCTGCGGACTATTAACGCCACCACAGACTAGGACGACAGATTATAATCGACTGATTCGACTGCCGGACCGCTGTGGCGCTGCGACCGTCATACGGAAATACACCGCGGCCCGCGCCTCCCAAGTCGGGAAAATAACACACGGGCAACGCCACTTAGGGCAGGCGGGTGTTGGGCGGTGCTGCGGCGTCACTGCGCACGGACCAGTGTTCCCCACCTCGCGCGACCGACAGACCGCAACGATCGGTGAGTCGAGACTCGAGGTATCCCCCCGCGGCCGACGACTCATCCGATCGGCCAACGCAGAGAAAGCTGCTGCGAAACGTATTTTCGCTCGTATATAATAATATTATAAATGTAAAATGTAAAATAAAAACCGACCTTGAAATTATTTACGGTTATTCGTCTTCCGTGCGGCGACATTAGCACCAGCTCGTCTATATTATATAGAGTCTATAATGTAGAGTATAGACGAAGACGCGAACCGTGTCCGTTGTCCTCTCGCACGTAAAAAAAGAAAAATAACAATACAGGTACATAATGTGTTTCGCTATGCTCTGCTCTGAGGTGGCCCCGATTGCAACGTTCGACTCGAACCACTGCTCGAATCCTCGCTTCTTTTTAAGTTTACCGCGTGTATTTTCGATATTCTTTAAATCCAGTACTCAGTAAAGACACAAAAAAATTTTCACGATTTTTCTATCATACATAATATTATGTTAAAAATTTCAAGTTATACTATAAATAGCCCCAAAAGACAAAATATATTTTGAAATTTATCATATCATGTCCGATATGTCTGAGAATTATGATTTATTTTCTCAAAAGCTACAGATTTTTACTTTTGATCAAAGTGCCAACTAAATATAATTTTCTACTATACAAATTTATTAATGTCGAAGGTGAAAATAATTTATTAAAATGTAAAAATATTTAAACTTATTTTAAGCTACCTAGGTATTTATAATCGGTTAAAATTTTCTTTTTTAAATGTTTTTTTAATGGTTTGATAAAACCAGAGGCGTGTCCAGCGGGTAGACCTGGTAGGCCCGGGCCTACCCTGATTTTTAACCTTTAAATATACCCAAAATATGCATTTTAAAATTATATTTATATATTATAACAAGGCCTGTCCTAAATTTTGGTCCTAGACACGCCTCTGGATAAAACTTTAAGGTTCTGTTAAAATTATTTTAATGTTTGAATTTCTTAGCTTATTGACTGCTTACAGGTCGTCTTTTGTCATCGTCGTCGTTGTAGTGTATATGGTTTGTCGTCGAATATAAAGGTATCGCCGATTTCGGTATAGGAACCATTTACATGTAGGTACAAAAAAACTGTTCGACCGATGTTGAACGACATATTATAATTACTTATTATATACATATATCATATATACACCCTGTATAATATATAGGGATTAGTAGGGATAATATAATGCAGGCCCTGATTTACGCATGTGCACCCGAAGATAATGCACATCAATGTATAATATAGGTAGGTAATTCTAATATGTCACATTGTCACATCTGAAATGTTTGAATTTATATCGAAGTATATTATACGTGTAGTGGTATTTTCCCGATGATATTAATTGTACTGCAAAAAAAATAACACCCATATGATATTTTACAACATTTCATTTTTACTATTTAAAAAGAACCTTTTTTTCTGAACTGATATATGCTCCCTAGCGCACTTACAATACCTACCTAATACATTCGCATTAAAATATCTATAATATATTTTAATAATATTATGTTGAAACAAAATGTATATTTTATTCATCATTGAGTCTCATATAAGAATAATTGTGTATACTGTTATTAAATTATAAATTATTATTGTGTTTAGCTTACTATTTGATGTCTTTTTTTTATCCGTAATAGTTTGGTTGTAATTAATTGAGCATTTTTATTTCAAAAATTATTTCTTTTATTAATATACGTCATTTTGTAATAAGTTTTTAAAATGTTAAGTCTTTTTAAGCGCTCAAAAAAGAACTTTATAAATTATATTGCATATTTTTGAATTTCTATTTGCATGAATATTGAAAAAATATATAGGTATTTGTTGTTGCATAAAATCCGCATTGATCCACTTGCTCAATTAATACAATATTTGATGTGAACAACTAAAATGTCAAAATGTTTCACTTGCGCACTGCAATAATTTTAACCACGTGAGGTACACATTTAGGAATTAAAAATTGTGTAGTTTGATGTAAAAATCACTTGTCTCGAATACGGAATGCCTTAATAACATAATAGGTATAATAAATATTATTAAATGTATACCTCTACTTATTTGTACCTTTATTTTATTTATATTATTATATTCATGAAGTTCCATGCTTCGCTAAAGTCATCAGTCTCTCTTCATTTTATTTTTATTCTATTTCTATCTTTACAACACTTATGCTTATTATAAAAATAATATATTTACAGATTGTATAATAAAAAAAATTACCACTTAATTGGAAAATATAGGGGGATGGCTCATTCTATTTGCAATCGTAGGTACTTATCAAAATTCAAAATGTATTATTTATCCCAATTGCTTGTCATAATCTTTCGGGTTATGATGCTCATCTATTTATAAAAGAATTTGGGAATGATAGTAATAAAATAAAATAAATTCCAAATAATAAGGAAAAATTTATATTTATCTTTTTCAAAATGTACGCAACATGTAAAATATATCAAAGGTGAAAGTATTATATTAATATCACTATATCAGAATTATGATTTATTGATTAATTTAAATTCTTATCTAGTTCTTTAGACAAATTAACAAAAAATCTTGAAAAACATCAATTTAAAGAACTCGGTAAATATTTTCCTAAAGTACAGTTAGGTACTAGAAAGTTAGCTTATCCTTACAAATATATGAATTGTTCAGAAAAATAGTTAGGTACCTATAAAAAAATAAGCTAAATTGACTATAATAGGTACTTAATTTTATCGGATCAGAAGTATTCATATACAGAACACAGTGCTAAAAATATTGTTAACAATGAAACGTATCCAGCCAAATGGATTTTAAATAGTAACACAATAAATTATTTAGTACATAGGTAATAAAGTATCAACTTGTTTGGAGAGCATCAAGTTGTATTGTTTAAACCAAATTTGAGTAAAATTGGTAAATTTTCTCGGGATCTTACTAGACTAGTATTTATTAGAAAATTACATAATGGTGTTAATTACATTAATAAACTAAACAAATAAAATATAACTTTTACAAATATGAATGGACATTTTTTGTTATTCCAAAAATATATACTTATAATATTTTTATTTTTTAATCTACATATAAACATATTTATAGATTTTTAGTGCATATAAGTTATAAATACATATTTCTGAACTTTTAAAGGCATATTTTTCCAGTTTTTAGTGCATAAGTACATACTTATTTAGGCATTTTTTAGAGCATGAACTCACGAGCCCTAATAATAAAACTAACATAATATAAATTGCCAAAATAGTGCTAACAGTAGGTATTCAAACTAATTGTATTTAAACAAATTGTATATTTTATAAACAAGCTTATAAAAACCTAGTTTTTTTTTTTTTTTATTCACACCAGAAATCAAAATAGTGATGGTGCCTCTAACTATTATTTATGATTTTGTATTTATATACTATTTTTAATGTATTAGAACAAAGGTATAAAATCTAAATAATATTTTTAGTTTTAACTTTTAAAATTCACGCCTATAAATGCCTATAATACAAATAATTAATGTATAATATTAAAATATAGATATTATTACTATTATGAATATAAAAATTAATTTTTACTTTTATCCATCTAATTAAAATAATTCTTCAACTATCCGCCACTCACTTGGTTCCGTTGAAGAAGGTTATTAAGGTTTTTACTATAAAATATTATTCACAATGTTGTAAGTATTACAATTGAGAAATTGATTAAGTTCTATAACTTCATATCAAACAATATTTTTTCGATACTTAATCCAATAATGGTGAGAAGGTACCACATCTGGTTTGCTTTTCAAATAATCAATCAGTATAATATTATTATTTTATTCAATGATAGTATGAAATAAAAATAATTAAGACATAATGTTAATGCCGTGATAGATTTAATGTTTTCAAAAAATTATAAATAATGTAAGTATAAATAAAGCGTTAAAAAAAATTCTTAAGTTCCGATAAATTCAACATGCCATTTTTAAAATGTGTAATACTTCTTTCATCTTTGGTTAATACCGATAGCTTTAAACTACCAACACTTCATAATCATTCAGAGGTACTTCTTCACCACCAAATGGTACATAACTGCAGTGTTGGGATTAGATAAGTAATTTTTTATCTAGATAAAGATAAAGATAACAAGACAAAAATATATCTAGATAAAGATAAAAGATAAATACATTTTTATCTAGATAAAAAAAAAGATAAATTGTTTTAACACATTGAAATCCAAAACATTTAAAGAGTACACCTTTGATACTACTTAGTACTCCAATATTATATAAACACCGGCTATATGTGTAAATTAATTTAGTAGTAGACATTATTATTAATAAATAACTAAAGTATAACTGAAAAAACATTTTTAAAATTAAGTATAAATAACAAGAAAAAAACTACATATTTTACACGACTCATCACAGTCAATTTTAATTATTATAAACCTTCACAACAGTTTTACTATATATATTTTAGTATTTTATATTAGTAGATAAAAAAATATTGTTATTAGTTAAAATTTAACTAATACCATGCATACTATGTACATTGAATAAGTATAATATACTATTACTATACAATAAATAAAAGAATATTTTATTTTATGTTATGCTCATGAGTCATGACATAATAATAATATAATTTATACACAGGTGATATGAATTATTTATAAATATAATATTTATAACATTAAAGATACAACAAATATCAATATACTATATTTTATTACATTAATATATTATTTATTCAAACATCTACAACACAACAGCATTTCAAATGTTTTGTCTGTCAGACGGTTTCTTCTTGGAGTCAATATTTGGGAACCGCTACTAAACAATCTTTCAACTGGTGCGGATGATGGTAGAGTCGTGTTGTATTTAAGGAAAACTTTTTTAACAATGGGTAACATATCTAAAATATTGAAATCTTTTTTTTTTGTATCAAAATAAGAAAGCGCTTGTACACTTGCTAGATTTGTACTTTTAGCATTACTTTTTAAAGGTCTAACATCATGAACAGAGCCATCTCCACTAAGAATGTCATAAAACTCATTGTCACTACATTCACTATCATCAGATTCATTACTCATATCAAAATTATTTTCAGTTATATTTAATAAATTACATTCTGACAAAAATAATTTTTTGCACATTTCTAAATGCCTCGCTGGTACCCAACCAAGTTTGAATTTAGGGAGACTAATGGCAGATAAAATAAATGGTTTGCTTTTAGAAAGCTCTAAATTAAACAAATAATTGAATCTTTTTTCAAGACTAAGAACTATTGAAAATGCTAATGGCCTGCAATAAACTAAATGCGTTGCTTGAATTAATTTCAATCTTAAAGCAATTATAGTGGGTGCAACATACCCTAAAAAACATGTGTTTTCACCTTGTAATAGATCAAGTGAAGTGGCTAGAGGCTCCATAACAAAACAATATTCCTCAAGAAAACTCCACTCCAAAGTTTCGATTTTTTTTAATTTTAGGTTATCAAAGGCAACACCCAATTTTTCCTTATTAGCCACAACTTTTCTGACTGCATGGAACATTGAGTTCCACCTAGTTATAATTGGTACAGGGAACTTACAACAGCATATCTCATATACTTTATCCGACGCAACTGAGCTTCTACTTAAGAGGTTCCAAAATAAATTTAATTTTGCAAATATAGCCTTGGAAATATTATTATATGCCTTATCTCCAATTTTTGCCACATCAGTAGTAGCGATTAAGCTTAATGTATGAGCAGAGCAGGTCAAATGGTTTGGCAAAGTTATGTCATCTTCAAAATCGTTTGAATTTGACACCGTGAAATCGGAAATTAATTTTGTTACATCAACAACTTCAACCTCAGCACTCGTATCTTCAACCTCGTCATCAGTATCACTTTTTTCGCTACTTGATGATTCACTAGTACCATTAAACCAATTACTATTAGTAGTAATAACCTGATTATTATTTTCAATTGTGGGGGTGGAAAAAATTCTGAATGCTTTTCCAAAATTTGTGGCATTGTCAGTTACAGTATGTGAAATTTTAGAATTATTTATTTGAAATGTTTGGGTAATTGTACTAAAAACTTGAGCTATATTTATATATGTATGACTACCTTTTATTCGCCGGCAACCTAGTATGTATGAGTGCCTGATAAAAGTATTCTCATCAAGAAAATGGCATGTCATTCCTAGATAGCTTTTGTTGTTACACGACCATATATCAGCTGTTGTGCATATATAGGTTTGTTTTGATATTAAGTCCGTCAACATTGTAACATAGGAATTATACCTTAAATGTAATTCTTTACTTATAACTTTTGTGTTGGGAAGTAAAGCAGAATCTGTAATTCCAGCAAGGCCCATGATAAGTCTTTTGAAGGATGGTTTCTGGCAAGTTGCAAGTGGTCTCATCTCTTGTACTATGTAGTCAAAGACTAGGTCAGTAATCTAAAACCAAAAATTAATTAATATATATAACTAAATAAGCAATCAACATAAACCAACATTTTATAAATTGAATGTTACAACTTCATTTCTCAAAACAGTAGTATAAGAAAAAACACCTTTCAAACTTTGTAAACTTATTCAATTGATAACTTTCAGTTATACAAAATAATATTTTAAAAAATTCATACTTTAAATTGTTTTATTTACTTTTGTAATTACTATTTACTATTACTATTTCTAAGAACTTTATTATTTTAATAGCAAGTAACTGTTGTATAACTGAGCTATTAATTATTATTATATAATTACTAATTAGGTTCATAGTATATACAAGTTGTTTAATACAACATTAAAAAATACCTATTTAATATTTTACTTATATGTATAATGTACCTACACAGTACTCATGTTAAATAATAGGTATATCAATTGAACATTATAAATTGTTATACTTATGTCTTTGACTTTAATAAAATAAAGTTTTTAAATCATTTATTAATATTTATTATTAGTTATTCAACACTAATTAACTCACTTTATTTTTAGATATTTTCTTTAACTGGCACAATTGTAGTTGAATTTGTGACTGGCGATTAGATGATGTTGATGATGACATGTCGCTTACATCTACAAATATTAATATGTTGTAAATTATCATGCGGTTAACATATAGATAAAAGATTATGATTAAGATATAGGTACGATTAATTTACTCACTTGAATCAGTTGAATTTGATATGGTAATGTTTGATTTTTTTTTCTCTTTGCTCTTTTGTAATTTTGTCAATATTGATGAATGCTTATACTAAAACAGCCAACAGGTATAACAGGTATTTTATTACACGACTTAAGTATTATTTGAATATATCTGATACTACTATCAGTATTCAGTACCTACTTCAGTAGTAATGAATAAACTTTTATTTCATGTTTTGTTCAGTTTCTAGCAATGACTATTAGTTATTAATTATTACTTATTACTTATTAAGTACCTACTATTGAGTATTATAATATTATATTTTTATTTGTTTGATAAATAATTTATAGGTTTACTGTATACATGGTGGCAACAAATTTAATTTAAAATAGGGTGGCAAACTAGTAAAAAATTACCAAATACCCACCCACCCAGAACCGTTAAATTAAACATATGCGACTATACCTCAACGTTATCATTAGACACTTTTTATTACTAGTACTAACTAGTAACTACTAATTTATTATGAAACACTCAGTATCTATCCGTCAAGTTTTTTCTGTTAGATATTTACCCATCTGCATAATAAGACTCACACCCCCACCCATTTAAAAGGGTAATAATCTAGGGTGTAACATAGATATAGACATATAGTAGGTATCTATCTAAGAAATACCTATTATTTATTACACATTAAAATCTTAAATAAATAGATAACTAGGTACCTAGGTATTTATTTATTAAATCAGTTAATTTTGTTGTTTGAAAAATGTCAAATATATTTATATTTTTAATATAATTAATAATACCTAGTTACTTACAACAATATTATACATTTATAAATAAAACATATTATAGGTAGGTAAGGTAGTAGGTACTTACCTTAATATGACTTAAAAAATTCCCTGTTGAATTGATTTGACCCTGTATGGTTTTGGAACATGTTTGACATTTAGCCGTTAGTCTTTTCTCATCAACTTGTAAAACTATAAAATTGTCCATCAAATAAATAGTGGTTTGAAAATAACATATCAACATCAGTCGTATTTTTCTTTTGATCAATCTTGATAATATCGGTAGTTGTAGGCGTTGTAGCTGATGTAGGATCGTCAATAATTTCGTTGTTTGGTACAACAGTGGCATTCGAACTTGATAGATTATCATTTTTCTTATTTGGATAATTCACTGAACTTGTTAGAAATCGCTTCATAATTGTAACACACGATAAACAGACAGTGTAAATAAATACTTGAAATAATAATAATGACACTTTCTAGTTTCTGATTCGTCTGTTGAATGTTGGATCTTGGATGATGACTGCCCTCGCTACAGACTGCGGTTATATTATTATTTATATCTTTGTTTATACATTTATCGAATAGGACGATTTATAACCACTGCGGGTGAGACGGGCAGTGTGTTCGCGCTCTTAAAGCTATATTCACTCTAGTCAATTTTGTAAATAACAACAATAATAAATTACTATTTATAGATTTTTGAACCCACCTGTTGTGGTCGTTCTGGATAAGTTTAATAAAAGACAAAATGTGCAGAATTCCGAGTAAACAATATACACTGTTTCAAATGTAAGGTGCTTAGCAAGGTTTATAGATAATAGAGGTTGCCTCATAGTCATGTAAATAAATCGATCACCCCGCACCATTCCTTATCTACTGACGTCACCCGAAGTACAAAATTCAAGGCGGCGCGTTGAGAAATGCTGTCAAAGCATATACTTTATATCTTTATTTTTATGCTAGGTATTTTTTTTTTATTATACTTATTGATTTACTGCTATTATTAATATCGATGAATTGTTATTGAATATTTATTTTATTATTTAGAAATATTATGCTTTATGGGTAATATAATTCGTTATTTTTCGCTATTTTTTTGGACAGGTTTTAATTACACGAATAATAGACAACAATCAAAATAATATTATTTAACTATTTTTTAATTTTTACGAATTGTATCTAGTTGTAGTAACATGTAATTATAAGCATCTATACTCGCTACTCATGTACTAAATTTTTTTGTTAACCCAAAATTGTAATTCAACTATTTGAATTGAGTTAAAAAGGTTGATTATTATAGTTATTACTTACGTAGAATTGTATAATTATGAAAAAATATTGCTATGAGACATGAATACTTTCTTTAAAACTCCTATATAAATATGTAGTGTGTTATCATTTTTCTGTTGATATTTAGAGTAGGTACTATTGTACTAAGTACATTACAGATAAATCAATTACAAAAATTAAAACTATATTATTTTCACAAATTATTTTAATATACAAAATAATACATAAAATAGGATAATGTATACAAAAATTATAATAATTAATAATTACATAATAATAATATACAAATTATGTCATAAGTCTTCTAAGTTTTTGAAGTCGTTGTAGATTTACTTTAGCTTTTCTTTTTTTGTTGAGTAAATTACTGTGGTGGTTTAAATACTTCATTCGTATGAGAATCCTTTGTTTTACATATTTCTGCACAACAGGATAATACTTTTCAGGCATTTCCATTCTATTAAATATTTTTTTTGTTAAATTTTTAACTACTCCTTGTCCTTCAGGAATTTTATTTTTGGTTATTTTATTAAAAAGTCTTTCTATTCTAAAAATATTATTTTTAAATTCATCACTGGGAACTATTAAACCACCATAGGATAAGTGATTTATCCATGGAAGTATCCCATAATCATGTCCATGGGAGCTTTCATTTAAATGTTGTTCTGTTGTTGTTGAACCAAGCTCAGGAAATCTGAGTCTGAATGTCTTAGCTACCCATCCTGCCAAGTATTCAACTGCATCTTGAACCATTTCAATTTTGTTATAGTTATTTACTATTGACTCATTATCACTATTTGTATCTGTAGAATTTTCACTGTCATCAATATTTTCAGAAACATAATTTATTTTCAAATCAATTTTCTTCATGGTTTTGGCTAATAAAAACTCTTCATTATTGCTATCAGTGGTATTCGTTTGATTAGAAGTTACACCGGGAGTTTTTCCCAATATTATCATACGAAGTCTATATAAGGCATTCAAAGGAGATGGATGGTCATTTAACCCACCCCTAGTCCGTAATTGTGAAAATAGGTTTTCTAGTGCATCTTGATTAACTTTACTAGATAAAATATACTTTAATCCATGATCGCGAACAATTTTCAAAAGAAGTTTCAAACCATTTATGTGCATGAGAACTGCTTTTTGGAAAATTTGAAGACTATATTTTCCATTGCATCTCATAAACAAAAATGTATTGTACATTTTATCTAATAGTGAATTTTGTTCATCCAAGTATAATCCATAAGGAGCTGTAAAAGGGGTCCGATGGTTATTTGAATGAGAAACATTACACAAATCAAACCAATTATTGACTAGTTCGATAAAATTAGCAGTATCATTGAGTAACTTTGTATCGTCAATAGGTTTGTAATGTAAAAGAGCTGTTGCAGTTGTATGAGACAATAATTGTGAGGCTAATTTTACTTTTTGACGCTGAGGTCCTTCACAGGTTAAATGCTCTTCACTAAGCTTATGACAAATACTAATTTCTGTTGATGTTTGTTTAATTAAACTTTCTAATGGTTTTTTGTTGATCAGCTGTTCATTAAATTGAAATCCAGTGTCTAATAACCAATTTCTTATTAGTTTCAAAATATGAGGGGCATCAGGAATAAATACAATTTCTTTTCCGTTTGGAGTAGAGCATACAGGGTTTTCATAGGTAACATCCAATGCTTTCCATAAACCAACATTTCCACCCCCACAATCACTTATGCAGCATAAAACATTGAACCCAATTTGATCCAGTCTATCAATAATACTGAAAAGAATAGATTTTGTCATCTTCTGATCAAAACCAACAAAGACAGGTTGTTTCCATTGTGATGCGATCCCTCTAGCCATAACCACTTGCATTTGACTATGGGGGCCAACAACTTCGTCACGGAGTACATCATATTCCATAGTACTGGATATTTTTACTTCATCGAACATTAAGATGGTGAGTTTTTCATAATCTTGTAATGTGTTACCATTAAGCTGCATCATTCTGATTACATCCTCAAGAATACCATTTCTCATGTCTATATTTTTTGCCCATCTTTGGAGAGAAGACAGTCCTAAAATATTTAAGTATAATTAAATTATAGTATTATTTCTGTAATGAAATAACAAAGTTAATAAAATAAATATAATTTACCAGGCAAAGGATAGTGCAATTCATCCTTAACGTAAACATAGGCTCGTTTACTGAAGTATCTCAAAGTAAATGCTTTTGAAATGTCTTCAGTAGTCCAGTGAACTTTCTTTTTCTTTTTCATTATCAAGTCTATTTGATTTTTAGAAAATATTGCCGATAAATATTTTTTAGCTTCAACATCAACCGCACGACTTTTGTTCTTAGAAAGCAATTTAATTTCTTTTGTCAGTTCTTTTTTATTTTTTGTTAAAAGTGAGTTTGCTGTCTGTAAATGTTGTTTTGAGGATCTGAGAGATTGATTGATTTTTTGATAATCAATAACAGGTTCTTTTTTAGATTGTTCATGTTTATGAGAGTTTATATTAGATTCATTTTGTAAGACTTCATACATTTTAAGTAGTTCGTTGTACATTTGTTCATAATTGGGTTTTGGTGGAAGTGTGGAATCATCATCAATCATTACTGTGGAACTAGATACATCAGAAGGCCAATTCATATCAGTATTCATAACTGAAGTTATTAAATCATCATGATCCTATAACACATAAAAACACTATGATAAAAAAAAATATAATATATATTCAACTTATTTAAATTATGAAAAATTAAAATGATTTATTTTAACACAAAATTAAGCCATAATAAAATTATATTTAGATAATATAAATATTTATTAGTAATTAATGATAACATAATATAATTATAATCACCTGTTTTTTTTTTCTTAATTCCATTCTACTTCTACGACTAGATGATGATGTTGATGCTACATTACTGTGGGTATAATCTTCTGGTAAATTTAGGGTAGGCAATGCATCAGGTTTTAATTTACGAAATTTAGGAGTGTATGCTAAAATTATTAAAACAATTTGATAAAAATATTGTCATTATGAGGTAATTTAATTAAAAATATAATTACCTAAGAGTTCGGCTTTAAGATCTCGAACATATGCATCATCACTAAAATGTTCAGAACACATATATGATAAACAAGGATTCATACTATCTCCTCTTCTACACTTTAGAGTCCACTTATTTTGTAGCTCTGGGTCTTTTGGAAATCTAAAAATTAGAGTAAAATCTATATTTTTGTTTGAAAGTATACTAACTGAGCAAACAATTTTTGAGGTATTGCCGTATCTATTGGTCATTTCATTTGAGTAATTAAAAATATTGCAACTTGTAAATTAAAACTGTAGGTACAAAGGATTCATTCTCAAACAAAATAATATTTATTTTATACATACGATTGAATTTACATTTATAATTAACTTAATTAGTATTAAATTATTTATATTATTATAATTATTACCTGTAAAACGATATATTATTAGTATTTCCATCTCGCTTCACCTTGCCAGCATAATTAATGCATGTTGCTACAGCACAACATGATCCACCTTTGGGTTTTAATGATTTTGTTGTCATGTCTTAATATTTTTTAATACTAAACGTGGATTGAACAAAAAATGAAATGTAATGAACAATAGAAAACACGTGAGTAGTGACCGAATACAGCAGTTGAACGTTAATAGTTAATACTTAATAAATATACATTTTGACATTTTGTACTTCGGCTGACGTCACTGTGTGGTTACTCCCACTCCTAAAATTTCATAATTTGTAAATGAGGCAACCTCTATTATCTATAAACCTTGGGTGCTTAGTGCTTACTTATTAGTTATTAGTTTATTACTGATAATTGATAAAATAATAATTGTATAAAGATTTATAATAATATGGCTTCGATTACATAAAATACCAATCGTACCCAAACCCAATTAAAAATTCAAGACCCATTGCAGTTGTTTGACGCAGTTGACCCGCATCCGTACAATACTCGTCGGAACTAGGAAAACACAATTAAATAGGCGGTATACTCGTATAGCTCTTACTCTTACTAAAAATAACTTATAACTTATAAGTAATCATTTTTCCATTAATTTACTGTTTACGAGTCACCAATACAAGATAACAATGCATTGTAGGTATATTTGAGCACCGTGTCCGGGCCCCTAACGAAAATATCAATAATAAAATATAATACCTATATAATAAATAATATTGTAATGAACATAATTTTTTTTTTTACTGAGATGACTCGACAATTCAAATTTAAAAGTATTGGCTAATTATCATAAAAGTAAATTGACAATCAAAATGTGTATTTTATTTTTTTGTATAGAGATGAATTTATCTAGATAAATTTATCTAGATGGATGAATTGTTTATCTTAGATAAATATTTCGATAAAATGCAACTATTTATCTAGATAAGATAAAAGATAACTAAATAATTATCTAGATAATTTATCTAGAACTCTAGAACTAGTCTCAACACTGTATATAACACTGTGACTAGGTTGAACCTGTAACAACAACCAAATCATATTAAATATTTAAATTATCTATATATCCAAATAGCTTACGTAAGTATCAATAAATCATCAATTTTATAAAAATACTTAAACAATAATAATTTGAAATATGTACAAATAAAATTAATTTAAAAATGATGCTGTTTAAAGTTTATTATAAAGTTTATTTGAATATCAGTGTTCCAGGGTTATATTTATTGCTTATCAAAATATTATACTATAGAGTATAGGTATACAGTATCTGTAATAATTAGGACCTGGTGTTTAAAATTTTTACAAAATTATGAATTATATAAAATATACGCAGAATTAAATAATGATGTTCAAAGAAAAACAATTTTTATTAAATTAAAAATTCATTTTTGGGATAGTAAGCATTTATTCAAAATACAGTTTTATAATGGCCGACAATTGCAACAGTTTATGTTAAAATCTTTTTATATGTATTTATTTAATAATATAATAATATAGTACAATTTACAAACAAACAATAACATTTTATTTTATCCAATTTTAAATAGTATTAAGAATGGATATTGTGGAAAGTGATGTATTTTATGGATAATCCACATCTATTATTGGTTATATGCAGGATTAATGACCAGCCATGTTAAATTAGAAACAAATTGAGTCATTGTTTATTTCAAAACAAAATACAAAGTTTGAACTAGGAACATTAAATATATATTTATTCAAAATAATATTACAAACATTTTAATTACAATTGAAATAGGGTACACTCTAGAAGACCCAGATGTCTAAGTACTGGTCTCACTTCTCATATCTTAATACAGATTGATTATAAATTCATATCATTACAATTTAAAGTTAAAATTTAACACCACATTCTAAAGATGATATTAAGCATAACTTAGTTATACCAATACTTCGTTGAAGGAAACTAGTTGAAAAATATCTCTTCAAAATACATGTCTTGATTCAAAATAAATTTATAGATTGTTTTGCAGCATATTAATTAACTTTGTTTTCTTTTGATGATGTCAGTTTGTGTACATGTAACTTTAATTAGTGACTAATCTGTTTTATGGAAGCCTTTTAAGTAGGTAATCTTAATTTAGGTGTTCATAGAAAAAAACTGTTACTAGTTGTAAGACTAATACATTTATTTCTAAATTAAGTAGACATCAAAAAAAGTTTAAATCCAAAACTGTAATTTCATTTTTTTATTATAATATATAGCACTGATAAGTAGATTTGAAAATTGAAAAAATAAAATACAATATTATATTATATTATAGACTGCCAAAACTAAGTAAAATAGTTATTTTCAAAATATTCTTTTAAACGTATTGATATAAAATAAAATAGTTAACATATTAATAATCATCATAAGTAGATAGCTAAATATTATAAATAATTTAAAAATTGTGATTAAGTTAATAATTTGCTTTCCAATAAAGTAACCTTGATTTTGCCCAGTTGTATAATAAAAACTTTATTGTTTATCTATATAATTTAATTTATCAACAGATACAACTAAAAATGTGAATTTCTTTCAGTTTTGATGTATAACTATTGACTAAAAAAATCCCTACCATTGTTTTACAATACACTATTTTTTTTTTTATATGCTCCAATTTAAATTTAAGTAATGAATGATTCTTTAAATCAAAAGAAATATATTTTATATTCATTATTTATGTATACTTATTAAAAAATATATGAAGATAATGTTTCAGTAGTATTAAATAAGAATCAACAATTAATTAATGAGTTCCCAACTGTCCTTTTTTTTTTCACCAGAAACTGTGTCCATTTTTAAACCATCTTTTAAATGGTTAATGTACTAGATTACCTACTAAAATCACAGTTTATTCAAAGATATTGCAAAGATATGAAACAGATAAGCGATTAATCAACGATTAGGTATTAAGGCTATATTTAATTTCTTTCTAAATTAATAGATTTTTCTGATAAATTTATACTATAAACATACATTTAAGTAATAAGTATATTAAAAAAAAAAAAGCGGGCAAGTGAGTACCGCTCTGCTGTACATTAGGTGCCGTATGGATCATTATTATATATTATAGGAGTGTTAAATTTGAATCCAATGATAGTTATCATTGTATACGAAAAACGATTCTGAACGAAGATGATTTGTCAGCCTAGGATATAATTTCTAGTGGTTGGTGAAAAAGGTGGTTTATGTTTTAATGGCCTGAATACAACAAAATTTAAATTCTTTTATAATAATTGTAAGCTAAACATATGAAAAACCTTGTATTAAATTTTCAACTCTTAGCTACTTATACAAAAAATTTTATGAAATATACCTACAAAATAATTTGCAAGTATTCATAGTTTTGACGAATTTTTGTCAATATTTGAACTTCAAATGCTAATAAAAAAAAATTGTGCCTATGTATTCTTATAATTTTTTAATAACTATAATAATAACTTATGAGGAACTTTGCATTAAATTTTCAAGTATTTTGATAGGGCCAAAAAGATTTTACCGACACATAAAAAAACAATTTTCAGAAAAATTGAAAATTTCAGTTGTCTATAAATAGCTCAAAAAAAGTCAAAATATTTTGAAAATTAAATCACGTAAAGAAAACGCTAATCTTAATAACTGTTAAAATTTTCAAGTATCTACGACTTATACTTTTTGAATAATAACAAATATCAAAAATCGTTTGAGGCTAAACTGTTATTTAACGCGGTTTTGTAAAAATTTAAATTTCAAACACTCATAAAAATTTTTTGTCTGAATCCGGTAGAATTTTTTTTACAGATATTTGAAGAAAAATTTATGGAGAACCTTGTACCAAATTTTCAAAACTTAGTTATAAAAGAAAAAAATTTTATGATTTTTCAACTTCAAAATTACTTGCAAATTTTCGCGTTTTCGACAGATTTCGTAAAAATTTGAACTAAAAACGCTTATAAAAAAAAATTGTGACTAACGATTTTTAATTTTTTTTAGCTACATTAAAAACAACTAATAAGGAACCTTGTATTAAATTTTTAAAACTTTTTGGTCATCCAAAAATTTTTTATCGACACTTTAAAAAAAATTTCTCAAAAAAATCGAAAATTTCAGTGGTCTATAAATAACTCAAAAAAAGTCAAAATTTTTTGAAAATTTTAACTATATACAGATACCACTGACATTAACATTTGGTGAAAATTTCAAGTATTTTCAGTGATTAGTTTTTGAATTACAACCATAAAAAAAAATCGATTTGGTCGAAAACTGGTTTTGCGTAAAAATTGCCGTTTTTCCGTCATTTTTTTTTTGTTTTTCTCGATTTTTTTGAAAACTGTTGGAAAATGTTAACTTTTTACCTCTATAATGCACCAAGGATATTCACTTTTACATCGGAAACCACCCCCATAGTTTGAAATTGGAGCATTATTTCGACTAGTTATGCTGTACACAGACACAAAAAAAAAAAAAAAAAAAAAAAAAACACACATCATTGTAAAATCAATACATTCATCACTTCGTTCAGAATCTAAAATATATTGTGTACAATACTGTCATAGGCCAATTAGGTAGGGGCTTGGGGGATCTTAGTCCCTTCAAATATTATTATTATTTCAGATATTATCAATGTTACACATTCCATAAACAAAATATACACACATTGTATTTGATCTAGCCCCCCCCCCAAAAAAAAAAAAATTGACCTTAGTTGTGTCTATGAATACTGTACAAAAATGTTAATAATTAATGGGTAAATTATTCTATTTGGGACACATTCATTTAACTTATTATAAAATTGGAATGTCTATCGAAAAATAATAGGTGTTCTTGGTAGACTATATTATAATAGATTAAATTGAATAGTTATATAGAAATAAGTAAACAGATAGTATTTCCTCAGGACCATTTAATTTAAATTTAACATACCCATAACAGAGATCTACTATCCACTAGATACTTATTGTACAACAAAGCAATGCCCACTTGACAACCTTTTTTTATATACAAAAATAAGTAATTAAATACATTCTCCACTTATATGTTTATATGATGTTATTATTTTTCATATTATTATACTAGTAATAAAATATATACTTTGTTAGTAATTACTAATTAATTAGGTATTATTAATTTATTATTCGTCATAACTTTTAATAAATTTTATTAAATTAAAATTACATTTAGTTGTACACAAAATGAATCCAGATCATTGACACACATGATACTAAACATTTGATAAATTATTATACATATTTAAATAAATTATATGATTATTAATGATTTAAATAATAAAATATTATTTATATACCTACTGTGCCATGTATTGATATATAGTAGTAAAATCATAGAATAGATGAAATTTCACCTATTCTGTGGCAAAATCATTAATTATTATAACATTTTAAAATTAGTTCACAGATATGAAAAAATAATATAATATTTAACTTACCTATTAGGTGAATTAAATTTTTTAAATAACCAATCTATAATCTATATATTATGAAAAAATACACATAAACATAATCACTAAAAAGTGTAAATATTGTAATTATAAACATCAAAAACAAATAATGGATGTTGTTGAGCTTTTTTTGTTCTTCTGTATTTATTAACTAGGTTAAGTTTGGTACAAATTTCTAGTTAAATATAAAAATGTAATGCAAACGTTGACTTGTTATTTCAATTTTGTACATTTATAATGCATTTTTAGTCCAATTTTTCTAAATTTAAAACTATAATTAACATGTATGTGAAAAAAATTAATAAAAACTTACTCTGTAATATTATAATAAATTATTGTTACAAATATGTAATGATATGCTCACATATTTCGATTGTAAATTGCTTATTTATTCAATAAAATAAATAACGGTCCAGTTGTTGCACACAGATAACCCTTACAATCTAAATATCTTAAATCACCAATGAAAGGAACAATTTACATTATTTAGTCTCGTGGGAACTTATACATAGTTGTAACAATGTGGCTCAACAAGTATGACCTATTTTGTGTACCAAAGGACAAGGGATGGTCCAATGAGGATCTCTGTTGCCAAGGATAAAGATAATTTTTTTAAAAATTCTTTAGAATTACAGTAAATAACTAAAATAAGACAAATAAATTATCTTTAGTAATAACAATTATAAAATTATCACTGCGCTAAAATGTATAGCATTAAGTAAAAAAAAAATTTTGATGATTCATTAAATGGTTATTGTTTTTGTTTTTATTTTTTACTTTTTTTGTGAAGATTAAATATTTAAAATAAAATATTATGGAATTTTTAAGTACAGTTTTGGAATATTTATTTATACATTTTTTTTAGTATATTTTATAATGTAAAAAAATTCAAACCCTGCTTATCAATTTATCTTACATAGTTTAGCTAATATGAATTAATTAAATGTTATCAAAAAATATTTTATATTTACCTTGCCAACAGTTAAAGAACCATTATGTTCACCACGTCCAACAAACAATGGTTCACCATCTTCAGAATGACCTGAAGATAATGCTCCTACTGGGATTTCTCCATTATTGGCTTTTACCCATGTACCATTACAGTTGCAAAGTACCTAAATCAAATAAAATATAAAATAATATCTAAAATGTATGTTGATTGAAAATGTATAATGTTTTCTAACTTCATAGTTTTCTTTGGGATTTTCAACACCACCCCAAGGTATATAGACAACACCATGTGAGGGAACAAGTTTACCAGGAATCAGAGCTCCATTATGTTCTGCTCTGGCTACATATAGTTGTTCATTAGTAGCATCAAAACCACCCGGTAAAGCATTTGGTGGTATTTGCCCATTACTAGCATGAATCCATTGAACTGGACCAGAGGATGGTCCATCAAGGTTCCAACCAGGTGAAGCTGCAGGTGGAGCTAAAAAAAATAAAATTTAATGTTTAATATTACATTTAATAAATCAATATTTATAAATATAATATTATACACATTACACACACATATATAATAACATATATATAACATAATTATGTTACAAATATAATTAAAAATGTACTAATCACAATTAAGTATACATGGGGGCATTCCTAACCTTTTCCTTTTAAAGGTTTTGGTTTTGGGGTAGCAACTACTTGGCTTTTAAATTGAACATCTGCTATCTATACGAATTCAATTTTAAAAACAAAATTTAAAACCAAATTATGTGAAGTTAAATACTTAAACGACCAAAAAATAAAAAAAATAATATTATAGATATTATGAGTACTCTAAACGGTCCAACACCACTCCTAAAAACTAAGATTATATACTTAAATTTATGATATTTTTTAAAATTCGTTAATAAGTACATTTTTTTCTTGATAATACATTTTTTTTTTTTTACACTGTTATTGTTATTACTATATTTAATTAAAATTGATTAATGTTATTTGATGATATATAAACAAACCTTCAATAGTCCATACACCTGTAGCTCCCCATCCACTACGAACACCATAAAACAACACATTTAGAGATTCATCATCTTGCCATGACATAAATGGTTTTTCTTCTCCTTGTTTTCCTACACCAATAAAACCACCACCCCATTTGATCCAAAATCCTCTGGCTTCACCACCATTTAATAGTTTTGGAGTATAAACAATAACCTTGTCTGGTTCTTCATTGTTTTTACGTATAGAAGATTTGGTATTACCCCAACCTCCGAGGAATATCTGATTAAAACACAAGCAATAATATGTACTTTATATTTAAAAAAAATTAAATTAAAAAAAAAAACTAACTTGGCAAAGTTAAAATTGTAAATATAAAACAAATATAGATACCTCATATTTCGGCAGCTTGTTTTCTGCAGTAGCAGTTAATGCAATATGAGCATCGTTTGATGCTTTGACGGTAAAATGTAAGGAACCAAAATTCAAAGGGTTGAATTTATAATCTTGTCTATCAACTGTTGTTATTTCTATAACATAAAACAAAAATGAACAATTAATTCTAATAAATTAATTTATATCATTATAAAAGGTATACCTATTAAAGTACTAATTTATTATATCATTTATTACGTATTTTAGACAAAAACCCATTGTAGGTATAGTAAAAATATAGGTTGAGATATTGTTTGTCACTAGTAAAAAAAAAAAAAAAATAGTAAAATGTTGGTAGTTTTTTTTAATATTTATACATTTTAACATAAATGTTTTAATATAAAATTATTCTTTTCTATGAACAATGTGCATATTATTATAATATAATATATAAAAATAATATTAGTTTTATGGAATAAATAGTGTTTTATGTATGGATAAAACCACTGTGTATTTATACTACATGCAAACCTGTCTAAATGACTAATTTTGTATTTTTATTCGTACTAATAATTTATTTCCATGTAACCTTTCAAACCTTTTGTTGTGCGGACCGCTAATTTTGTAAAAAAAATCTAGGAGGCACACTAATAGCACACTTAAATTCATATGCATATAATATTATATGGTTCACGGCCCAGTAACATGCTGCCTATGAGTTGGGAACCGCTGTACTGTTCATCTATTTAAAAAAAAGATATATTTTATCATGCCTTACTAAATTTTTAATAGCTAATACTTATATTAACTGGTAGCTTAAATACATGGTTTCAAATATTTTAAATTATGATATTCTTTAAAAATATTAAGTTTTAAAACCTTGAATTATGATCTACATTCATAAAATAGTACAGAGATAAATTAGCTACATTTAAATTTGTTTTCTTTTGTATGAAGAAAGAAATGAAAATTTATTAGGCTCAATAATATACTTTGGGCTATTTAAACTAAATAGACTAGGTATGTACAAAAAAAATCCTCAATACACCTATTATGAAAATAACCAGTACCATAATAATAAGCATATTATGACAGACTATATAAAAAAAAAAAAAAACTATACAGTATAAAAATTAAAAAGTTATGTCAGCATCAGCTCTATAGGGCCCACGGGATATCATCTTTAACACAGAGTGGCCAGTGGGCTGATATAAAACTATGAACCAAAACGGAAACATCCAAATATTTTATAGAAGTTACACATTTGACATTACCTGTTTAAGACATTTTTGAAGAATTTAATGTAAATTGTATTATAGTAAGTTATAAGTAAAATAAACCATATTCTATAATTCTATGTAGGTAATGAATCCTGTGGAAAAAATAATTTGTTACCTATATACATAATTAATTATAATAATATGGTATCTATACTATCAACGTTTTCTAATATTTAAAATAACGCTTATATTTATGTTATAAATTATAACTAGTACTTAGTTATGTGATAAAATAATTATAATTTATAATTATTAGGTATTGTTAATAATGCGATTATACCGTTTTCTACCAATACAACCTACGAGCCTCGAGCGATAAAAATTGAATAAATTCCTTTCGTACTACGGACATAAATAAACGTACCTAAGCAACTATTTAGGAAATGCATTATGAATAATGTACGTAATAAAAATATGTTTATTAAATAGTCTCGAGCGATAGGCTAAAACTACAATATTTTATATTATTAGCCATTAGGTATATAATATTATTAATAAATCACATATATCCGAGACCCGAGTAGGTACGTAGGCACTAGGCACAACAAAAATAGACCAGTCTCTCGTACGGATTAATCACCAACGAGTGTAATGTCATCTGCATTGGGTAGTACATTATTATTATGATTGAATTAAGGCCTAGACGCATTGGTGCCGGCAGAAATTTTTCTAGGAGGGGGCAATGTTAGGATTTGTAGTATAATAAATATAGTAATTTATCTTAAAACATTCAATTTAAAACATATTTTTGAAAAGCCTGCAAGGAGGGGCAAATGCCCCAGCTCGCCCCCCCTCCCGGGCGCTTATCTGGCTAGACGTTCAGCACCACAATGTTAACAAAACCGTTGTTCTCACGGTCTCCAAACTGAAAAGTATAGGAACCTATACACGAACAATATGTTACGCGACCGTATGTGACGGTATTCCACATTATTTTCTCAACTGTGAGTGACGTGTGTACAGTATTCAAAACGCGAACGCCGTAACCATTTTTTCAATAGACGAGCGTGACGTATATCGCTTACCGGTGGCCATTATTGATGTCGTGTTGCGCTGTTTTCTTTAGGATTTTCGCTGACGAAAACTCAGGCGGATCGACGACGGCTGAACGGCTACCTGCGGACTAGACACGACCACAGACTAGGACGACAGATTATAATCGACTGATTCGAATTTCGATTCGACTGCCGGACCGCTGTGTGCCTGTGGCGCTGCGACCGTCATACGGAAATACACCGCGGCCCGCGCCTCCCAAGTCGGGAAAATAACACACGGGCAACGCCACATGTGTTTCGCTATGCTCTGCTCTGAGGTGGCCCCGATTGCAACGTTCGACTCGAACCACTGCTCGAATCCTCGCTTCTTTTTACGTTTACCGCGTGTATTTTCGATATTCTTTAAATCCAGTACTCAGTAAAGACACAAAAAAATTTTCACGATTTTTCTATCATACATAATATTATGTTAAAAATTTCAAGTTATACTATAAATAGCCCCAAAAGACAAAATATATTTTGAAATTTATCATATCATGTCTGATATGTCTGAGAATTATGATTTATTTTCTCAAAAGCTACAGATTTTTACTTTTGATCAAAGTGCCAACTAAATATAATTTTCTACTATACAAATTTATTAATGTCGAAGGTGAAAATAATTTATTAAAATGTAAAAATATTTAAACTTATTTTAAGCTACCTAGGTATTTATAATCGGTTAAAATTTTCTTTTTTAAATGTTTTTTTAATGGTTTGATAAAACTTTAAGGTTCTGTTAAAATTATTTTAATGTTTGAATTTCTTAGCTTATTGATTGTATTATACATTTCTATAGTGACGGACGCAGGGAGGGGTTTGGGGGTATTTATACCTAGATTTAGGTGTATTAGCATGACTTCGAGCTTTAATTTAATTTTTAATCTTTTTCAACGGGAACCGTTTGGGATGCTTTTATTTTGTCATAAAATTGTTCGTTAATAACTAATAAATACATTGGCTTTTTAGTGATGTGTATAAATTAACTGTGTCCATTGATTAGAACGTATTTTGTATTTATATTTTATATTGACAGAATGTAAGTAATATAATTATAAAATAATATTGATACTATATGAGGCATATTTTTTGAGGAATGAGAATATATTGACCTTTCAATGCAAAGTGTTGCATTTTTATAACATAATTTTCAATAGACTATAATAGGAACAGTTTACAATACAAATACTAATAAGAACATCTTGCATTCTAGCACAGATTAAGTTATCTGTAATAGGACCATGGCTATAGATACTATGTTTGACCCACAGATATACGAGTATATACTAAACTACTAAGTTTAGTTACTACTATACTAAGTATAAATATCTGTGGGTTACCCATCGGAGATTTTATGGTGACACTAAGTTCTCATATCATTTGAATGACATACCACGCTATCTAGTAGTAATTTTTAGTAACTACTAACTATTAAATTCTATTAAATTAGTAAAATATATTAAAATTATTTATATAAATATGTATTAAATTTAAATTCAATAAATGAATTATAATACAATTAATTGTATGTGATTTTTCTTAGAACATTAGACAAAAGAAAAAATATTTCTAAGTTGATACTAATTTCGATAACTTTTTTTTGTTTTTTAGCTTGTTGGTTTTTAGCGAAGTTGAACTGCCTCATCCTAATGTAAAGAACAAAAATGTTGGTGACTATTTCACTTTTATGATCTCCACAAGGAAAGTTAATTAAAAATTTCTACTAAAAAAGTCTTCACAAGTTTCCTCAAAAACATTTTGTGATTCTGCGTGTTTTTCAAAAAATACTTTAATCATTTGTATAATCAAGTATAGATTTTTATTTGGATGTGTTAAGAAACCCCTTGTTTTCAAATTTACTAATTCTGCCTTTGGTATTATGACTTGTCCATATTCAGGTTTTAAACTATCCAAACATTGTTTACACTTGATATTTGATTTTAATTTTTTGTTTATATAACTGTTAACACAATATTTAGGCTATCAAACGTTATACCTTTTTGGCCGAACAATTGAGAACACTTAAAATTAACAAAGAACTTACCCCTGACCCCCCAAAAAAAAAACAATTACGATTGAGAACGAGTTTACGTGTAACGTTGCCGTATCATTTATTTGGCTTTTGGAAATCTCAGTATACCTACACAAAATAAATATTCTTGAAAAAAGTCATAAATTAATAATTATAATCGTATACAAATAAGCGCCTAATAATATATAATATATAATATGAATAAAAAAATTAAAATATGTATAACACTTATAAAAATATCTAATACCTGTATTGTGTAATATATACATTATACACTAAGTGTATATTATATTATGTATAAAAAAAAATGTAAAATAAGCAGAACTTATAAAATTATGAAATTTATATGTATAAAAATGAAATAAATATAATATTATGAAATGACATATTAATTACGTATACCTATATGTATAAAAAAATCATCGTGTCTCACATTTCCGAATAAAATGAAATTTGTTTCTGTCTAATAATATTAGGTCTTCACCTCGTCCACGTCTTATAATTTTAATTTCATTATTTTCCATTTTCAACGTATTATATTATATTATTAAGTAACGAATAGCTTGTGCGAGGACAGCAAACTGCAGAATTGCAAATCTAATGTTACCGTCAATCTCTTGTATCTGGTATCTAAGTTAATATTAACATCCGGAAAATCCGATAAAGTCCGATAAATATCAATAGATTATTGTGCTCAAATTATCGATCGATTACATTTGGAAACGTTGGGAAAAAATTAAAAAACATGAGCGTTCTCAATCGTGTTAAAGCGTGAACACACTGTATATTATTAAATATATCTACTTCAGACATTTTTAAAATATCTTTCCCCTACAATTTATTTTTGATTAGGTACATTTATTTAAAGGTATTAATTATTTTATAGAGTAATATAAATCTTAAAATATTTTTTTGATTAAAATAAATCATGTCTTGAAAAACTATCATATGAATTTTACAGTAAAAAATGGTTTGCCACTTTATAATGATCGATATCTAAAGTTATCTAGTTTACTTAGTCCGATTATGCAACAATACAATATTGTATATTTATATTATACAACCATGCTACTATGACGTAACATTTCATATTAAATATGTTTCTATATCCTTAATACTCAATATGCATGTAACCTTAACGATTTTTATTGACCATAATATGTCTGAGGACACCAATCCCAAAAGGGTTTACGTCTTTGTAGTTTGTAGCCTTATAAATTATTATTCATATAATTATACTTTTTTCGTGTCTTACACCTTATACAGTTTGACCAAATACAGTATAAAAAACACTATTGCTATGTTTACGCGCAACAAAATTAATTTTAAATAAATTATAAAGTTATTTAAGCAATAAAAATTTATTATTGATATTTATAGAAAGTATTCGTGGGGTAAATGAAAAATAAAATAATATAAATGGAAAATATAATTTAAAAAAAGTGAAAACAAGATTCCTATCATATTATATAAATGATGATTAATTATGTGTCCAGTCTGTATTTTCAGAGCAATAAATTCCTAACATTTGAATTATTAAAATGTGTATATGTATAAATAAAAAATGTTATAACATATAAAGAAACCATAACATATTTTCTAACTGTACATTCTAATTAAAGAAATAAAGTTTTCAGAGTAATCTTAGAAGATAGTCATTTTATACATAACTTCACTGTATAACATATAAATAACATATAAATGTTAGATCCTTCATAATTTTTGTGTCTAATTAATTATCCTTTTTAAAACTTCCAACCAGAAGATGGTGTTAAATGAGTTATCTATCAGTTTAAAATAAAATGGAATGTAAAAAGTTATTGTTTAGTAAAGAGATGAAAAATGTATGTATACATATTACATAATACATAACCAAGGGCACATTTGGAAAATTTGCGCCTCTGGGTAACATATTTTTACCACCCCACCCTCTTTCTCTCTCACTCTCTCTCTCTCTCTCTCTCTCAAAAAAAAAAACAGTTAATCGTATTAAATTTGTAGTCTATATTAATAATTATAAACATAATGTAGATTTTGAGTTAACTGAAAAGTTATAAAATGTTATAAAACAGTTTTTTATTTTCTGGCAAAGACAAATATCAAGTACGTAATTTTTCTATTATTCTCACGACTCATTTTGTGAACCAGTGAGATTTTCTTCGATGTTATTATATTTGTATCTTGTCATACCTGAATTATACCATTTTATTTTTAGTTATACCAAGTTATAACTGAAAAGTAAATAGCACTAAACGTCTCAAACCCATCAAAACCGCATCAGCATAAATGCATAAAAAATGAAAAATGAATACAGACAACCTTGTTCAGGTGTACACAAATTAATTGATTGAGTATTGAAAAAAAACGTACTTTCGGGTTGAATAAAACTCAAAAATGTTAGTTGAAAAGAAAACTATTGAAATGTAAATCAAGTTGATGATGACCGACGTCAGATCACGCCTCCGGTCGTCTCCATTCCCCCGGTGGCGGTGTGTGGCGTCTGCGTTTGCGCCCTGCGACTCAGCGTTTTTGCCTCGACGGCCGCGGCGTCTGCGGCGCCTGCGGATCGATGGCGTCCTTGGCATATCCTGCGGATAGACTCCAACTCGTTTTACTGTCATCACGGAAGTGACTACGGCCATGGAAGCGATTCCGGCCACCGCCGGGTCGGGCGTGGTATATTCGACGATGAAAGTTTGTGTAAACCACTCGGTTGTTGCCACGATAAGAAGCTGACCAGACGGACACCGGACCGTCACTATCGACTGGACGAACAGCGATCGGCAATCACCGTCGTCGTCCTCGATAGTGCCGGTCTCCGGTGCCGCCACCTCATCAAACAGTTTCCGGATTTCGGATATTCCCGTTGCAACGTACCGCTTCCCATCCATGTCTAAAGTACAGATCGCGTTCTCAGCGTAAAAACGCCAGACGTTGTGTGGCTCGTTGTACCATTTGGTTAAAAAACTTCCAACTAGCTGGTGGCCGGCCGCGTTGTCCAGTTCGTCGTCCTCGACCGATCCCAAGCCATCGCCGCCGCCGCTAGAATTCAGCTCCTTCACGAAGGCACGATGCACGCGCCGTTCTTCTAGCCGCGGTGGGTCAGTCTGGACTTCGATGGTACTCGATAAAGCGGGAACGATATCTCCGCCGCAACTGTTCGTCCACCAAGAATTTCGAAAAATCGTTTGTCTTATTATAGCGTTACCCATTTTTAATAGATTTGTATTCGCTGAGTGAATTGAAACGATGTTACCTCTACGCAACGAAACAATAGACAAAGCAGTCGACCGTTGTTATTATTGAAACTATGGGTAACATACTCGTATAATTATTAGAAAATAATATTATACTGGCCAGCAGCGATCTCTCACGAATCAACATTCAGAGCGTTATTTTACCACATATTATTGACATTTTTATTGTTCGCGAGTTTTTCGATCTGATTCGCGGCAGTTTGTTATATGTTTCCGTTGGACAGATGAAAAAAAAATAATTACTTTTTATTCGTGATACTTCATAATTATATTATATAAGTCAACATTTTAATTGATAATTACTCATTGATTAATCGGCATTATGTTTTTGCTTAATGTTTAGTCTAGTTTTTTTTTGTGTTTGTGTACAGCACAACCTTTGGAAAAGTTATAGGAAAATTTATATTGGAAAAGTCAAATCAATGGTCCAGATCTAGAATGTTAGTTATCAAATAAGTAGGTATACTATGAACGTTGTATGATAGTAATATTATGTGAGTAAAGTCAATATATATTTAATTATTACTTATGTGTGTGGGTATAAATTTGTATTTAAATGATTATTTTTTACTTAAATATTTTCTTTTTCAGATAATAAATTCAAAGTGCTGCAGAGAAATTTCATTACTTAAAACTCAAAAACAAATCGTAAAAAAAATCAATTCCATTACGAAAACAATACCATTACAAAGTTATAAACGTTTAAGCAAGATCCTATACATTATTATGTATTATACATAAATAGGTTTTAGCTGTATGTGTATATAACCATGAATTACTCGTAAAATACAACTTAATTTAAGTTTAATTTTTATATCTTTATAGATGAGCATTTCTAAATCGAAAAATAAGTTAATTAAAATTATCTACTTATACTATACCCGAAATAATGCGTTAACGACCAACGTAACTAGGTACAATATAATAATTTCGAGGAAATTACCGACATAATAACAGACTTGGGTAGTATTCTGAATACTTTTTTTTTAAGTATTCAATACGGTATTTTGAATACTTCTTACAAGTATTCTGAATACAGTATTCGAAATACTTTTTTAACGTCCAATCACACTTAAAAAATAATTGTATTACTTTTTTCGTCATTGAAGCTTTTGCACTTGTATATAACTATATAAATAAAATGAGATTATTAAAATATTCATTTATAAACAATGAATTGAAAAAAAATATGTTTTTGTCATTGAAATCTAAATCTACTAAAAAAAGTATTCGAAAAATATTATTATAAAGTATTTGGAATATGTATTCAAAATACTTTTAAAATGTATTTTACCCAAGTCTGTATTTAATTAATATAGGCATACATCCGGTTTTGCAGTCATTAGTCACTCAACACCAACTCCATTTTTATTTGCTTTTGCATAAACTCTATAGTTTTTTCTAAAAATTATTTTAAAGTAGTTATCGTATAAAATAATAACAAAATCGTTTACAGCGTTTTCCTTCATTGACTCAGTATTAAGGATGACCATTCATGGCAATTGAGGAATATGAATAACTATGTACAATATACTTGTAATAGATATTAAATTATATAATAATATATAATATAATTATATAGTATTATATTATATTATTTTATATTAAAGTTCTATTATAAAACTTTATTATAGTTGACTTAATGTGTTCTAATTCTTCTTTAAGTGACATATTTTGGTATAGTCTTTGCACTTATATACTGCTTTAAAGATGTTTATTTTTTTACAATGCATACATTTTCTAAATCGATAAAAAAAAAAGAGTAGGTGGTTTTACAAAATCGTGACTTCATTTATTTTTCAGTATTTTATGAAATTTAATAAGCACGAACTTAATATGTAAATTCAATCAATCAATAATATCAGAAAAATTATAGGTACATATAAATATTAAATGAATGTTTGAATAACACGGGTTGCTAATATTTTCACGCAAATAAGGTAATTATTTGTTTTTAATTCAATCTAAATCTAATAATATTTTATTTGTTAAAAAAAGATTGTTTGCATTGAAAATCCTTGTTTTATTAAATAGAAATGTTGTCAGATTGAAAAATTCTACTAATTAGTTAAGTTATTTTGCAAAACTCTATAGATACATGGATGCAATATACCTTATTTAGTATTAATAGTGTTTTATATTGTATTATGTATAATATGATATGTATACCTATTAATATTTTAAAATTAGTCTAAATATTTTAAATATTTTATTGTGTATGATAATGAATAATTTTAAAATAAATTTGGTTATTCATTATTCAACTGGATAATTTTAATATTCAATATGAACGTAACATAGGAGTAATCCAATGAAAATATAGGTACCCTAGTTGTTGACTATTATATAAAACTCAATTTTTGCTAATTATATTATTTGGTGAATTTAGAGACACGAGTATAGTTTAAACATTCTTGGTTTTGTACGAGTAAAACGACTCGACATTAGAATAATTATTATAGTACCTATAATATATTAATATGTCTATTTATAACTTACATTTTTATAAATACCACTTTTTTTTTTATCTATATTAGGTGAATTAGGTAATATATATTAATAATATCATTATTTAATAGTTTTGGCTATGGTTAATACATATAAAAGGTATATATTATATGTTTTCAATTAAATTATATTAAATTAATCATTTTTATTAAAAACGCATTGAAAGTTATTACAAACACTTTTTATTTTAAGCTGAAAAATGATTCAGAAGAAAATATAATTTTGTTTCTAAGTATCGTAGGATGTAAAGGTCAGCTGGATTTCGGTTCTATTAGTTCAGTGTTTCCTAACGGGGTTGGGAGGAGGAAATTCCTCTCTAGGGAGGAATTTAGATACTTGGAAGAAGAGGGTTATAAATCAATGATAAAATTGTAAGAGTAAAATATGAAATGAGTACATTTTTAATTTACTATTTGTATAGTAACAATAAGTACATTTGAAGAAAAATGTTTCTTCAACTATTTAATAGTTACATATTGATTTATTAATTTAGACCGTTGTTGCGAATCGATAACAATACAATTATATTATAATGATTAAAATATTGTCCTATTCGCAGGTAATATACAGATAAAGTATGAATACGAATGAATTGTTATGAGTAACAATGAATATGAATTGAATGTGGCGTCTTATTTAACCATTTTACTATTTTATATAATAACAAAAAATAATTCATGAACTTTTTCAATTTGATAAAGAGAGGCATAAGTTTTTTAAAACCTGCAAGGTGAGTGTATGACGAGACATGACGTGTCGACGGTGTAATGGGTGAAGAAACTTATGACGCCAAGTATTGTCCGGTCACGGCGATGACTGGCGTAGTGGCGTCTGACTACTGTCTATCTTTGAGGTATACGGACACTAGCCATGCGATGATAGTGGACTGAAGTGAGGAATGAAGCATATGGAGATTATGAAATATAGAAAAATATCACAACAGAATACTAAAGTAAAATAGTTATCGAGGCAGATGGATACACACCGCCAAAATAATACATTTTATTGTTTAGCTGAAGATTCCTTAAGGTTTATTTAATAATATATAATAGATACCAAAAATAACGTTCTCAATGGTACCGTTCTCAATCGTATTTTACCGAATATTTATACTGAAAATTAATAATAATTTAACCTGATACATAATTATTTAATAATTAGGTAATCATTGATTAGTAATCAATGATTACCCAGATAAAAAGTACACCACCGCAAATAAATGAGTATTTATGATTTAGTGGACTATTAATTATAATCATTAAGGGGGCTGGAGAAACCATTTTTTTTTTCATAAATTTAGCTCAATAAGCGAAAGAAAATTAAACATACTTCTAGAGATTCAATTTAAATTTTGAAAACTTATTTTGGTTTGTCTTCCTCTTTTCTAAGTTTGCTCGGAAGTGCAATCTTATATTTTTCATTTTGTCGCTATCTACAACTAAGTCAAGTATAGGTTTTTTTGAAACAAATATAAACTTATTATGCATCATATTACATTAACTAAAAATAAAGTCGTAAATCTATTTCCGAGCAAACCTAGAAAATAGACTGACGAATTCAATCATGTTATCAAAATTAATATAAGTCAATCGAAACTAGGTGAATTTTTATTTCTTTTTTGGTACTGTTTGCATCAAATTTCTGCCCTACAACCGGAGCAAAAATATTTTCTCCGTGTTTATTGACTCGTGCATGCGCGTGGACAATAATACTTTAGTTGAAATTAAGTGTCCAGCATTAGCGAAAAGTATTAGTCCAGAAGATGGAATATTTAGAAAAAAAATGAAATGTTGTGAAATAAAAAATGGACAGCTGCATCTCAAACGTAATCACAACTACTATTACCTACCAAGTACAAGAGCAATTGCACATTTCAAATAAATTATATTGCTATTTGTGTATTTGGACGCCTAAAGCTTTGTGGGTACCAATATTTTGTGTATACTTATTATGGTTTATAATTTATTATACATTTTTATATAGGTTTAATGATGGAAAAAATAAAACGTGACGACAGTTTTTGGGAAAACAAAATGAAAATGAAATTAGAAACATTTTATTTAGCAAACATGTTACCTCAAATACTTGCTGAAGGAATTAATTAATTATATAAGTATATAAAAAATAAATTATCATTATTGTTCACACCAATATGGCAATTTTTTCGTTTTCTATTATGCGTTGTTTTATGTTATCATTTTCATATGCACGTAACGGTGCGTTCCACAGTTACGGCCATGATAGAAATATACAAGGTTATTGCATATAAACTCCTTCTCTATCAAATATTTGATGATAATAATAAAAATGGCAGCGTTAAGAGAGCCAATCATAATCAAGTATATATGCGCGGTAATTTTGAATTTGTCAAAATTATTATTTTTTTACGTAAACTATGTTGTGAAAAAATTGTATTAATTACTGCTCAGCATAATTGAAACTTGAAATATACAGTATATATAAACAAAGATATACACTGTCTATATAGTAATATTATAAATAATAAACCCGCACCCTAGTGTGAAATATGGCTCTGTATACGCTCTGTAATAATATTATATTAATATTGTAATTATATTCCTTGAATGTCTTCACTACCTACGTCCTACACATTCAAAATATATCAAATATATAAATTTTATATTTAGTATAACTTGTGTACTTTATACTAAGTAATGTGTTTATTTTTGAATACATTTTAAAATATCTTATTTCTAAGAATTTTCTGATTGTAATATTTATAATAAAAATAGAATATTAAGTTATATTGGCGTTATTTTATTTAACAGTTCAAATGTATTATTTGGATCTGCAGTTTGAATTATTTTAAACATTATACTAGAATATATAATACTTGTCTTGTCTTTATATTATATTTTCTTTTGGATTTTTCATCCGAGTGAAGTGTAGTGTTTAGATTCTTAATACTTATATTGTTCATCATATTTATTCTTTATTTTGTAAAGTAATTAATTATTACAATGGGAAAAAAGAAACGCGCTGTAAATTTCAACCATGGTTGCAGCCTTGTCGGCGGAGTCTTATCAGGCTTTCGTGTGCGACCGGCTAGCTGTGGAATCATTATCAGTGTTTTCTTATAATATCGGTTATGTTCAAAACTTTAAGTTGTTTTTCATTTAGTCATGCTTTCAGTGTCACAAAGTTCTTAGTTTTTCCATTGTTTATTGTTTAGTGTGGTGACACTGAAAGAACATTCATTTTGTTCTTTCGTTTGCTCTCGTCCGTTACATGTTCACTTCTCTTTTGTCCGCTGTCCAGTACCCCAGTCAGCTTTGTCAATAATTACCATTTTTATGTTCTGGTTGCAGTCGTCCCAAACCACGTTGTTGTGATTTTGTGAATTCATCGTCTGGTAATTATCGTTCTCTGAAATTTTATTGCTACCATTAATTTGCTTGTCCCCAGTTTAGGGTGGTCAAAATTACCAGCGATTTGTGTAGTGATTCAACGTGTTTTGGTGTACCTCGTTGCTCGCGGGGACAGTAATGTAAACTAGAGATCCTGTCCCGGCTGCATTCAGTGTTTCACTGTTGTGAATTCTTCGTGAACAGTTGTCGGCACACATTCGCACGTACGCAAGGTCAATTTGTTTTTATTGTTACCTATTTGATATACCTACAGGCCTTGGAGCGGTAGCGTGGGTGTAAAACCAGGTGTGTGTCTCAACTGTTATGTGAGTATTGGTCGACCAAAAATTTGTGTGTGTATGACCGACGGGTCTTAATTTATTATAGTATATTATATTAGTGCATATTTTTATAGCCATTCAGGTCTTCCTTTTTTTTTTATTATATCACTGATATTGCATCTTTTTATTGTATTGCTAAACAGGTGCAAATTGTTTTATTTTATAATATATTTATTTATTTAAACTGATGTTCCTACTTTGATTACATTATTACATTATTGATATTATTTACTGTAATAAATTAACTGCCACCAACTATCTTTAATATATTATTATTTATCGTCTGAATGCGCTGAGGTGGGTTGTGGGTAGTGCCTTATATTGTGTTGCCTATCTCCAGGCCGTTAAGGCATTTTACTCCAATTGTGGAGAAAGCCGAATGCGAGCCAACAATTATAATACGAATTATGAGTATTCAGTTCGTTTTTATATTATTATTGTTGTTGTTACTTGTTTGTTAAATGATTTGTGATCAAAAATAATAATAAATACAGCAAAGTAATAATATAGTTATCAATGGTTACTAATTTTTATTTTATGTAAATTAAGTTTTCTATGATGCGGGTACGACGTGTGACGCGACGTTATTATGAATAAATATTGATAATTTATAGTAGTTGTATAGAAAAATAATATTACACCTTTTTCCGACGAATTCTCGTGCGGCATGGTTTATTTTGATTACTATCGTAAATCTGAGAATTCAAATTTTGTCTCGAAAAATGCGATAACGGATTACACACGCTAATGTTCGTTTACTTCTCATACATTGACACACCCGAAATGTTCGTGTAATATGAAAAGCCTAAATACTACTCCTTAAAATATAGTATGCTTCATATTTAATTGTAATAGAGTAGTACATATTTTAATTGTGTATTTCTTATTTTAATAAAACATACATTATAATTTTAAATTTTTAAACAATATACTTATCTATATTTTAATATAATTACTAATGTAAAACGTTTTTTGTATATAATATTTAGTATTCGTTTAATAATTTTTATATACTTTTATATCATACCTAATTCATAATAATATTTAATAAAATAATACATCAAATATTTTAGACTATATAGTATATACTATATAGGTATAAATATACATTTGAAATATAAAAGATAAAAGTATATAGGATTAAAAGTAATTGTCACGAAGTACAAAACAATAAACCGAAAATCGCTTAAAAAATTTATACGTCATGCAAATTAAAAATAATGGTATAAGTTTATTAGATTTTCTTAAGGCTGTTAGCCACAACATTAGAAAGCAATACTACTATTTTTTTTTACCTTACAATGTTTTTTAAATTATATACAAATGACAATGTAAAATGCAGATTGCAGCTATTACTTGTACTTGTATATTTTATAATAAGAGTAATATATGTTAAGGAATATTATTGAACTATTTATTATGTACCTATATTTTGATTTATAGTTTATATTTTGTGATTTTTATCTGTGATATAATTAGTTATTGTTTAGTATCTAAGTAGCATATACTAGATGTATTTTTTTTTATAGTTACCTAAAAAATAAAATAAAAATAATAAAATGAATGTATTACCTAGTATAATAAATTAGATGCATAATAATATAATTAAATAATTTATTAATGAAAAATAATTGGTTTTGGATGTGTTAAGGTGTGTTACATAGAAAAATGAAATAATTTAATGATTATATTATGATTATAATTAATTATATGAATCATAATAAAGAAGAATTATGTATTTAGTTGGTATGGGGCTTTTTTTGCCTAGATTCATTATAATACACAATGATGCATGGATTAATTTTAAACTATTGATATCATGACTTATTCACACCATTGTAAGGTACGTGTATTATAATAGTTAAAGTCTCACCGACAAGTACGATTTATTATTTATAAGATACCTTAAACTATAGTTAAACTAATTAACTGCTAAAATATCTAAAATCATTTTGACCAGGGAAATATAATTAATAAGTTAATATTGATAACAAATTAATTAGGACGAACGGAATACAAATGATAATACAACATTTAATTATTTTGATGGTTTTATGCGCGGCTATAAATATAGTATCCATAGCCGTGGTAATCGGGAAAGATAAATAACAGTTAACCTAACAACTTAACCAAAATATTTAAAAACTTATATTCAAAAATATCGAGTTGTTAAATCGAAATTTCGAGTTGCCAAGTCGAAATTTTGAATTTGGAAGTCAACATTTTGAGTTTTTAATTTGAAATACTGAGTTGATAAGTCGAAATTATTTCAAATATTTTTTTCTAAGTGGCACTACTTACTACGCTTCCGTAGATTAAGGACGTTTCCATGTTTTCGATATGATAAATATCGATACTTTTGATTCGAAATTTTATCATATTGATGCAAAAATCCGGTATCGATACAAATTTTTTTTCATGGAGATTATATTAATGTTCTTATATTATTATTATTATTATTATATGTTACCATTTTCGTCACATGAATTCTACCTTTTATTTTATATTCGTTAACAACTATTTGAATTATATTCGTTTTTATGTTTTTACTAATTGTATACGACCATTGTGAATTTTATATACTTACGTTTTTATTGGCGCAATGCAACGATCGCGTTCCCTACTCCGCGTCGTACTCGCGAAAATTGGCCCGGAGAAGGCTCCGGCACTGATCGCGCTTGAAAGCTCTGTCTCTTTGCTCCCGACGTTTGACCGAGCTAGAATTGGACACCTTACACTACGACATGCTCCTAGGACATGACTTTCTCGTACACAACGAAGTCACCTGGGATTACACAACGAGCACGATATACACTTAGGTACACATAGGAGGACAACGGCGTGCTGGAAAGGCCGGAAAACCGACCCCTCACATCGATAATTTGGCAATACATGGTAACCCACACACACGCGTGAAAATAACCGAAGTAGTTCGTAACTATCCGGACGTATTCAGCGGTAGGGTAGGTCGCACCAGATTAATCGAATACGACATCCTCCTTAAGAACCGCACACCAATAGTGCTCAAACCATATCCCTATCCGCACGCAAAACAGGTCGAAATAGACACCATGATACGGGATATGGAACAACAGGGACTCGTAGAACAAAGCACCTCCCCGTGGGCTGCACCTGTCGTCTTAGCAAAAAAGAAAGACGGCTCGCACTAACCGATGCCGGACCTCAATACGTTGATACGTCAAATGCGAGGTGCAAAATTTTTTTAGCATTTTGGACCTTAAGTCGGGATACTAGCAAGTACCACTTAACCAAAACGCGCAAAAATAGTGCTGTATAGTGTATAACATACCATTCCTTCAGTCTGGTTGTAATGTATAGTTCCCCGTCAGACATGTGATTTAGGAAATCGGCAATGACACGTATGAACTTTGCATTCATGGCGAGGTCACCTGTACAAAGACGGCCGAAAATGACTGTAAAAAACTCTTCGAAGGTTTAAGGGATAAATCATGTATATCGCAAGTTATGTGAAAGCGTCAAGTTCTCAGACTGTATTTTATTACGATTAACCGAACCAGCTCTGGGCTCAGACTGCTCAGAGATCATCTGACGTATTTGAAACGTCCATATAATGATTAATGAATATGCGGCCGGCTTGATGCTGGCCGAGAGTTTTTATAAAATTACAAAATTAATCGTTTTATAATAATGCTGTTATAAAATTGTATACAAATCCCGTTAGACATTATCAAACGAATAATTTAATGTTTTCACGTTGGTTATGTATAGATAAATAATAATATTATTAGATTAGCTGTCCGTAATAATATATTATAAATGTGTGAGAAAATGTACGATTATTTCTGAGACACAAATTTAAACATAAAAATTTTTATAATACTTTACCTGAATCCGTGCACATCGTAGCCCGTTAAAAATCCTATCTCTTATACATCTCAATTTGTTGGTAATGTGATGCATTGTGTTTATTCATTGATCGCTAAAAAAAATAAGAAAAGTTTTGCCTGTGCCTCCCGGCGCATCCAGGAAATACAATCCACATCCACCGCCGCTGTTTTTTATTATTTATTTTCTTGGCAATAATAGTGCGAAACAAATTATTATAATAACAAGCTGACTCGGTGCACTTTGTTTCCCGTTAAAAATTCCAATTCTATAATATGATTCGAACTTTGATTAATTTGTTATTTAATATTCGTTTTAACGTTATTCAAAACTAAGACATTTTCATTGACCATTTTGAATCTCAACAAAATTGTGCAAGCGCCACTTTAAAATGTGAATTTTGTAGAATGCATTCTTATAGCACACTAAATTTGTGGTACGAATAATGTACCGTGTAAATTGCAAATCTCGATCTATCATTGTTCAGGCTCTACATTTATCAGTCAGTGAATTAGTCAGGTTATATTACAGTTATTCCGCTTGGCGTTGCCCGTGAGACTTATGATTATGCGAGCAGTATATTATACCTATATCAGGTAAGCAATCCACCTGTGGTGGTTTGCGGACTCTGCGAAATGCGTACGAAAGTTTATAATTTCTAACCCTTAAGTTTCAAAGTTATATAAATTTTTTTTACTACGGTGGATAAGATACAATAATGTGACATTTCGTGGTTTTTATATAGTTGGTAAAACAATCTGGCTTATTTTATGTTAATTTTTTAAAATTTTTTTTACCGATTTCAATCATTTAAAATCGAAAATCGGGCAACGTGGTGACACTTAGAAAGGTATTTGGAACAATTCTGAGAAAAAAAATTCGAAAAAAGTTGCGTTTAACCAACAACGTCATCGAAGTCACAATTTGAAAGGGGTGTACAAAAGCGAAGACTAGAGAGCGATGACGTTTTGATTCCACGGATTCCTTTGATTCCGAACGACATGCCATTCGACTTTAAACGGTTGCAATTTCCAATGCCGTTAGCATTTGTAATGTCGATAAATAAATCACAAGGGCAGTCGGCAGTCGATAAGTGTTTGTCGCATCCATCTTGAAAATCCATCATGTTTTTCACATGACCAGTTATATGTCGCCTGTTCCCGTGTCAAGTTGGTTGGAATACCAACTAAACTATTTATATACACGCAAGAAAAAAAAAACTAAGAATGTTGTATATCACTACAACCAATTCAAAACATTTAAGTTTTAACTTAAATACAATTATAGACCTTTATTATATAAATAATTTATTTATATAAGTTTTGATCTTCGTTCTTAAATCCAACTGCAAACGTTTTGGTCTTATTATTTATCTTTTAAATGAAATGAAAAGTTTCAAAATAAAATAACAGCTTTTATAACCTTAATTTTAAATGTATATATGTTTCAATTATGAAAACAATTTAATTAAAAAATAAACACACTTACCTATATGCGTTTATAAATATAGACACTCTTTTAAAATGATAATACTGGTTACTTAAACATTATATTAATTAAATTTGTTATTATGTTCTTTTAGATATGCTAATGTTATAACATGTTTGTACAAATTTTTAATATTGATTTCTTTAATTTGACAAAATAAAAAAAATATGGAAACTACAAGTAGCATTACAATTTACAAATACCTTACAGTCAGAACTATTTCTAGAAATGAACGAGGAACATGAATCTTGTGATACTCATTACTCATGACATAAGAAGTAAGTTTTTTTTTAACTATTAGTAATAATTATTATAATACCATAGTTCTAAAAACGCAAATCATTAAATTTAACCTAGTTAAATCGTATTATAATTTTTTATACCCATGTTTATACATGTTTTTATTTTGAATCATGGATAAACCATATAAGTTTTATAGTAGCCAGTAGGTACACAATACCATGATAATAAGTGTAAAATTTGAAACATAACAAATATTGATCACTCAACCTCTATCCAACTCTTTAAATAAAAATTTGAATTAATTCAACTTAATATAATAGGTACTTATAATGATAACTTTTACATGTATAAATTATATTCCTATTTATTTAAAAATATAAACTATAGCCAATAAATATTTTAGCTACTTACATCTATTATATAGATTTTATCGAATCGTCTTCGATAATAAATTACTATTAGCAATTATAAAATAGATGAATCTAATATAGATTGTAATATACAAGAATTGAAGAATCCACTATTTTTTTCCAAAATCGAGTTTTAGTAGTTTTTTTTTATTTTAAAATTTTAACTATCTTTAAATCTATAGATTTCATAAAATTACTTATTTTTAGTACTTGAAAATGAATAAATATATAATACATGATTATATATATATTATGTGTGTGTAACATATTACTAAAACAAATTCAGAAGCGTAGACATAGAGAGGTAAAATTATAGTTGAAAGTACTTCAAATTTCTTCTTTTTAAAAATGTTCAATGTAATGTAAACCAGCATTTTAGCTATAAAAGTAGATAGACATATCTAATAGTCCTAATCTTATTTTTTAAGTAAAATAAATAAATATTTTTATCAGAAGCTTTTGTAGACTATAATGTAATCATCCTAAACTATATTAGATTAGTATAATATAATACAACAGAATTGACTACAATAGAATTGAAGCAATAACACAATTACAAAAAGTTAGACAAGAATTACCAAAATTAATAGAAGCAGAACAAATCAAGCAAAAGAAACAATACGATAAGAGTCACAAGGAGGTAGAATACCAACCCGGCCAAAAGGTTTTAGTAAAAATAAAATTTCAAAAACAAGGAGAAACAAAAAAATTAGCATACAAATACAGAGGCCCATTTGAAATTTTAGAAAAACTTTCCGATGTAAATTACAAAATTGCACTAAAATTGAATGGAAAGGAAACGACGGACACAATACATATAGACAGACTGAAGCCATATTACAAAAAATTAGAAAAAAAAGAGAGCATAATAAATAATAATAAAGTAAATAAAAAAAAAAAATAATGTATAAATTACAAACTTACACATCATTTCAAAAAAAAAAAAAGAGAGGGGAACAACCTAAACACAAATTTTTTTAGAATAAAACGCAATTAATATTACCTTAGGGAAAAATTAAAGAGAGAAAACACGATTATTAATACTACAAAAAAATTATTATTAGTAATATTTTGTTTTACGACGAGAAAATTTTTAGCAACAAGAACTACAACACAACAGCAACAATATCGCAGTACTGATCTTAATTCCCTTACAACTAAAATCTAGACTCAAACGTAAATATAAAATAAGATGGGAGACCAACGATAAATAAATAAAAAATAAAAAACAACAAACCGACAAACAATCGTGAAAACATGAGACAGATAAGACATAAACAGCAAACTAGGCAAAACACCACAAGGAAATAATATATAAAATAAAATAAGTTTATACGACAAATTTAAATATCAGAAATATACGACTAACTACTCAAAACCAAAAATAAAAAAATAAATGTTTTTAGATGCTGACACTATTAATATTGTTATCGTTAACAAAAATGAAAGGAGCAACAGGGACGGGAGAAGACACAAAAATTACAGTATCACCTGGGGCATTCTTCAATGAAATTAAGGAAACCATAATGTACGATAAAAGTATACCACTTATATACACTCAAAGCACTGTAAAAGAAAACATAAAAAGCTTCGAAGAAACTTTAGAAATAGAGAAGTATTGCAAAAATAAAAATATTTATAATAACCATAATTACTGTAACATAGTGCAACAATCAATTATCTTATTAAAAAATCTTAATAAAAACATAAACGACAATGATATTGATACAAAAGAGGTTTTTAAAAAAATTAACATTTTCGATATTAATAAAAGATCAAAACGAGGAATACAATTCATAGGAGACTTTTACAACTTTTGCTGCAATGTAGCAACGGACAAACAAATCAAAAATTTCTATAATAACGAAGAAAAATTAGCAGAACAGGCAGAAAAACTAAAAGATATTTTTGTCTCCGACCATAAAGACCTATCACAAATAACCTCACAGTTAAATAATTACACAATAACAACTGGAAATAGAATAGAATTATTAAAAAACAATTTTAAAAACTTCGTTAAAGAAGAAAAAGACAACATGATGTTAGTTAAGAATAACTATGACAATCTAATACAAGGCACCCAAGAAATTATGTACAATATTGCAACCAGCTTAGTAAGATTTATTAACTATGAAAGGGATTCCAGTACACAACTGCACTGCAAATTAGGCAAAATACCTCCACGAGTGATCAATACCGAAGTATTATTTTATGATTTAAATAAACTTTCAAACCTACTAATAGAAGACGGATACGAACTAGTAATAAAACCTGAAAACATTTTTACATATTATAATTTACCAATAGTTGAATGCCAACTGTCAGAATCTACAATATTAATTAAATTAAAAATACCAATTAAGGAAAAATCAACAAACTGGAAGTTGTTTCAATACATCCCTGCAAATTTCAATTTTCAGGACTCTATTTGCCTAATATTTTCAGAAAAAACGTATATAGCGGTAGACACTGAAAATGACGATATTAGAATAGTTTCAGGTATGGGGCTACAGCACTGTGACCCCCCAATAACAGACCTATGCTATATCCCAAAATTTACTTCAGATATCACATTAACACCAAAATGTGTAGAAGCAATGTTCAGAAATCTACCATTAAATCAGATAAACAAATTCTGATACTTTCAATGTGTAAAACAACAGGAAAATGAAGAAATAATAATTAAGCAAATTGGGGTAAATACCTTTGCAATTACAAATCCACAGCCAACATTAATGATTAGGAAATCAAACAAAAACAAATACACCGAAACACAGAAACTAAAAATAAACTATACACAAAAAGGTCTAATAAAAATTTCCTTGCCCTGCAACTACGAGCTTTTAAGGAACGGGAAAATACTCATTCCAAAAATGTTTCCATGCGAACTTAGCAACTTAAATAAATTTACTATACACAGAATATTACCAACGTCCTGGACAAACATAAAGTCTTTAAATATAGGTCACGAAGCACAGAAAGATCAAAATATATTCTTCTCCAATTTAAGCGAAATATTAAACGAAAATTGGACTAAAGAAATTCCAAATTACCATATTACTAGACAGTTAAAAGATCCCGAAGAATATTTCAAAAAGGTTATCTTAGAAAAAATGCCGCAACCACTACTCAACGACTTCATAGGTGACGTAATTTATTTAACATGGTTAACAACGCTGACCATAGCAATAGTATTTTTAGCATTCAAATTATTCTCAATCCTAATAAAAATAGATTTACTAAATCCCCCACCAATACCAACAAGGATATAAAAAAAAAAGAACATCACCAAATATCGTAACGAATTAACATAAATTATATATAAAAAAAAAAACAAGCTACAAAAACAACATACACACTCATGCAGCACACATAATATACATAAATATTTACAGATGAACGACATCGAAAAACTCGATCAAAAAAAAAAAGATACAGAAATTACAAAATGCAATAAAAAGGGTAAAAGGAAACATAAAAAGAATTGAAAACAGGATCAATCCTGAAAACAGACACCAACAGAGAAGACAGAAAAAGAATAAAAAAAAAATTGATGAAAAAATCCGAGAGGGTTTCGAAAACCTTGTAAAATTCATCAAGTCCCTAAATAGTATCCTTGATATAAAAAAAAAAAAATAAAACTACATAACAAATAGCCATAAAACGTTAAATGCAATAATATAAATCGTATTATTATCTTTTCCCCCTCTCAACGCACAAGTCTAATATAACTTGAGTTCATAATATGTAAATATTTTTTTTTAATAAGTAATTTAGTATAATCTTAGCAAAACCACTAACCTAGAAATAAGACATAAGTTTAAAAAAAAAAAAAAAAATACAAAAAACTGAAATAGCATAGTATTATATCATATATAAAAAATAATAAAAAAAAAAAAGCAACCTGTAAGTATATTAATAAAATGTAATATATAAAATCTAAAATCTACATAAAAATATGTAGCTACATCATGCCAATTTTTAATTAATTCTATAAACTAAAGTATATAATACAATAATATAATTTAAGATAGAATATACTATATACACACAACAATACAACAATATATCTGTATCAAATTAACGTATAAATATGTATAATTAACGCAATAGATAAAACGTACCAAAAGCATAATTAATGTCGCAAAAATATATATATATATAAAAAAAAGAATGTATTCTCAACATCGACAACTATTTACGAGCCAACGAAACACAAAACCATCAGAGACAAGGAAAAACTTAATATTTTTTTTCAAAGTAGACAATCAGCATTAAACCAATAATATTACAAATGAACAACAAACTAATTTTACATATGAAGAAGAAAAAAACAGCACACGAATATAAAATTGAAAATCCCATGTTTATCAATAAGATTACAAATGATAAAATAAAGAAAAACAAAATAAATACGAATAAATATAAATAATGTATATGACGAGAAGCAGAATAACATGTTCACTGCCACCGCAGAACCGTGATCGTCAATCGTCACTAGTACTTTTATAGAAATATCCTTATAAATAATTCGGCCATAAGGACACGACTTCAATAGTTATCATGGCCATTCAAAAACAACAGAACATACAGAAGACAAGTTATCTATAAAGAAATAAAAACAATAATTTATTGCTTTTTGTCAGAATAAAAATATTAAGTCTTAAACCAAGAAAATTCTCTAAGAAGCCAATTGCCACCACAGAGAAGGACCAATCAACAAGACAGTTATAACATATAGGCACGTATTAAATATAATTAATTATTAATGGGATAAAACTAACAGATAAGCATAATTTATAGTCAATGACGCAAAAAAAAAAAAAAACAGTAACCTAGTTATAATATAGTATAGTAATTAACATAGTATTAAGAAATTCTTAATGTATTCTTAAAAAATGAGGGCATTTTTTTAAAAAAAACAACGGGGACTGTCGTATATTGTAGACAGTCGTCCAAAAATTATTACTTAATATGAATAAAAGAATATTTTAAAATAAAACACGGGAGAGGCCGGTGAAGCTAAATGTGCTGAGGCAACAAGAAAATTTCGTATATAAGACCGCCGCGCGCCGTACGCACAGGCAAGAGGGGTCCCGCTGTCGCTGAGTGAGTCGGCGAGAGCGTAGGTACGACGATCGTACGTGTGAAGCGACGATAATAGTACGGGCTAAACGAAATAGTTTTTTTGATTGTTTATTTTGTGTTTTTTTTAAAAGGTTAATAAAAAAGTGTTTCCGACCAGAACAACCCGAGTTGGATATCATTATTAAGTCTTCCTTGCGTTTCTACCTTTATATAGGAAACAGTGCCGGGATATACGTATTACGTACCACGTAATACGTAATCTTCGAGTCTTTTCCACCATAAAGGAGCGTAGAATCGACAAGCGCACACCATCGTACCTCACTAGTTAACAGTGCCATTCTAATTTATTTTAGAGAGTGTCATTAACTAGCGAATACGAGGGTAAGACGTAGGTACCTAGTTGGTTATACCGTGTATACTGAAATACCGGTATACCACATTACTTATAATAATTATCCCAACTTAATCTTAACAATATTGTTTGTCTATAATAGCTGATTCCACGAAGCTTAATAATGTTAATTTTGATATATGAATAATGATATTATAATAAATAATAACTACCAGCACTTAATATCAAGCAATGAAAAACAAAATGCAAACATAAATGATAGTCCTCCTACTTTGATTTGTATTCCTGCACAAGTAATAATAATAGTTATCAATATTTTAATACTTCGAGTTCCCTTTTTGGGATAGGTAACACAATATATATCTGTAAGTTCTACGACCAATATGCCAAAAAAGAGAATATATTTGTAAACTATAAAGAATAAATCATTTGTTTTGGTAGTTTCTTTTAAAATAAAATATACTAGCTGTATTTGCACTTTTCAACTGTGCAAATGCCAAATACACAGCTAAAAAAAAAATAGCTACTTATTTATTTTATTTTTTATTCCCAGCAGTACTTAAAATATTATAATATTATATAACATTTTGATTTGTATTATAGGTAGGAACAGTTAACAAAAGTTTATTTGATTTTGATGAAGACTGCAGCACCAATTCAATTAATGATGATGAGATAACTAACAATAATATGCCTTTATCAAGTAATCAAGTTTGTTAATAGATTTTAATAATATTTTTTTTATTAAATTTTAAAGTTTCAGTTGAAAAAGATCAAAACTCTTGTTGCTTCGACGCTGTAGAAAAATTAAAAAAAATAATATAAAGTAAAGATCAACAACTTTTAACACAAATATTAATTAATAATACCAATCAAATTAAAGTATGTACGTTTCTGGAAAATATGGACAAAAAAATTAACAAATTGCTAGAAAAAGATAAAAGAACTCAATCCTTCGCATTTCCATTACCTAAATTACCGGCACCGTTCATTGAATTGTTGCCAATAACCAGTGTTAATATTCTGGAAATTGTTGAGCAACTGTTGTCAATAGATAATGACAATTTTAACCGTAATGTGGAAGAGTTGCATGGTAAGTTAAATCTTTTATTTCTATAAAACTATCAATCATTTCATATCTTCACATATGTTATATGTAAGAAAATCACTGAAAAAATATTTTAGTATATTATTATAGTTATTATATAGTATATTATGATGTACTATAACTACAGAAAATAATCAAACTTATTATCTACTTTTAATTTTTAACATAATTTGTTACTTGAATTTTTTTTTCTTAGAAAACCTAAATATTGTTGAAAACTGGCAACCTACAAAGTTTAAATTCTGCAGTTAAATCTGCGTTTGATATATGTTTTACAAGAGAAATTGCTTCCTTGTTTAGTTTACAAGGAAAAACCAAGAAGCCATTATGTAAAACTTGGTATTTACAAAGTAATACATGGTAACTAATATTAAATATAAATTTAATTTTAATTTTACTGATTGTAGACTACAAAGCAAATTTTTTTTTTTGAAGTTTTTAATATAAAATGATTTAATTAATGTTTATAAGAAGGATAATATATCCATATTACACAGATCAGCTATATGAGCATCAATGTCATGCATATTTTATCTATATAAAATAATATATACATACTTCATCAATAAATATTAATAAATAAATATTGATAAATACAAATTATCTACGATATAATTATGTAGTTGTGGTTTTGTATAACTATGATCAGTATTCAATTGAATATATATTTATAATAAATCGATTAATTAAATTATGATTTTATAGAAACATTATCTGGAAGAATCCATAGTATAGATGAAGAAAAGATATTTTCAAATATAATTTCAAATATCTTAAAAAACAGTGGAAATCATTATAAAAATAAAGTATGAGAAGTGTTTGGGTGTTCCTGTTTATTAATAAAGAATTTTTCGTTTTTCTAAGCCATATATAAGATCTATATTGTTATTTGTAAATTATTAATATTAATTTTTTTTTATTTATATAAGCCATATGAGGTCTATGTCCTATGATGGATACTGTTTTTTTTTTAATCAAAATCCCTTACTTTACACATAAATTTATTATGTATATTATTATATTAAAAGGATTGTTATTATGTTATTAGTAAATTATTAATAATATGTTTTTTCTTTATATAAGTCATATGAGGTATATATGTCTTATGATGAATACTGTTTTTTTTTTTTTCAAAGTTCTTTACTTTACACATCAATTTATTATGTATATTATTATTATATTAATTATTAATTATTAGTAAATTATTAATAATATTTTTTATATATATATATATATATATATATATATAAGCCATATAAGACCTATGGTTACTATTTTAATAAAGTTATCACATATTAGTATAATATGTATATAATGTTAATAATAAAAAAAAGATTATTATTCTGCAATATTATATTAATTATTTATTCATAATATGTTAACCTGGTTCACTATTATTTTATTTAACATAATATACAATATTGTCTTGTTTCATTTACCTTTAAATCTATTATTAACTAATACATAAAAGTAAATCAATAATAAAACATTATATTGCATATATTCAAAAGTAAATTTGAAGTAGTAACATGATAAAATAAAAATTCATTATAATAAATCAGTGGTTCCCAACCCATGGGCCGCGGCCCACTTGTGGGCCGCGAGCAGCACGGTACTAGGCCGTGAACAATATAATATTATTATATATTTTTGTTTCATACTTATAATATTTCTGGTTATAATAATATTCGATCAATATTAACTACAGTGTAAAATAAGTGTACGGTATCGAACGTTTGAGGTTTGAATGTACTTTTATCTCATATAATATATTATATTTTATAATTATAATACGTATATAGGTGTGGTATTATAGTGGGCCTCAAAGATTTTTTTACAAAATTGGTGGTCCGCACAACTAGAAAGGTTGGAAACCGCTGTAATAAATGACCCAAAAAAACTTGGTTCAATAATTGCCTGGTTAAGGGGGCTGGAGCATGATTCATTTTTGGTCGAAAGAATAGTTCACGACTTCCATCATTACTTCCAACATAATGTTCCGATATTAATTTTAGAAACAAATTTGGATTCGTCACTAAATTATTTATGCTTTCACAGTTTTATTTTTTTACTTTTATTTTTTTTTTTACTTAGAAATATACTAACAAAAAGAGTAAAATTAGATCATATTCATAATTTGTATTAAAATTAATTGATATAGAATATGAAAAAAGTACGACAGTCAAATCATTGTAAATTTAGTGGAAAATTCAAATCTGTTTTCAAAATTGAAATCGAAAAATCCTACTGAGCGTAGTGATGGAAGTCACTGACAGTATTTTTTGAAGAAAAAAATGTTTGTAATTTTATAAGGAAATAAGTATTTGACATGTGCATGCGCGTAGGTAAAACGACAGACGTATACGACGTACGTGGTAGGTATCTGCTCACTGTTATGCCCCTACACAATGCGATTAGTATATTATTCGGGGAATCAAATAAAACTGATTAGTGATTATTATTGTAATATAAAATATGTATAAATATATAGGTAATAGGTTTTATTAAATGTTTGTTTAGAGTATCTAGACATTCGAAATATTAATATTTTTCTAATATAATTTAGAATTATTTACAAATATTAAAATATGAGTTATGACATTCATTGATTCATTACTTTACTGCACGTCAAGCCGTAAACATTGTCTCTACAGCCGCGACTGTACTACTAAATATATTTAGTTATTTTTTATATGTTTTTTATTATTAATTTATTGTGAATCAAATATTAAAAATGGCAAAAACTAGAAAATATCCGAGCAAAATTAAAAAAAGAAAAGGGAATCCATCGTTATTAGAATCGCGTAAATCTGCAGTAAGTTTATTTATTATTTATTTTAACCAAAAATATATTTATTCATAATGTAAATTTAATTTAATTTTTATAATTTTTAATTTTATTTAGAAAAATATTCCTACACAAATACGTAATAATGAAATTTCAACTGACAATGACATACATCGTATTACTGAATTACCAAGTACTTCAAATATCGAATCTTCATATTTAGAAAATTGTAATCAAACTCGATTAATTTTTACTTCTACTCCGATAAACTCTTGCAAGTTAATTCCAAAGCAATTATTTAAGTCAAGTATATCAATAGAGGATGATAATACTATATAAATAAATAATTCATTGGAGGATATAGTGGGAAGGAGATTTGTCAATATTAAACATATTTTTGACTCTATTCAATCAATAAAGCATGAAGGATTTGACTGTACATTCAGTGACCTAAAGTTTGTAAATGAGATTAGGAAAGGATTTTTTAGTACTTTTGTATTTACTTGCAAGGTGTGCGGTAAAAAGGAAATATTTATAGTGAAGATCCTTCAGATAGTATTATAGATATTAATATGGCTGTCGTTTCTGCTATCGTCAATACTGGTCAAGGATACACACAGCTTGAGGAATTTGCAGCAACTTTAAACATGCCGATGATGTCGAATAGAAAATATCAAGAAGTACACACAAATGTATATAACTACACACATCAAATTGCATTGGATGGAATGATAGAAGCAGGTAAAGAAGAAAGAAAACTAGCTATTGAAAGGGGAGATGTAGATCAAAGTGGCCGTCCTCAAATCGCCGTTATAGCCGATGGTGCTTGGAGTAAGTGATCATACAAAACCAATTATAATGCGTTATCTGGCGTTGTACGTAATATTTATTTTACATGTATACTTAAATAATATTATAAAATTGTTATATTTTTAATAAAATAATGTATGTATTGTATTATTGTATTGTATTAGTATTGTATTATTGGAGCGGTGACTAAAAAAGTATTATTTTTTGGAGTGAGAAATAAATTTTGTTGTGTGTGTTATTCGGCAAAAAAACGTGAAAAAGAACCAGCACCTCATCATTGCTTTCAAAATTGGAACGGACCTTCTACGGCTATGGAAACTGACATAATTGTCGATGGATTCAAACATAGCTTAAAAATGCATGGTGTCATATACTCGAAGTTAATTGGTAAAAAAATATGCATAATACTATAAATATATTTAGGGAAAAAATTGAATTATTTACGTAAAATTATAGTTTTCGACAAAATCAATTTATATATTTTTATAATATACATTCATTAAATGTTCATAGAATGTTTATATACGCATTATATATTATACACTATAACTTTTTTTTCAAAATATTCTCACTGTGGGGTCAAAAAATTTGAAAATGTAATACAAGGTTCCTAATAGCTTGATATTTTTTTTCTATATTCCATATAGAATACTCAATCATCATTATTCATTTAAAATTTTTTGAACGTATGAAATTTTTTTACTAATTCAAAAAAAAAAAAAATAAAAACTGTGGCTACTTGAAATTATCAGCAAATGATTATATAGGTAAGCATTATCTATATTTTATATAATAATGGTATAACTTTCAAAATATTTTGACCTATTTTTGAGCTGTTTATAGACAATTTAGGTATATTTTTGATTTTTTTTTTTAAATATTGATAAAAAAAATGTCCACCTGGTTAAAAAGTTTGAAAATGTATAACAAAATTTCACATAAATTTCAATAATAATAGAGCAGAACTTTATAATTCAATCTTGGCAAAATTTGTTGGAGGAAAGCGAGTTAATTTTTCCCAAAAAGGTATGTTAAATAATCGTAGTGTTATTGATTGTAAAATATTTTAAATTTGTATTCAATGATAAATCATAAAAAAAAAATTGATTATAATCAAGGATCAATAATTAGGTATAAAATAATAATATTATTATGTTATCGTAATAATCAGTTATTGTAGATTCGAGGAATTGCAGCATATCTAATAACAATGGTTTTAATATTATAAAACCGGTTTTTGCGTGGATAGTATAGTTCAGAGAGTACACAATTACGATTTACACAATTACACATACTAATATTCATTTACTTCCAACACATTGACATGACCCGGATATACATGCCACATAAAATGCTTAGTTTTTACTCCTTACAATTGATTACGCTCCAGCCCCCTTAATGCACCGTCAACTGAACTAAAAATGAACAATTTAAAATTGCACCAATACACCGTCAATGACACTTTAATGAACGATTAAAAATCGAACCAAAAAACTGTAAATGAACATTCTTTGCACTTTGATTGAACTCGGTTCACACCATGTTAAAAAAGGTAAGTTACCCTGGCCCCGCCATCGCCACTTACGATTTATAAATGGAAATTAATGTCAAATTATGTAATATCATTTGTAATCATTTGTAAACACCAAAAAAAAAAATTGTAACCCACCCACTTCGGCTCAAAACGAAGTTCCCATGTGGCGGGGCCACGGTGACGTTATTACAGCCCGCCATTACAGAAGTTCGACTTGTAGGTACTTGAAACCTAGTGGATATTATGTAATAATATTTGTAATCATTTGTAACCACCAAAAAAAAAAAAATTTGTTCATCGATCCTTTTGACTAAATGGTGCATGTCAATTATTTTCAATTTTCATAATAAGTACTCACTCATGTTCAATTGTTTACCCTGTTATTAACTTTTTTTGAAACTTTTTATTCTTTAAAACAAATGTATTAATTATTTATACCTTTATATTATATATAATATGTTTTTTACGTTATAATATTATGTAGCTAATATCTATGTTAATATACTCCATAGTATATAAAGTACACTACAAAATATAATAAAATGTTAAAAATAATTTTCACTTCGTCAAATTAAATATTATGCAAAGTTCATAATCAATAATATCCCAAAAATAGTCTTACCTTTTTTTACATTTTTTAAATCTCTTAAAATATTCATGTATTTGCGTTAGTTCAGTTCTTGAAATTATTATTTGTAACTATATATGTAGGTAGGCGCCTACCTATATCATATTATTGATAGTTATTACGACATTATTATGTAGGTACGTTTACGTAATATATTATTATTCATTACATTGCAACACATTATATGTTAGTAATTGAACGTTTATTTAATACATAGCAATACTTACATTATTTGGTAGCTATTCTTAATGTTTTCTTAAGTTATGATGGATATAATATAGTTTCTATCATGTATTAAAGAAAATCGATATGGTCATAGAGAAGAGGATCATTTACGTTGTGCAGGTACTTTGTTTTATTTCAAATGAAAAATATGTAAAATTAACAATATTGGTATTATTTTGTATAAAATAGAATTTCAGCATTAACTTTAAATTAACTTAAACGTAGTTGAAGTATTTAACTCGTGATAATAATAGCTTCACCTGTTATTTAAGTAAATATTATGTGTTTAAATTATTATTTTGTTAAGTATCACATAATCACTAACCTATCTATGACATGCCCCGATTTCAGATGTTTTGTACTATTCACAATGAGAAGGAACTTCGTTTTAAATAAAATATAAAAATGTTTACATCCAATCTGTGGACGGGACACTTTTCGGCCAAAATGAACCTTTCCCTTTTTTTTGATCATATAACACTTGGCTAATTTTTTCTAATGCACTTTGGCATTTATTTAAATCATTAGAATTCGCTTTCGCGCATTCTAAAAAACTTTTTAATTCGTCATCACATGGTGGTTTTATGTATTTTAAGTTCCGACGAGTGTAGTATCCGACGACTGTCCACAGCCAACCCGAGTAGCAATCACGGCCATAGACAAGAATACCAGCTAGAATTCCAGCAGCCATTTTGATATTGATGAATCTAAAAAAAAAGTAAAAAAATATTTAATAATATGAAATACAAGTTTATGTTTTTATACTTATTGAAATTTAATATAATCTTATTAATTTACTTGTAATGTTTTTTTTTTTTTTTTTGAGGAAACAGCTCCATAACAACATTTTATTTTTTCAAGGACATTCAATAAATTCTCTATATCCTTAATATCTTTAATATGTAAGTTTTCTAGGCCTATTTCTGATAATTTGAATTCTTTTCCATTAAGATGTAGTAATATATTTGAATCTAATTAAATGCATAACTAGTTATCAAGTATCTCAAACACTATAAATATAAATAAGTATAGCATTAATTTATATAACCTTTAGTTATAACTATTCTTTTTTCAATTATCCCTGTAAAATGTAATTGCAATGGGCTAAGTTTATGAATTGATACTACCATCTCAGTTTTACTTTCGTGCACATCCACAATATCAATAAACCAATGAATAGGTAAATTAATCAAACACTTATTCCTCAAAATATTTGTGTACAAGTCTATTTCAATCTGTTAATTGTAAAATTAAATATTATTTATGGATATAGGTAATATATTATAAAATAAATCAATATTTAAACTTAATAGTTCCTTTTTTTTTTTTTTTTTATTAAGAAACTTAGTGAGAACCATTAATTCCAACAATTAATAGTTACTTAATATTATTAATTACCCTATACTTTATTTATCTTTCTTCTTTTGGTTTCAATCTGGCAGTTTTCATCATTCATAAATAACACTGATGGAATTGCTCCATCCAAAAGTTTAGGAACTTTAAGACATATCTAAATAACAATTGATCATTTATTGAAAAATAGTTATAAATTATAACATAGGTACACTGTAATAAATAATAATATATTCTTACTCTGTATTTATTTTCACCTTCCCCAGATTCCCAAGTAGACTTTATATCACTCTCCTTAAAATGTGAAGAACACACTCTGTAACTTTTTTTAAGAACAATTTTTAAGGCATTTTCCCATTTATTTCTTTCCTCTATGTTTTTAGGGACCCCGAAAGTTGTTTTTGAAGCTTCGTGTGGATATTTCACACGAAATTCTGGTATTCAAGTAATTGGCATCACTGGCGATGGTACCTCTACAAATCGCACAATGTGGAGTGCACTAGGTATAAGTGCCAAACAGAAAAGTCTTAAAAATTCATTTGAAAATCAGTTTGATAAAAACCGAAAAGTTTTTGTTTTTTCGGATGCTCCACACTTGCTAAAGACTGTTAGAAACAGATTATACACAAAAAAAACATTACAAGTAAATTAATAAGATTATATTAAATTTCAATAAGTATAAAAACATAAACTTGTATTTCATATTATTAAATATTTTTTTACTTTTTTTTTAGATTCATCAATATCAAAATGGCTGCTGGAATTCTAGCTGGTATTCTTGTCTATGGCCGTGATTGCTACTCGGGTTGGCTGTGGACAGTCGTCGGATACTACACTCGTCGGAACTTAAAATACATAAAACCACCATGTGATGACGAATTAAAAAGTTTTTTAGAATGCGCGAAAGCGAATTCTAATGATTTAAATAAATGCCAAAGTGCATTAGAAAAACTAGCCAAGTGTTATGATCAAAAAGGATAAGCTAATAACCGTAATTATTAATTACGTATTAATTACTGTAGTTATTAATTTATGTTTGTATGGGTGGCTTTATGTACTTCGATACCACTTTTTCCTAATAATAAATAAATTATCATTATAAATAATTTATTATTTATAGTTTATACATTATTAAATTATTGTACATTCAACTACGACTTTTGTGGTTTCTTTTGCCATTTTTTCTGCCCCGGGGTGGGGGGGGGGGATGGCGGCACTTATTCTCCGGACACCGTGACTTGCCCGAAGAAAAATGCCACCCGGTGACCGCGGATCGAACCAACGACCGGCTGCGCCGCAACCGACGCCTTAGACCGCACGGCCACCTTAAAGTTCTAACTATTAAAAACATGTTCTTTACAAGTTTATACATATATACCGACCAAATATATGAAGCTAAACGATTTTTTCGTCAATATAAACAAAGTGTAGTATTTAATATTTCTATGGACAACACATTATACCATATAATACTCTATGCATTATACACAAATCAGTTAAGTATTATTAATATTTTTTACTATTCCAATTTTTACATAGAAGTATGTATTATTTTCCCTCCATTTTACATAATAATTATGTTTTATGACTATACTTATATATATAATAATTTGTTGTGTTTTTCTTTTTGAGCCATTTGCTTGCCTAAAGCTCTGTTTCGGCAGTCTCAAGTGTCAGATTTCCTTTTTGAAGAGTTTTTTTTTGAAGTGAGTATAAGATATTATATTATCCTTCATTAGTCAATTTACTAATGTAGGAAAATGAATTTTTTCCAGTTAAAAAATATGACGTCAAACAGCATCATCAAGCTTTCGTGCATCATTAATTTTATTGATGATAAAAAAATATTTTCTAAAGGTGAAAATTCTTTTGAATGTGGCTATGTCAAAAGTTTTAATTACATACCTGATGTGGGTATACTTAGTGGTCAAGTGCATGCAAGTATGAAAATTAAATTGTATGATGTTAAGGTAAATAAACTTTGTAATTTTGATTGTATCATTTATAATATGATTCCTAAAATAATTATAATATTTAATCTTTATAGATATTTTTCAAAGATAAAAACATTGAACATGCCAGCTGTACTTGTCCGACAGGTTTGACAAAATGTCATCATATGGTTTCACTTCTTTTACATGGGCATAATAATATATCTGTAACTGATATATCATGCAGCTGGTCAAAAAAATCTGTAAGAGAAAATGATGAAGTATTGACTATTGATGATATGTATGAAAATAATTTTAAAGCTGTTACTGATACACACAATATTGATTTTAAATCGTTATGCTTTGATAAATTAACTGCAACTAATCAAACAGTTGGATTTTCATAGTTGTTAAGTCCAGAACCTCCAGTTGAGGATTTAAGTGATATTCTTCTATTGGAAAATGTCCTTAATTCTTCAGAATTTAGAAATTCTAAAAATAGTGTTCAAATGTTGTCTGACATTTGTAAGTTATCTTTTGAACAGGTTAAAGATATAGCTTCAAAGACCATAGGGCAATCTGCAAATGTAAAATGGTGTCTTTCTAGGAAATTTCGTCTTACTTCGAGTAATTTTCATAAAATAATAAAATCGGTCAAAAGTAATCGATATCCTAATTCACTTTTTAAAGGTCTCTTAGGAAAATATTTTGTGGATGGAGTTAAATCAATTGAATGGGGGAAAACACATGAAAAAATTGCAATTGAAGAGTTTGAGAAGGCCAACAATTCTATTGTGACTAAAACTGGCATTTGGTTACATGAATCTGGATTTTTGGGTGCCAGTCCAGATGGTTTGCTTTTCGATGAAAACTCTTCTTATTGCATTGAAGTTAAGTGTCCTTATAAATTTCGGAATGAAGACTTAAAAATTGCACTTTCAAATTCAAATGATTATATCATTAACTTTGATATAAATAAAAATGATTTCATTTTAAATTCCGACCATGAATATTATGACCAAATACAAGGTCAAATGCACATGACAAAAATGTCATCTGCAATTCTTATTATATGGACTACTAAATCTTTAGTTGCTTTCAAAATGTATAAAGATCCAAATTGGTCATCAAATATTGATATTTTATTAAATTTTTACCATCATAAATTCATACCTTATATTTTAACAGACAATTAATTTTTTATACATAACAAAATTTATATCTTTCTATTTATCACATTTTATATACTTGGAATAGATAGCCTTATAGTTTAAGAATTTCTTATAAAAATAATAAAAAATATATATACTTGGGTTAATTTCATAATATAATTATAACAAATGAATTAATAAAACTTACATTTTCATTATAAAATTTTTATTCTTTATATATATATAAATAACAAATAATAAAATAATTTTAAACAATATAGTAACAGATCCAAATTGGCCTAAAATATTAATAAAATTGTTATTAACACAAACAAATAATTATTTATAATGAAAATAGTCGTTAATTATTACTAATAGCAATGATTGATAACAGTTTTATTTCAGCCATATATATAATATAATAATAATAATTGAAGAGTCTCGCTAGAGACTCCTTTCTGTGCATAAGTAACACCGATAAGAAACAGCACACCGACAACCGATAGCGAGACTATTATACATTAAGTTTCGTTTCTAATATATAATATATTTGTTGGCTCGCCTTCGGCTTTAATAATAACAAACTAATGGGCCTTAGCGGCCGGGAGGATAGGCAACTTATAGCACTACCGTCCCATGAACAATAATAATAAAAAGGCAATTGTTGTAATTAAAGTGACTTAGAAATTGTATAATATATTACTTGACCACTTGGTCCAATAGATTTATAAATTTATAGTTAACAATATATATCACAGAGTAGTTAACATCAGTCAAGTTGAACAATATTAAATTATACAAAAATAATATATCAAATAATAATAATAATAAGTGACCCGTCGGTCAGATGACAATTTAATAATAGCTGGTGCACCACATACCCTTGTGGTTATGACGTCTTGAGGTGCCGGGATCCGTATAATAATCAATTTAAATACAATAAAAAGTACAGGATTGATCCCGCACACACTCAAGAACGCCGCTAACCTTAACATGAAGAACAATCACAATACACACTGCTACAGCGGACACACAACTCAACAAACCACGAGAAACACAGTCTTCTGCTGGTAGTCAATGACCGCCCTAAACTAGGCGAAAAACAATTAAATGATTGACAATAAGTGCGCGAACGATATTTATCAGACAGAAGAAATCACAAGCACAAAAAAACGTGGTTTGACAGCTGCAGCAGGAACAAAAAAACAGTATGGTAAGGCTGGCTGGACAGTGGACAGCGGACAAAAGTGAAGTGAATCGACTTTACATGTAACGGACGAGAGAAAACGAAAAAACTCAAAAGAACGGTCTATCAGTGTCACCACACTAAACAATAAACAATGGAAAAACTAGAAACTTTGTGACACTGAAAGCATGACTAAATGAAAAACTTAAAGTTTTGAACATAACCGAATAATAAGAAAACATTGATAATGATTCCACAGCTGGCCGGTCGCACACTAACGCCTGATAAGCGTCAGCCGACGAAGGCTGCAACTATGGAACGCACCGTTACGTAGGTACACATGAAAACGATAACATATAACTAAATGAAACGAAACGGAACATGCTACATTGAATACCAACAATATTATTGATATATTATAATAGTATCAAACTATTAAATAATATGTTAAAAATACTTTAAATAAACCTAGACTCAGTCAATTTACTATATTCTGAACTTTCTGTTGATAACGTTACTTATGTTAGTAATGTAAACTTTTTATGTGCTAATTTCTTGAGTGATAAAGTTTTTCTTAGACCATTTGTATACCATTGTGGGAAAGAGGAGGTTTTAAAGTGGCAATTAGGTACAAATTGAATGACTGATTTATGCAATGCATCGTAAAAGGCGTGTACCGCGGAGTCAAGACCGAGAGGTATAATTGAAGAAGCCAATCAAATGATGCAATAAAAGATCTGATATTAGTGTAGTTAGCTTTACGAAAGTTAAAAAATGAGTGATCACGTTCACAGTAGGTTATAGGTGTGTTAAAAGGAACAAAGAGATATAATGCTGGGTGATACAAATCAATAGGTACAATCGGTTCATCAGATTTCTCAACTACCAAAGAAAATATGTTACTAAAAACTAAATCTAGGAGAGAACTGGTTTTGTTAATAATATTATTACTCTGGAAAAAAGAGTGAGATGCAAAAGTTTCTGGAATACAGTGAGCACTTACTGGCGTTGAATAAGAGTAAACTAACCCATTCACGTCATTTTCCCAAATGATCCCCGGCAAGTTGTAGTCACCACAAAAAATATAAATATGATTTGGGAATTGACGGATAATTGATTCAACGGATTTAATGTGTGACTCGTAGATGAATGGAGAAGAAGAAGGAGGAATATAAACTCCACTAACAATAATTTTCAATGAACCAGTAGAGATACGCACAAAAAGTTGTTCAACATTTGATTCTAAAATAGAAATTGGATATGAAGTTAAGTCTTTACGTACGCCAATGAGAATACCACCACCCTTTAGAGAAGTATTAGTAAAGTTACTTCTGTCACATCTATAAATAATAAAATTAACAAAGCCTAATTCACAATCAGAAATACAACCATTTAACCTAGTTTTGGTAAGAACAATAAAATCATAATTAATAGCAGACACATTACATTTAAAGTTAGTAAGTTTAGACCTGATCCTGCGACAGTTTTGATAGAAACCAGTTAGTGGGCCTTGGTAGACAGGAGTTTTTGGTTTTACTTGGATGCTGACTGATGTTGGATATCTAAGTTTTTTGAAGCGTTGAAGCCAACCTTTGGAAGCCCGTTGTGAAATAGAATTCTCAGTCCAACCTCACCGTTTTTTGTCTTGCTATCAAAGCTCTCATGACAAGAGCGCAAAAGTCTCCGTTCCAAGGCGGTTTTGTCTTTTGTTAATTTAAATCTTTGAGGGAAAAGCGTGCCAGAACGTTTAGCCTTTATATATTCGCTGAACAGGCACAAGGCCAACTCTTTAGTGTCGAAGATTATTTTTAGAGGGCGAGTAGAATTAGTACGATTTTTACCAAGTAATAAACTTGGAAGAAGATGTTATTGAAGCCCCTAAAGATCCGAGAATTTCCTTAAATTTTGACTTGTCATGAGTAACACTCTCGGGGATTGACGAAGAAGAAGATTCTACAATGCCATACGCAATCAGGTTTGTCGAGCAATGCTCACGTTCAAATTGCTCATGCATAACTTGTGAAACAACTTCATGCGACTGAATCGAGGAAGTAGTACTATCAAGAATAACCATTTTCCCTTAAGCTCTTCCAATTCATCATTTTTTTTTTTGAGTTTTCTGCCTTAATCTCGGTGATTAGAGAGGAAACTTGCTTTAAATTATTTTTAAGTTCCGCAGACTGGGTGGTTTGCGAGTCAGAGAGTTTTTCATGTGAATCTAGTACTTCCTTTTTAAAAGACACTAGCACCTTCAATAGGTCCTCATTAGATGTATTAGAGGACAATTTACTACCAACACCATACCCAGAAGAGGAAGCTTTGTTTTTTTGTACACATTTGACGGGAGTATCTTGTCTATTATTGTCAAGTGTAAAATGAAAATATTAAAATGATCTGATTTTTATTTGATGCACTACTCAAATTTTTATACTTACAAATTTACAATGTTTGTATACATTAGGTATACACAATATCAATACTTATATTAATATATTTTATATGATATTATTCTAAACAGATCACAATAATTATTATGACTTCTAAAAATCAACCCAGTATTCAGTCTTTTTTCAAATCTATTATAAATGTTTTACCTACACAAGAAAAAATTGATAATATACAAAACAAAACAGATTCAGTAGTTTTAATATCAGATACTAATACCCCTATATCGTCCGTGTCCTATATAAATAGACACGATATTTTCAATTACGTCAAAAAAGTATTGACTCAAAATGAAATACACGATATCTTAAATGCAATTTGGATTCCCGATGTAAATTATAATTTTCCTGTGAAAATATTTATTGTTGGAAAAGATAAAACTGCTAAGCGTTTGAAATTTCAATATAAATGGTTTGCTAGCTTTCCTTGGTTAGTGTATTCTACTATTCTGATATAGACAATGGAGCGTATTGTAAATTTTGTGTAGCTTTTTCAACTAATTATGCTGGAATTAATAACCAAACATGGTTAGGTTAGGTTATGTCATAACCATGTACATGTCAAAAGCATTATTGTCCACGCGCATGCATGCACAAGTCGATGAACACGGAGAAAATATTTTTGCTCCGGTTGTAGGGCAGAAATTTGATGCAAACAGTACCAAAAGAGAAATAAAATGTCGACCCGAGCGTCGACCCGGAACGACGGCGACAAGACGCGGCGATCACAGCCGACCAGATAATGGCTCGTGCCGTAGTGACCTTTGTTCATTGAAAACGCGCCAAGAGGGTCGGTGTTCGAACAATTGAATTCGTCAGTCTATTTTCTAGGTTCGCTCGGAAATAGATTTATGACTTTATTTTTAGTTAATATAATATGATGCATAATAAGTTTATATTTTTTTCAAAAAAAACTTATACAATGAGCTAAATGTATGAAAGAAAATGATTGCTCCAGCCCCCTTAATATATATAATAATACACTGTTATAAAATATATTAAAACATGAGACATAAAGTAATAAGACTTTGAGTTTATGATAATCATAATATTATATAATTCGCAGAATAAAATCGGAGTGTACTTAACACGTCAGGCCCCAACTATCTAGGGACTTACGAAGTGTCACTACACTTCACGGTATATAGATAAAAAAATGATCGACCACAAGATGGGTCGGTTGACTACGAGGTCACCAAAACAATCGTAAACGTGCGAAAAACGTAAACACAGGTTCGGCAGTTGGCGAAAGACAAAACATATGATGGCATAAGATGTATATTATCTAGGTAATAAAAAAAATATATATATGAACTACATATTTACTAACTTGTATTTAAAATCAAGAGTTGTTATATTATTGCTTGAACACCCTGACATTCCCTTTAAATAACTAAATAAGTTTTCCAAAATGTCTTGGTTCAACTTTCTTGTTAATATGTATTGAATATTGTAATTTGTTTTTAAATCACACAGCAAATGTTTTAATGATTTATTAGATATTAATATGCCTTTAAGTCAATTAACAATAAAAATAATATATAAATAATTTAAATTTTATGTAAGTATCTATGCATTAAAAATCATACATAATTATGAAATTGCATACCTTTTTGGAAAGGAAGTAAAGATTTTTTATTATGAACCCTCATAGTTATTATAAAGTTACTCATTTTATCTAATAAATCATTTTGTTTGACTTCATCTAAACCATAACTTGGTATACCGTGATCAAATTTTTGCTGCGTGTTAAATAGATCAAACCAATCATTAAATAATAGGACAAGTTCTGACGCCTATATATTAAAAATAAAATAACCATTGAATACGTGTACATATATATTATTATATATTATTTATACTCAATGTATCAACTTAATATAGAAATGAATTGCTGTTGTTAATTGTTGATCATATTTTTTTAGTATTTTAGGTTTGCCCCTCCCCCAATTTTAAAATCCTGGCTACGCCACTGAATAAATACTAGTTCAATTTATTTTATTTTGTCATGTAATTAAAATTAATGAAAAAATAATACTTTCCTCTTTCCAATTGTAGTTATTGATATAATTTTTTTTCCCACAGTAAGCAATTGCTCTAGATACAGAGTTAGAAAATAAATTAGCTGCCAAGTGCACATTCATACGGCCAGTAGCTAAAAATAAAAATTGTTATATTGAAAATATGTAGGAAACATCAATTTTCATAAACTAAAATGTGTAATGACAATTTATTTAAATAATAACATATAGCTTTATAGTAGACTATAGTTAGGATAGGAACCTTTTTCAAAATTGACTTGGTTTATACTTGTCCCTTTCTGAATCTGTTTTAACCACTTTGACCTCATCTCACTATCCTTCGGAAATCTATGTAAATGTACACCGGGAGCTTGTACATGCCGAGTACTTTTGCTACCACTAAAACAACCCTCAAATACACAGACTGGCATTTTAACAATGTAAATAATAATATTATAAGCTGTAAAAAATTAAAACAAATTTACTTTAAAGTTTAAACTTTGTAGTAATAAGTTATTTTATTATATTTGTCATGGTAATTAGTAAACATTACTACATTAATGATAAGTCAGTAATCAGTTTTCATTATAGTCATTGATAGTGTCGAATATTGATAATATTTTACTGATAGTATTTAGTCCAATGAGAAGAGGCGAACGTCGGCAGCCATATTTGCGCGGAAACAGTTGCAAACTAGCATATTGCTGACATACCTATTTAATTTGTCATGATTTCAACTATATGTATAATGTATATAGATTAATTACACTGTGTATACACATTACAGTGTATCAATACACTGAACAGCGATTAACAATTTGAAAAAATACATATATATAGCTATATAATGTATACAAACTTTAAAAAAATAACTAAATGTAAATGTATCAACACATAAATCAGGTTGTTGTAGCAACTATTTATAAACGAAAATTCCATCGTAAATCACAAAATCCCCGTTTTAGCAACCCTTTAAAATGCGAATTTTGAAAAATCCTTTCTTAGTGCGCCTCTACGTTACTTAAGGAACCTCTGTACAAAATTTGAAGTTCCTATACCCAGCGGTTTGGTCTGGGCGTTGATGAGTGAATCGGGGCGGTCTCCTATATGTATATAGATAACTTCATCCCAATTATTAAACCATATCCTATATATTATAATGATTAATGCAATAACGCTATCAAGTATATATTTTACTTGCCATAAGTTGCATCATACATTGTAATATGTACAATCTATTTAAGGGGGCTGCAGCACCAAATAATTTGTTGTCTGTTTGGAAGTACTATTCCAAAGTATTTATGAAATAGTTGTTTAATAATAATTATATTTTAGATTCTGAACGAAGTGATGAATGTATTGATTTTACAATGATGTGTGTTTTTTTTTGTGTCTGTGTACAGCATAACTAGTCAAAATAATGCTCCAATTTCATACTATGGGGGTGGTTTCCGATGTAAAAGTGAATATCCTTGGTGCATTATAGAGGTAAAAAGTTAACATTTTCCAACAGTTTTCAAAAAAATTGAGAAAAACAAAAAAAAAATGACGGAAAAACGGCAATTTTTACGCAAAACCAGTTTTCGACCAAATCGATTTTTTTTTATGGTTGTAATTCAAAAACTAATCACTGAAAATACTTGAAATTTTCACCAAATGTTAATGTCAGTGGTATCTATATATAGTTAAATTTTCAAAAAAATTTGACTTTTTTTGAGTTATTTATAGACCACTGAAATTTTCGATTTTTTTGAGAAATTTTTTTTAAAGTGTCGATAAAAAATTTTTGGATGACCAAAAAGTTTTGAAAATTTAATACAAGGTTCCTTATGAGTTGTTTTTATTGTAGCTGAAAAAAATTAAAAATCGTTAGTCACAATTTTTTTTTATAAGAGTTTATAGTTCCATTTTTTACGAAATCTGTCGAAAACGCGAAAATTTGCAAGTAATTTTGAAGTTGAAAAATCATAAATTTTTTTTCTTTTATAACTAAGTTTTGAAAATTTGGTACAAGGTTCTCCATACATTTTTCTTCAAATATCTGTAAAAAAAACTCTACCGGATTCAGACAAAAAATTTTTATGAGTGTTTGAAATTTAAATTTTTACAAAAACCGCGTTAAATAACAGTTTAGCCTCAAACGATTTTTGATATTTGTTATTATTCAAAAAGTATAAGTCGTAGATACTTGAAAATTTTACCAGTCATTAAGATTCGCGTTTTCTTTACGTGATTTAAATTTCAAAATATTTTGACTTTTTTTGAGCTATTTATAGACAACTGAAATTTTCAATTTTTCTGAAAAAATATTTTTGAAGTGTTGATAAAATTTTTTTGGCCCTATCAAAATACTTGAAAATTTAATACAAAGTTCCTCATAGTAAAATAATACCATAGAAATTTCTCAAAGTTTCAACTAAGCATGCAGCACATATAATTTAATTGACAATAAATCAAATTTAAGTCCACTACCCCAAAGTACATACAGTACATAATACATAAATTAGATACATAGATAATACACATTTATTAATAAATAGATATAATGAACTTACCTATTGATAGTCAACAGATTGAAAATAACAATACACTTAAATTAATAGAAATATTAAATCATCAATATTAAATAATGTTAAATAATGTTAAATTTTCCATTAAAATTACACATAGAATATTAAATTACTTACTACTTGTAATGAAGAAGAAATAATAATTTATATTAACACACATAAAATATAAAACTGTGTTCACAAATAAAACTTAATATAATATATAAAACATACAACCATATTAATAATATATTTGATTGGTTAATAAAAAAATGTGACATTATTAAATAATAATTAACAGCATTTAACATACACATATATCTTAGCACCAGATTTTTTTCAGCCCCATATATTATAGGATTATATCAAACAGAATGCAATCATGTATCAAAAGTAATTAAACTTCTGTTGATGCATATATCATACAAAAAGTTATGAAAACATCACTGATTATATATCTTTTTTTTTTATTATTATATATCTTCTTAGTAATTTTTTTATGAATTGATCTAATGTATTGTCCTGAAGTATTAAAAGATACTACAGCAGCTTCAACACGGGCGTTATATGAATTTTTTAGAGCAAAATTAATGCGTTTGCCAGCAATATGTTTGTTGATAATACTATTAAATTGCTCACATATATTATTATCAACATCTAGTAACAAACTTTGGGCATTTTCAACAACTCGATGGTAAATTTGTGATATTTCACTCATTAACCCACACTTTTCCGCTTCAGGTACAACATTTTGTTCACCGATTTTAGAACCATTACAAAAATACGATTCGCAATTTAAATGTTGCCCTAGTAAATGTGATGGTCCATTTTCAATATCCTTTTTTAAATCTAAAATTATTTTATTTAACTTATATTATTTTTACTTGTGATTAAAATTTTTATTTGTGTAAAAAACAAAAATTAATTTATTAACTACCTTTAATTTTATTTACTTCACTATCACATAGTGATTTTCTATAATGAATAGCCATAGTTATGGCTGTTCGAAATTTATTGGATTTTTGTTTCTGATTTAATAAATTACGTAAGTGCACTGGATATTTAGTATTTTTGGTTAATTGGGATATTTTTTGACCAAGATTTCTCAATATGTGGTTGCAACATTCAATTTTATCTACTAATAATTTTGGCCCATATGGTAAAGTTTGATGAAGTCGCTTACACACTGAACTGTCTCCATCCCCTAAATATAATATTATATTATAGGTATAATAATCAAATTCACTAAACTATTTAAAAGCTTAAAAAGACAATAAGTGGGTACCACTGCTGCTATACAGTAGGTTATACATATATAATATTACGAAGTGTAATTTATGATATTATTGTGATTAAAGTAATTCATTCTATTATTAGGTTTTAGAACTACAGGAGGTTAAATTAATTTTAGCCTAGAAAATTGCACTTGAAAATATCTAAAATGTTACAAAAATGATAATGATTGACTTCATACCTATAAGTTTATTATATATTAGACCATGCATTTCAATACTCTTCGCAAAACCTTCAGCTATAGCGTCAGCTTCCATACCAGTTGATGTTCCTTTCCAATTTAAAAAACAATTATGAGTTTCAGATATTGTGTTTTTGTTTTTTGAACGTTCGCATATTAAACAATAGCGATTACGTATTCCAATGAACAAAATTTTTTTAGTTCTAAACCCAATTATTGTTGCCTAAAATGTAAATTAATAATGTAAGAGTATATATTTTTTTAACTATATCCAGTATATCCTCTAAACTTAAATGCATAAAATCATACTATTTAGTCAGCAATATAATATTTAATTACTATAAGTATATAATTTAGCAATATAAATTTGATAGAACTTATAGTATCTTACCACTCCAGATAACGAATCATACTTAGTTTTATAACTTCGCTTACACCATGATCCGTCAGCTACTACAGTTATCATATGGGTACTCCATCCGAATTTATATTACCATTTTCAATGGCCAACTTTTTTTCTTCTATTCCTAAATAAATGTATAAACGTACCTATAACAGTTAAAGGTCTACCCTGTTTCCGTGGATATACGGTAAATATATATATACCGAGTGATCCATTTAATGTAAAAAGACTCGTTTAAACTCATTAAAATTAAAATTTAAAACTATAGGTTTCTTATAAATAATTTATGCTGTAATCAAAAAAATTTAAGAAATATATTAACACAGTTGTTTTATTAAATAACTATAGTAATAAACTACATGACGTCCAAAATAAGATTGTTATATAGATCGAAATATTGCGAATAATATTCTGCTACGAAATATGAAATTAAAAATTTTTTTTAAATATAATTATAATGACTGATGTTAAATGAATCACTCTGTACATATAGTAAGTACTAATTTTAACGTAAGTATAACAATTTTTTAGCACGCTACTGTATACATAATAAATTATTATATATACAAGTAAATAAAAATATTGTAAGATTTTTATTATTTTATATTGTAATTATCATACCGGCCAGGTATATTTCATCCCACGCAATTTCATTTATAATTTCACCAACATTTGATTGCAGTTTAATAAATACATTAGGTGAAATACACGGGACATCTATAGACGCTGAACATGCATTCAGTTGTGTATGACCAATTCCAATTGCAATACTATAATACCATATTATATTTATATAGAAACTAGTATGAATTATATTATGTGCCATAAGTGGCGTAGAGTTCAGTTAAAAGTTTTTTAAGCTATTTATATATAATTGAACATTTGAATTTTTCGATTTTTCTAATGTATTTTTTTTTTTCGAAATGGCGATAAAAAAAGTTTAGGCAGTCTGAAAAATGTTATGAACATTTTTTCGAAATTTATATTTTTACGAAATCGTTTAAATTAACGATTTATCGTCTTTCACCTGATGTTAAGGTTGGCATTCTCTTTACACAATTTTTTTTTTTTAAATTTCGATTAAAAACATTTTGGTTGAGTCGAAACATTTGAAAATGTACCAAATACAGAGTTCGTCTAAAGCTAGTTTGACAGTGATTCAAAAAATTATCAAAATACATAAGCACAACTTTTTTTTTAGTGCTTGAAGATGAAATACCGAACAAATAATCTTCGTTTAGAAACATTTTTCACATAGAATATCTTTGCATTCAATTTTAACACATCCAATATAGTTATTTACTCTATGACCGAGGTTCACTCCACCCTTACTATACAGCAGAGTGAGTTCCCGGTTATATATTTCTAATTAGGTTAACATATTAGTGTATAATGTATATTATAAAAATTAATGAGAAAATTTCAAAATAATATCTTTATTATTTCATTCAATATTGCATTTTTTGTCTCTCTTGAAAAGTTATAAAAAGTGGACTTGTCCCCTTTCTGCTGTTAGCAATTTATATGGCCAATAATAATGTTATTTTTTTAAACACTATTTAAAATTAGTACTACTATAATACGAAATTATAAACATATCAATTTAAAACGTATATAATCAGTAATCACCTACTCGGCGCAACTGTGTACAAGTCATCTAGTATTTTTAGAAACGAATTTAGTACATATTATGTAAAAAATATAAAACAATAGCTTATGTTAGAGAAAATAAGTATGTACTTACCTTACAGTTTTACATAAATCCAATTTAAAATTTAAAAGGTAGGTACGTACCTGTCCTACATATTTGTCATAATGTCATATTCATAAGTTGGACAGACATTTGTAGACTACTCTAATAATTTTATACAAACCCAAATGATGACACTATAAAATGGTACTTACGGTCGCTTTTTACCGAGTTTTTTCATACGCAAACCTACAGCTTTTTTGCCAGTAGATCTTTTTTTGGATCGAAATATTTTTGGTGACATTTTTATATTAACAAATTCTACAATGAAGTAGACAAGTCGATGAATAATTTATAAATAACTAGGTACTGTACTGTTCACTAGACAAACATTCAACTAAAAGCGACTTGTTGTCTGTTGTTGTATAATATGCTAAATGCTTGTCCTTATATTGGTATAGTAAAAATAAACCAAAATTAAATTATTACATATAGAATCCATAGATATAATATTATATTCATTATTATGTCTATGATTGAAAGTATTCCAGGAAATTATTACGGGCGCGCTAAATGCAGATAAGCGCGCGGCGCCGCGGCCCAGATCCGGACTACTTTATCGTGGTGGGGGAAATCGTGTTCGCTATTACAACGACCGTAGGCAGCAGCACACTACAGCCAAAAATATTTAATAAAATTGAAATGTTTATCCAAAAACTGTTTCGCGAGGGAAAGAACCGAGAAAGCTACAGTTATAACTAAGAAACGAAATTTTCACCATATAAAAAGGAGAATTTTGTCTGTGCAATGTCGTTTTTATTTTTTTGATATCACTTATACAAAAAAAAGGTCTCATTGTTTCAAAATCCGTTATTTTTCTATTTTTTTAACATGAATAATTTTTTTTGTATAAGTGATATCAAAAAAATAAAAACGATATTGCACAGACAAAATTCTCTTTTTTATATGGTAAAAATTTCGATTCTTAGTTATAACTGTAGCTTTCTCGGTTCTTTCCCGCGCGAAATGGTTATTACGGACAAATTTACACATGTCAAACGTCCTCTTAACATTTATTCATGATATCACATCATTATTGTGCTTAAAGTTTTTTTTCTATTTAGCTATTTTTACATGTAGTTTACGAAGGGTTTTTGTCGTGATTAGTATTATATATCATCATACTATTATTTTATTACAACACTACTTACTATTTAAGCACTTTAAAGTTATTATAATATTTTTCGTAACCACGGACAATTTAATTTATTTATAATTCAAAAATATTTACATTATTATTATAATATTTAAGAGTTTGTTCATTATATATACACCAATATATTATTTCCAATTCTTATACCCATAATCAGTGAATTTTCTTATAATAAGAATAATTAATTAATCTTATCTTGATATAATATATCAGAACACAATGGATAAAATAAGTCGATCTTTGTTCAACGCTTGTAAGAAAATGTTTCAATTAAACGCAAGAATTTTGCCACTCAAACAATCAAAGAACCGATTAAATATCGTGAACGATGAGTACGTAATTATGAATTATTTTATTTAAGAACAAAATTATTCTTAACTTTTCAATTTTATTGCATCCATAAAGAGGCAATGGGTTCCATTTTAGTCCGTACTATAAAGTAGATAGGTATTATAGACGGCGTCTATGGATAACGAATATAAAACTTCTTTACCCGTAGAATCATTTTTTAAAACTATTTTTCCTGTATGAAAAACATCTAATGGAAAACAATAATTCTTGCTTATTTTTAAAATTGTTATTTTAGATTCTGAGCGGAGGGAGGAATGTATTTTACAATGAATGGACGAAATGAATTTTATATTAGAATAAAAATCACAATTTAAGATACCCGTGTATATTATATATATTATAATATAATCTTAAATACGTCTGCGATCTTAAACAGAATCCATTCGTTCCTTCCTCTGTCCATTTGGACGACATAACCTCTAATTCTGCCATCGAGGCAGCAAACGAACTAGATGAAAATCTGCTTGTTGCTTGTTTAACTGCCACCATGTCTTAGCATTTCCTCTTTTTCTGCTATTTCGTCGTTGTTTAAACGAATGTGTTTTTCCCGGTGTTTGGAAAACTTGTTTCGTTGTTCCTATTTATAAATCTGGAGACTCATCCGATGTCAAAAACTATCGCCCTATTTGGCCTATTTTTTTGATAAAATACCTGCAAAATTTTAAAAATATTTGTTCATTTTTTAGATTACCGTGTTTGGCAAAACTACCGCTGACCGTTGATTCAGTCCACCGATCTATGTTTGAAGTTTCAAATCCACTAATTAATTTCCGTCCAACGACTACGATACTCAAACAGTACAATGCTGTTCGTGACATGTAAATATCCATACCATTTAATAAACTATTATTAATAGTACTAAGACTAAAATTTAGGAGAGTTCTTACAGTTGTTTCATAGGTTTACTAAATTAATAGCAGGCAAAAATAAAATATTAATCGGGTAAATACGTATAAATTGCAGTATCTATATCTAGAAAAAAAATTAATTTGTGAAACAAATTTCAATTTTTATTATTTCAATTTGTATTAGACAATTGTATTCCATTATTTATTTGTTATTAATCAATCATTTAATTATTTTACTTAGACATTGTTCTTATAATAACGAAACGTTTATTTCAAACATTGAAGCTCGTTCAATTTTCGACACCAGGGGTAATCCCACTGTCAAAGTAATTATTTATTTTTATTGTTCCGTTACTAAATTAAATATATTTAATGATTCATTTGATAATTAGGTTGACCTAAATATCACCAACAGGCAAGTTTTCCGCGCAGCAGTACCATCTGGTGCTAGTACTGGTATCTATGAAGCATTAGAACTTCGTGATATTGACAAGTGTAATTACCTTGGAAAAGGCGTAAATATTGCTATTGACAATATAAACAATATTATTGCTCCTGCTCTTATAAAAGCGGTAATTGAAAATTATTTAATTATTAAACTACTATATTACAATGAGATCATTGAGATCTTCATAATGGAAAAGTTAATCTAAATTAGTAAAAATTGTGTTTTTATAAAGAATATTAATTTAATTTAATTGAAATGCAATTCATTTAATAATAATAAGGAAAAACAAAAATAATATTTATCCTGTGAATATTTCATTCACGTTTAGAAACGACCTAGGCAGCGGCCAGTTTTTGTTGGTGGGGCGGAGGTTACACAATTAACTGTTTTCCCTACTTATCTGCAATCATCAGCAATATATAAACACAAAACGATACCACGCCCATGCATAAAGGTGGCCGCTTGGGTCGCCTCTAAATATGAATCCGTGAGGCGTGAATGGAGTATAAACCACGGACTAAAATATCTAACCTATCTTGGTCCGTGGTATAAACTTAAGATAAAAAAAAAAAAGTGGGTAAGTGGGTACCGCTCTGCTGTACATTAAGTGCCGTATGGATCATTATTATATATTATAGAAGTGTTAAATTTGAATCCAATGATAGGTATCATTGTATACGAAAAACGATTCTGAACGAAGATGATTTGTCAGCCTAGGATATAATTTCCAGTGGTTGGCGAAAAAGGTGGTTTATGTTTTAATGGCCTGAATACACCAGAATTTAAGTTCTTTTTTAATTATTATAAGCTTAACTTATGGAAAATCTCGTATTGAATTTTCAACTCTTAGCTACTTATACAAAAATTGTTATGAATTATACCTACAAAATAATTTGCAAATATTCATGGTTTTATCGAATTTTTGTCAATATATTTAAATTTTATCATTGAATAAAACTGAAGATATAAAAATATATTTTATTATCGTGTATTTTTTCTATAGGGAATCAGTGTTGCTGAACAAAGAGCTATTGATGATGTTATGTTAAAATTGGACGGAACTCCAAATAAATCTAATCTTGGTGCCAATGCTAATTTAGGAGTTTCATTAGCTATAACTAAAGCGGGTGCTTACAAAAAAGGCATTCCCCTTTACAAGTAAAAATACAAACGTTTAATTGTATTAAAAATTACTCATAGTTAATTAATTATTATGAAATTTTTAGACACATTGCTGACTTAGCTGGAAACAAAGAAATTATTTTACCTGTTCCAGCTTTCAATGTTATCAATGGTGGTTCTCATGCGGGCAATAAGTTGGCTATGCAAGAATTTATGATTTTGCCTACTGGTAATGAACTAAAATAGTATATACTATACATTTATATAAATACTGAGCATCAAAGTTCATTAATTCAATAAGTTACTAATCTTGTTAATAATTTCATACATTTTATTTTTTAAATTTTAATCACATGTAAATACCTTATGTTTTGTCAGACATTATATATTCATAAAATGGTTATAATTATTTGGTTTTTCTACTGAAATAGCATACATTTTCTTGTGCATACTATGTATTGTAATGAGTAATAAGGATAATGCTTGGGGAGTATACTTTACAGTTTACAGTCCACACATTATATTAGGCGCCGCTACACCGGCTTGTGTTGTCTCTGACAAACATACAACATAGTAAATTTACGTTTAGTAAACCAATTATATAGTTAACTTTAGTATTTGAGTGAATTATTAAGATTAAAGGTAAGATCGATTTATAATTTATGTGCATAAGTATTGGATTTTTTTTGATATTTATATAATTACAATACTTATATTTTGGTTAACAATAAAAATGTAATGATATGCTCACTTTCACATATCATTATTGTAAATTTCTTATTTTTATTTAATAAAATAAATAACGGTCGAGTTGTCGCACGCACATAATAAACTCCAATAAACATCTTAAATAACTGATGAAAGGAACGATTTATATTATTTGGTCACGTAGGATATTATACATAGTTGTGACAATGTAGCGCAACATGTGTCATCTATTTCGTGTGCCGCCAGAGACAATGGGTGGTCCAGTGAGAGTCTGTGTCGCCGGTGATAAAGACAATTTCTTGGTAACGCAGAGACCTTTGATGGGGCCGCCTGCGACTCTGGCTGGCTTGACCAAGTCGTTTCCTCTCATCAGTGCATGAGCACCCTTCATGCCAATAAGTGCACGAGCACCATTCGACTAGATAAGTGCACGAGCACCTACAAGCACCAACAACTACTCACAAGATACTGCGAGCGACAACTGTGCCATTTATTTTTCAAAAAACGAAATTAATCAGTGTTCCTTCATTTTTTTTTGAATATTAAAAATAATTCTTTCCATCCTTATTGCGTCAACTGCGCGTGTTTAGATAGCTACGAATAAGGTAAGGTGCATGCGCATCCATATTTAGATAGTTAAAATTTTATATAGGTATCTCATTTTATTTATTAAATTATTATAATTTAATAAGTTAATAATTAACGGGTATTTTACTAATGGTATACTTGATCGTTCTCGAATTACGACCTCGAGAGCCCTCCGACGATCGGGAGGAAGGTAATCGCGCAAATTTAAAATAACAACTCATAATTTAAAATAATAACTAATAACCTCCAACAACTCTTATAACTTATAATAAATAAAGCATTCATTCAAGGCTTGTGTCCCTTGTGATTTGCCTTACAATTTATTTAAAACACAATATAACCCTCTTTACATAAATATTATATCATATTAATTATAAACATTATATTATAATTAAATATATTTTATATTATATTATTTTTAGTAATATTTATATTATTATTATTTTCTTTATTCTTTTATTTTTATTTTTACGTTATTACAAAAATATTGAAAAAAGCAGATGCTTATAGAAAGATAATGTTCTTACTTTTAACTTTGGTAATAAATAATAATACGACGATTAACTCTAAATCGATGCTAACCTAACCTACTTACACAAAATGTATTCTATTAGACACAAATGTGCTGTTGTAAATTTGTAAGATGGAGATAATACATGCTGGTATGGCGTCCTTTTAATACTACTTTTTATTACTCACCAAGACTGAAAATTGAAATAAATAAATAGATCCCTAAAAAATTATTCTTATGTGAAAGAAGTGGATAAATGATTTTATAATGGTTTACTAAAACTCATTTCAATATTTTCATTACCTTGGAAAAAAAAATATTAAAAACATGAAACAAGTTAAAGATAAAAATGTTGTGTATTATTTACAATTTAAAATGTATAACTTCTATACCGTGATGTATGTACAATGTAATCTCATTTTTGTATGATAAGGTTAAAAAATCATAACAAAACTTACTAATTGAACAGTTTCATTTTCTAAATGCGAGAATTCAAACTTTTTAAATTTTAATAGCACCACTCAAATAACTTCAACAAAGCTAGAAAAATAGTCGACTTTCATTTTCTGTATTTAATTTTATTTTAAATACATTTTTATAAATAGGAGCATGTTTTTTCACTGAAGCCATGAAAATTGGAACTGAAGTGTACCACTATCTTAAAAATGTTATCAAAGCTAAATTTGGTTTGGACGCCACGGCTGTTGGCGACGAAGGAGGTTTTGCTCCAAATATTTTGGATAACAAAGAAGGTTTGTACCCAATTGAAACAGCTATAGAAAAGGCTGGATACAAAGGAAAAGTTGTTAATGGAATGGATGTTGCTGCTTCTGAGTTTTATGTGTAAGAAAATACATTTTGTTTAATATTTAATATAGTTATAAATAATATGGTTATTGATTATTATTATTTGAATAACATTAATTATAACTGCAGTGATGGAAAGTATGATTTGGATTTTAAAAACAAGTCAAAGACAAAAGACAAAAGTCTAATTCTTTCAACTGAAGCTTTGACTGGATTGCACAAAGAACTCATTAAAGAATTCCCAATAGTCTCTATTGAAGATCCTTTTGATCAAGACCATTGGGAAACATGGACTACACTGACAGCATCTACTAACATCCAGGTATATATATTTGTGATTAAATTAGTCATTTATATTATAAAAGAAATCAGACCTCAATTCTATATAATTTTTAAAAGGTCATTTATTTGACTTGTGTTGTCGCGGTACGATTATATTCCGCTGTTTACATTTAGCTTTGTTAATTTTTATATAAGAATGAATTAACCTATTAAACATTATAAAACATTAAAACTTCCAAATTAACATTTTGCTGAGACTGATTGGTGATTTTTTTCAATTTTAATTTTGAAACGAGAATTATAATATTTTATGTACTTAATTGAACTTAATGAATATTCGACTTTAACTTTTTTAATTTATAAAACAGCACAAATCTTTCGACGTCAGGAGGTGTGTTGTCGGGTATCGATTTACATTGGTTAATGAATGATTGCTAGACATTCAAACTTAGCATTCATATACTTTATTGTTTGCTAAGTGCCGACTACTAAACACTCAATCGTATAAAACACATTACGGTGTGGGACAATCCGCCGCAGGTGGATTGCGCAGTCGGCCATCGATTTACACTGGTTGACGATTGACTACTAAACACTTAAATCAATGTTCAACTTTAACCTTTTTAATATACAAAATAGCACCAGACTTTCGATGTCAGGAGGTGGGACTTTCGGGTTTCGATTTACACTGGTTAATGAATGATTGCTAGACATTCAAAATTTGCTTTCATGACTTTACGCTTTTATAACAATACCACTAAACTATCAAAGTACCAAATCAATGATATCAACTTCGCAAACATCGTCATCATCCACCTTATCACAAAAAACTAAAATTGTGACTACTAGTCTTTTTACGATATTTTCTTTATAGTCCCGTCTCCGATTTAGGGTATCACTTAGACCGAATTTCACAGCAGAGCCGCGATGCACACTAGTTTTTATATAATATCCTCCTTGGAAACAGACAATTATGGTGATACGGTATTATCATCATCATACCGCGTACGCAGTGTTGCTGTATTTTTGTCGTAGTATAAGTGTACCGTTATTTTATTATTTGTATTGTGTATTATATTTATGTATGTTCCTTGTAGCGACATACGAGCTCACGCTGCCCCCTTCCGGCCTCCGCGCGCTACCGGTTCGCGCTCACCGGTTCGTTAGTCGTTACGACCGTTACGCTCGATTCGCGTTCTCTTCCTTTTCGACGCCCGAACCGTTAAGTCACGTAGATTCACAAGCTCTCGCTTCCGTGTTTACCGACCATTTTATACATCGCATTCCGTCGAACAATTTTTGTATTCGTCACACACGTGACTTTTGTAAATATATATTTTGATAATTATTCTTTCGTTTGTTAATAAACTTTTTTACGTTGGCGTAGTTTTTACACACAAAACACACAAACGACCGTCCGACACAAGTCGTCGGTTTTAGGTAAACAAAAATATTTCACCATAAGTGTTATTAAGTGTTTGTTTCACGTATAATGAACGAGTCGTTAACGAGTCGCTAACTATTACAAACTATGTTTATCGAATGTATTATTAAAAAACTAACTAGGTTGTTTTATCAATAATATATTGTTTTAAATTAGTAGTATATAATATTGAATTAAATTATAAGAATATTGTATAATGTTTATATTTTAGCGATAGATATGGATTGGGGGGGGGGGCAATGCACAGCATGTAGCGGATATGAATGGAGGGGAGGAGCACGACATGGAGGGGAATGGCAGCGCGCGGCATTGACACGCATGGACTAGGGACTAGGGAATTAGAACTGCTAAAATCATACTACTTTTATGTATATGTTTATATAGTGTGACTATAGCAGCGGCGTATTTAGGATTTTGTCCAGGGGGGGGATATAAGTTGGAAAACATAATTTCCTTGACGGTGGGGGGGGGGGGTACGCTTACCAATGTTATTAAACTTACTAGTAAAAAAAATACCAAGGGGGGGGATCTATCCCCCATATCCCCCCCCGTAAATACGCCACTGGACTATAGTACAGTATATAATATTATATTATACTAATCTAATATGGTTTAGGATGATTACATTATAGTCTACAAAGGCTTCTGATAAAAATATTTATTATTATATTATATTTATTTATTTTACTTAAAAAATAAGATTAGGACTTTTAGATATGTCTATATACTTTTATAGTTAAAATGCTGGTTTACATTACATTGAACATTTATAAAAAGAAGAAATTTGAAGTAGTTTCAACTATAATTTTACCTCTCTACGTCTACGCTTCTGAATTTGTTTTAGTAATATGTTACACACACATATATATATAATCATGTATTATATATTTATTCATTTTCAAGTACTAAAAATAAGTAATTTTATGAAATCTATAGATTTAAAGATAATTAAAATTAAAAAAAAAAAAAATAACTACTAAAACTCGATTTTGGAAAAAAAATAGTAGATTCTTCAATTCTATTGTATATTACAATCTATATTAGATTCATTTATTGTATAATTGCTAATAGTAATTTATTATCGAAGACGATTCGATAAAATCTATATAATAGATGTAAGTAGCTAAAATATTTATTGGCTATAGTTTATATTTTTAAGTAAATAGGAATATAATTTATACATGTAAAAGTTATCATTATAAGTATAGGTACCTATTATATTAAGTTGAATTAATTCAAATTTCTATTTAAAGAGTTGGATAGAGGTTGAGTGATCAATATTTGTTATGTTTCAAATTTTACACATAATATTATCATGGTATTGTGTACCTAGTACCTACTGGCAACTATAAAACTTATATGGTTTATCCATGATTCAAAATAAAAACACATACATAAAAAGCGGGCAAGTGAGTACCGATCTGCTGTACATTAAGTGCCGTATGGATCATTATTATATATTATAGGAGTGTTAAATTTGAATCCAATGATAGTTATCATTGTATACGAAAAACGATTCTGAACGAAGATGATTTGTCAGCCTAAGATATAATTTCTAGTGGTTGGTGAAAAAGGTGGTTTATGTTATAATGGCCTGAATACAACAAAATTTAAGTTCTTTTATAATAATTGTAAGTTAAACTTATGAAAAACCTTGTATTAAATTTTCAACTCTTAGCTACTTATACAAAAATTTTTATGAAGTATACCTACAAAATAATTTGCAAATATTCATGGTTTTGACGAATTTTTGTCAATATTTGAACTTCAAATGCTAATAAAAAAAAATTGTGCCTATGTATTCTTATAAGTTTTTAATCACTATAAGAATAACTTATGAGGAACTTTGTATTAAATTTTCAAGTATTTTGATAGGGCCAAAAAAATTTTATCGAAACTTCAAAAATATTTTTTCAGAAAAATTGAAAATTTCAGTTGTCTATAAATAGCTCAAAAAAAGTCAAAATATTTTGAAATTTAAATCACGTAAAGAAAACGCGAATCTTAATAACTGGTAAAATTCAAGTATCTACGACTTATACTTTTTGAATAATAACAAATATCAAAAATCGTTTGAGGCTAAACTGTTATTTAACGCGGTTTTTGTAAAAATTTAAATTTCAAACACTCATAAAAATTTTTTGCCTAAATCCGGTAGAGTTTTTTTTACAGATATTTGAAGAAAAATGTATGGAGAACCTTGTACCAAATTTTCAAAACTTAGTTATAAAAGAAAAAATTTTTATGATTTTTCAACTTCAAAATTACTTGCAAATTTTCGCGTTTTCGACAGATTTCGTAAAAATTTGAACTAAAAACGCTTATAAAAAAAAATTGTGACTAACGATTTTTAATTTTTTTTAACTACAATAAAAACAACTCATAAGGAACCTTGTATTAAATTTTCAAAACTTTTTGGTCATCCAAAAATTTTTTATCGACACTTAAAAAAAAATTTCTCAAAAAAAATCGAAAATTTCAGTGGTCTATAAATAACTCAAAAAAAGTCAAAATTTTTTGAAAATTTAACTATATACGGATACCACTGACATTAACATTTGGTGAAAATTTCAAGTATTTTCAGTGATTAGTTTTTGAATTACAACCATAAAAAAAAATCGATTTGGTCGAAAACTGGTTTTGCGTAAAAATTGCCGTTTTTCCGTCATTTTTTTTTTTGTTTTTCTCGATTTTTTTGAAAACTGTTGGAAAATGTTAACTTTTTACCTTTATAATGCACCAAGGATATTCACTTTTACATCGGAAACCACCCCCATTGTTTGAAATTGGAGCATTATTTCGACTAGTTATGCTGTACACAGACACAAAAAAAAACACACACCATTGTAAAATCAATACATTCATCACTTCGTTCAGAATCTAACATGTATTTACTGGCCACTATAACAAATGGGTATAAAAAATTATAATATGATTTAACTAGGTTAAATTTAATGATTTGCATTTTTAGAACTATGGTATTATATTAATTATTACTAATAGTTAAAAAAAACTTACTTCTTATGTCATGAGTATCACAAGAATCATGTTCCTCGTTTATTTCTAGAAATAGTTCTGACTGTGAGGTATTTGTAATGCTACTTGTAGTTTCCATATTTTTTTTATTTTGTCAAATTAAATAAATCAATATTAAAAATTTGTACAAACATGTTATAACACTAGCATATCTAAAAGAACATAATAACAAATTTAATTAATGTACATCATATATTTAAGTAAGCAAGTAAGGATAGCCTTACGTTCAGGGTTTGTGAAATGATTATTATAGCCAACAAACTCGGCCAACTTTATTATACTGTACATTTGTTAATTGTTTTATTGTCCTCACTCCTCAATAAATATATATAATGTTTAAGTAACCAGTATTATAATTTTAAAAAAGTGTCTATATTTATAAACGCATTTAGGTAAGTGTGTTTATTTTTTAATTAAATTGTTTTCATAATTGAAACATGTATAAATTTAAAATTAAAGTTATACAAGCTGTTATTTTATTTTGAAACTTTTCATTTCATTTAAAAGATAAATAATAAAACCAAGACGTTTGCAGTTGGATTTAAGAACAAAGATCAAAACTTATATAAATAAATTATTTATATAATAAAGGTCTATAATTTATTGTATTTAAGTTAAAACTTAAATGTTTTGAATTGGTTGTAGACAGTATCGGTTCGTAGTAGTTTAGCATAGGAGTGCGATGAAAAAATTATAGAACTATAATGTATCATACAAAAAATTAAAATGATTAAATAATAACATAAGTAATGTATTTATTTAGGATTTAGGGGAAACATAAATTATAAAAAAAAATCTACACAAATAAATGTCAAATCCACGACGCCGCCCTAATAGTACGATAGGAATCGTAGCACAATAATTTAAACCTAATTTTCATATGGTTAAGTTTATAGACATTAGACAGTGTTATATTTATAGAAGTACTTGTAATTTGTACATAATATTATTGTTATTTATATTTATCTTATATTTATATTTATTTATTTATTGTGATATAATTATTACAAAAAGTCAAAATTAAACACATCGTTGCCGTCCGATTTGAGCGACAAAATTCACCGCACATCGTTTAAGCTTCTATTGCCGCCGATCCGTTGTGATGATATTACTCATATATTTTAATATTATTAAACTTACAGTTTATACGGTAAACCGGTATTTTTATGTGCGATTCACAATATCGCATAAGCTGCGGCGTTGCATAGGCGTATAAGCTATCCATATACCCCGTATAATAAAATCACTAGTACCTAGGTAACTATATTATAAAAAACTATGCAAATAATTTTAATAATAATTAAAAATATATTTGATTGTTAATTTGTTGATGTGTAATATACTATATACTAAAATGTGTTCTTATTTATTTTGTAAATATATTTGTACTATATAAATTGTTCATTTCTGTAGGGAGTGCGACCGCACCATCGCACATATGCACGGGCCGCCAATGGTTGTCAACAACAAAACCCCAAAAGGACTGTGCCACCACCGAACAAGTTAAAAGTAAGTGATTACTCTTAGCCTCTGCTGTAAGTCAGGTTTAGAGTGGGTCACTATTGTGTTAAATTTAAATTATCTTTATTATTATTTAATATATCATTATTCGTTGTATACTTGTATACAAAAACGATTTTGAATGGAAAGGTTAGGTTAGTGTCGTCGACAGCTATCATATTAGGTCAATCTCGACATCACGCCCGCTGGGGCGTCACTATTTTCCGCCAAAATTGACCTTTCCGTTTACCGTCAGTACAAAAATATATATTTCATTTTACTGCCACCACAAATTTCAGTTTCTCTATTTTGGTAACCCCTTGGTAATGATTTTTAAAATAACAAAAATAATTAGGTAATCAATTTTTAATTAAATATAAAAAAAACAAAGTGATTGTTTCACCGATGACTTAATGAGCGAGTGTCCGATCGATGAAAGACTACAAAAGTTTGCTGATTATTTTGTAGAAATATATATTTTTGAAGATTGTATTTATCCTTCAAAACTTTGGGCACTTACATTTTCAGAACTTATATATTGCAAGATAAGCAGCATCGGTGAACAAAAAATGCCGCGAAACCAAATTTTAAGACGACAAAAAAAAACCAGAATTTAATTAACCAGTATAGAAGGGGAGAAATATGGCGATATACATTTGTTACGTTTGTTTTTTGTAAAATCATATATTTAATTAAAAATTGATTACCTAATTATTTTTGTTATTTTAAAAATTATTACCAAGGGGTAACCAAAATATAGAAACTGAAATTTGTGGTGGCGGTAAAAGGAAATATATATTTTTGTACTGGCGGTAAACAGACTTGGTGGTTAACGGAAAGGTCGATTTTGGCGGAAAAGTAGATCACCCCGTCCGCCGTACACTCGTAACAGTACAATATTGTAATAATTATCGGTGTTATAAACGGTGACCCGCCTACTCACTTTTTATCTTGTTCTTTTTATGACACGATATCTTCACATTTTCTTTTTTGCAGAATGGAATCAAAATGATCCTTTACGTAGCGTTTGCACTGTTTCCAATGTTCTTTTTAGTATGTTTGGCGTACGGTATACACGAATACGCTCTTCAGCAGGACGTGCTTGTGTTAACAAAAGACAACTTCCAAAGTATTATCTCGTCGTCTGAATATGTGCTTGTCAACTTTTGTAAGTAAACGTTATATTCCTGTTGTATTTACAAACTCTGAAACCGTTTCGTTAGAAAATGTCACAACGATCCATTTAATTATAGTACGGCCAGCGAAAAATGAGCCGCGATACCAGTGCTCCGGGTGGCCGAATTTCGTCAGGGTTACTAAAACTTTTCGTCACCGCTTGCTTTTCACTCGCCGTACCACGCCATAGTTTCAAATGGAGAACCCCTAGTTACACTAAAATTCACCACTAGCAACGCGACGGTCACGGCTTATTTTTCGCTGGCCGTACTATAAGCGATTTAACTGTATGACACATAGGTTTTCCCATCGACAAAACACCACATTTTTCAGTGGGGGGGGGGGGGGTTGTGACTTTTTTTTATTTAAACAGTACACAATATTGAATATAATTTTTGACTAAAAAGGAGTAGTAAATTTTGTAAGTACCTATTAACAGGTACTTATAATTCTTAATTTTAAATGGAATTTAAATGCAATTAGTTTTGGTCATTTTTGTACCTTTTGGCTATTTGGTTATTACATTCTATTTTTAATCATTGAAAAGAATACTATTGAGTGAATTATTTTACTTAATCTAACGCTTTCATATTTAAACAACTAATTTATAATTATCTTAACTAATGAGTACAATTTATGTATTATAAATTTATGGTATTAACATTGTATAATAATATGTAACAATATGTGATAAAACAGATAAATATAACTTAAAAATTCAATAGGAATGGTGTTACCATTGGACGACTTTCCCCTCTTATCAATTCTCATCAAATTTACTTATTGTAGAACATGTAAATATGGATTGTAAATATATTACATTTTGTCTCAATGAAACTATAACAATAACTATTTTTTTTTTATAATATAATATTTTATTAATTGTTTATAGAGCTTACAAATAAATATAAACGGCAAAGCTTATTATTTAAGTAGCTTTATTAAAATATCAGTTATATCTTTAATTTTCATATCTGATAAAACCAATTCTTGAATATGGTCATCATTAATAAATTCAAGCAACTGATATTATATTAAACTACATTTATCACGAACAAAGATATAGAGTAGAGGTTCCCAAACTTTTTATTGTACGACCCATTTTGAAAATTTTTTAAAATATGGCGACCCAGAATATCAATGAATGACTTTTTTTTTTTTTACCATACAACAAAAAATTAATTAAACTATTTTATTAAATTTTACTACTATGATTATATTTTTGTATTATTTAAAAATATAGCGCTACCCACCAAAAGTATAATCGCGACCCACAGTTTTGGAACCTCTGATATAGAGGACTGGACTCGTTATGGTAGGAAGGTGTACGGGGTGTTTCCTTCAAAATAATATGTAGAGTTGTGGAGTTACGGGTGGATTTTCCACCTTTTAGCTTCACTAGCGCTCCTTCAACGACCAGAGGCCAATTACATAATAACATTATTATTTAGTTTTCTATTGATAACCATGATAAATGATAATACTGCAAGGTAATAATAAATTAATAAATAATATTTTAAATTATAATACATTAATACTGTAAAATAATTAAAATGTTAAAATAATACGACAACAACATGGTTCTATGATTAGGTTGACACCAACTTTGACAGCTTTTTCTTTTTAAAACTTTTTTGTTTTACTTCTTTGTTTAGTATTAATGTAAATTGTATCCTCATTGTAATATAATATTGGAATATTGTTGTCATTATTTCTGTCTTATGGATGTTACAAGGAAATGTCAGTAAGTTATTATGCTCAATAATAACATAATCAAAAGTTTTGTTAAAAACTTCAGGGTCTTGAGCAAATTTTACAAATCAAATATGTAAACTTCTTTTTTTGCCTGAAGGAATAATACATGGACAGCCTAAGTGATGCCATACTTTGTTGGAACTTAGTTCAGCATTATTATCTTTGATACCTGAAAATAGCATAATTAGAATTTCTAAATGTCATGTTTATGAAAGGGATTTACAAACCTGGAAAGTTTGTAGACTCTGGACCACCAATACCAATATTTAAACCAGAAAATGCTATTACTGCTCTTTCTATACTTGAAGCATTTAATGGATAGGTATACCAAATTTATCATTTTAAAGTCTTCTAATCTCAATAATTTGTCATTTACATAAAAATGAATTGTTAATTCGGATGATATAACAATTTGTTTATAGATCACAGCTTTTATTTCATTAACATTTACATTTTTATGTATTAGTAAGAAATATGTAATTGCTATTTGATCATGAATATAATTCCAACCCAATGATAATTTCACACATTTTAAATTTTCCAATAATTAATTGAATGAATAAATCATACATTCCTAAAGTAAATAAAGTCACAAAAAATTAATGTTTTATTTATATTAGTATAAAATATACTTTTTATATGTATATAAAAAAAATCTAATAGGTTTAGAAAATGAGCGGTATATGGTATAATTAATATAAATAGATACATACATCACCAAAGTCAGTAACTGGTAACAGTTGATTACGTGTCTCTTCAGGCCATATAAGTTTTTTCCGACAATTTAGTACTGATTCTTCATTAAAAATCACTGGATTTGATACCTCAGACAATAATGCTGTAGAACTATGAATATTTGAATTTAATCTAGTTTTTTTTTCTAAATGTGAATCACCCTAAAAAGTAATGTATAATTAACTAGGTACCAATTTTTTGATGAGTTATAAGCTTATAAAAATTATTAAGCACCTTATTTTATATCTTTTGTGTAAAAATACATATTATTAAAAAATTAGACAAAAACTATTTTTTTTTTTTTTGATAAAATAAAAATTTGAGAAAAAAAACTATTTAAATGGTAGAAAAACATGAAACTATGAAAGTATACCTTTTTTAATTCATTAAGGTCTTCTGATTTTATCTCAGTTAAATGTTGCTCATTTAATATTTGATCAAATATTGTAGGAATTACGTTATGGTTCAATTTAGGTTTCTTCTTATTAATACAAAAATCATCCCTCTAAAAAATATATGTAACAATAACACATTAGCAGATAGGTACCTAAGTTAATTAGATTTTCTAAATAGGTAAGCGTATAAATCAATCACAATTTTACAACAAGTTAATAGTTATATAATATATTATATTACTATATGTGTATTACAGTACTTACATCTTCAACTGTTTCATTATTCCATACAGAAAAATATCTAATATCATTTGGACCAAAATGTAATTCACATACATGTGATGCTAGAGATGCTGGTTTACCATTTACTATTTACCATTTACCTTACTAATAGCTTGTTTCCACACATTCCAATCATTTCATCTTTATGTATAGAAAAAAAAAGTATTTTTTTCTATTTTCAGCTTTTGCGATTTGGGCAGTTTATAATACAACATAAATTAACCATTTTTTTTTTTTTTTATTAAAAAAAAATGTATATTTGATTATCAACATTTCAATAGATTTTCATATCAGCATTTTATATACAAAGTACATATACACTGACAAATTATCAAAATCAAAAGTTTGTAAATAATATACCTATTATATTATATTTATTATATTATAATATTATTTGATATATTTTCTGAATAAAAAAAAAACCGCGAAAAGAACATAACTGTTTCACATAGATATCGTTAGTGTGGCTAAAAGGTGGAAAATCCACCCGTAACTTCACCACTCTACATACTTTTAGGAAACGTTATTTTATCTCCTGTCCAGTTCTCTATATCTTGGTTCGTGATATTTATAGAAAAGTGTTATCGAAATATTAATAACATGATTTCTTATTAGATATAGTTAAATAGTTTTATCTGTTAATTTATTATAATGAATAATGATTATATTATATAATATATATAAAATGAATCGCGGAAAAAATGACCACGGAAAAAAAACCCACGGAAAAAAAACCCCCCAAAAAAAACCTACGGAAAAAAAACCCAAACTAAAAAACACACGCCGGAAAAAAAGCCCACGGAAAAAAAGCCCAAAAAAATATGTTATACATAATATATTTACATTTATTTATAAATACATATTTTAAATAATATTTACAGTAGTAAAATATAATACTTTTTTAAATTATACATACATACATACTTTTTAGCAATTCAATTAAATTTTATAATGTTTTAACTTAGCTTTTTATTGTTAATTATCATTATTATACAGTTAAGTTAATTTTAATTTTTTTATGTATAGATATAGCCTACAAGTTATTATTATAATTAACCTTATAATTCAACAATTTAATATTGTATAAAAGTAGTATTAGTAGTACTAATAGTATTAACTATTGATTGTTATCGTTTTGACACTATTTTATTATTGTCTCAAATGATAAACAAATGTAATCAATGATTATTAATTAACCCTTAATCAATGTTGATTTTGCTTAAATGAGTTTAACTTTTTTTTTATAGACTACTATCGAAAATTATTTTTTTAAATTATTATATTATTTAATTATTATGACTATGCGATCTCTCGTATTATAATTATTAGTTATTATTATGTTACCACAAACGAGAATATTTTGTATTTTTAATATTTTGTTCCTATGTTCTATTAAATAATTATATGATAAAATTATTTTAAAAATATTATTATTTATTATTAAAAATATATTATATGATTGTAAATCCATTGTATAATTAACAATCAACTACAGTTTATAAAATATTTCATAATATAAGATTACAATGATAGCACTTTTTTTCCATGGGCTTTTTTTCCGGTGTGTGTTTTTTAATTTGGGTTTTTTTTCCGTGGGTTTTATTTTTTGGGCTTTTTTTCCGTGGGTTTTTTTTCCGTGGTCATTTTTTCCGCCTCCCATATAAAATATAATATAATATCATTTATAATACATGGCTATTATGTTAAATAACTTCATCCCATTATTTAACCACATCCTATATATTATAATTATTAATGCAATAATGCTATCAAGTATATATTTTACTTGCCATAAGTTGCATCATACATTGTAGTATGTACAATCTATTTTTCACAAAAATCAATTTTTTTTGTTATTTTTGACAAACTAATTAAGACACTTAGATAACTACTATTTTCTATAATCATTTCTTTTTAAACAATAAAAAACTTTTGTAATTTGAATATTTAAAACTATTAATTTTGTTTAGTCTATTATAATTTATAATAACTGATAAAAAAGAAAAAACGTTGTCAACTTTTTAACCAATTACAAAGGAATTTTCAGTTTTTCTATGAAATTAAAACAAATTGTATCCATACTTACCATTTTATTTAAGGTTATGCGTAACTCCTAATTGCTTATAATATTAATAATATTTGGCATATTATGCAGTTGCTGTTGATTATATTAATATAACGGCATAAGAATTATAAAAACCAAATAACAGTTAAACTAAATTTTGGTTATTTTGTGTACATTTGTAGATGCACCATGGTGTGGTCGTTGTAAACAATTAGCACCAGAATATGCGAGAGCAGCCAAGCATTTAGCTCAAAATGAATTATCAGTTAAATTGGGCAAAGTAGATGCTACTATTGAGAGGGACTTAGCTGAACAGTTTGGTATCCGAGCATATCCAACTTTAAAGTTCTTTAAAAATGGAAAACCAATTGACTACACAGGTACACAAAAAATAATTTGTTGTCTGTTTGGAAGTATTATTTCCAAAGTATTTATGAAATAGTCGTTTTATAATAACTATATTTATTATTTTGTATTTTAACATTGCAGGCGGCCAAACCAAGCATGAAATTATTCAATGGGTAACAATGAAGTCTGACCCAACTAAAAAAGTGTTGAAATCAGAAGAAGAATTAAAATCATTCATTAAAAGCAAAAATGTTACTATTGTTGGTTTTTTCGAAAATTTTGATTCAGATACAGGAAAATTATTTTTAGAATTGACTGACTCTCCTTATAATTATCGACTTGGTCTTGTGACAGATTATTCTAAATTTTCTGATTTAGAACACAAGGATACATTTGTTGTATACAGAGATGTAAGCTTTAAAATGTTAATATGTTATTTATTATTCAAGTACTACCTACATATTTTGGTTTTAATTTTAGTTTGGCGAAAAGGAACTTGCATCTGATGAAGATATTTCTAATATTGAAGACCTCAAACTATTTATTTTTGTTAAATCTTTGTTTTTGTTTATGCAATTTAGCCAAAAACTATGTTGTGAATATGAAGGAAAATGTATAAGTTCCTTAAGAGATGCGATTTTATTTTACGAAAATTTATGTCAACACCGTCAAAAAAAACCATCTGAACCGTCTGAAAAAAATATATAAAAATAAAACAATTAAGTATAGGTAATATAATATGAATTGTGATATATGATATAAATACATTCATTTTTCAGAATATATACATATTATATGCTTATTCTATATTTTAATAATTTATTACATATAGATATATAATAATTTTCTTCAGACAATAATAATTATGTTAGTTAATAAGAATATCACAAGCAAAACTCAATGTTATTAATACCTACTTAAGCTATTTGAAAATGAGACAATTGTTTTTACCTTTAGTTGTTATTTGTTCACCAGGTATTAAATTTAATGAAATAATAAAATGTATTAGGTTCTACATCAAACTTGCATATATTTGTAAATTACTTGATGTGTAGAATTTTTAACTGAAATCTCTAAAAATTAATCTTATAAAAAAATGATGATCTCATGTTAATAGAGCTAAATATTTATTTAAAACATTTTATTAATACCAAAAACAAAATTAATTTTCAAAAAAAAGTCCAGAATTATTTTTATTAGTACCTATTTATAAAAGAAACATTTAATTCCATAACAGTTAGATGCTTTCTACTAATATTTCATATCCTATTAAGTGCTTAAATTATGTACTGTATGTCTGTATATTATATTTTTTGTATTCATATTAATTATTATAATATAAACACTTTTATAGACTGGGTGATTTATAATAAAATTGTTGGAGTTAGAATTATGAAAGGTCAAAGGACCTGTCTACAACAGAACTAAACATTTATTTTATAATTTTATAAATGATAATACAAATCTTTTTAATTTAAGTTTTTGTTGAGATATATTATAATAAGCAGTATTTGGTCGACCAGCAATATAGAAACTAGTGGCACGCATTATTTTGCCGTCATGACTCATGAGAACTCATTCTGTTTTTCTATTAATTAGCTGAAAACCGTATATATTATTATAACGGCATAAGAATTATAAAAACCAAATAACAGTAAAACTAAATTTTGGTTATTTTGTGTACATTTTGTAGATGCGCCATGGTGTGGTCATTGTAAACAATTAGCACCAGAATATGCGAGTGCAGCCCAGCATTTAGCTCAAAATGAATTATCAGTTAAATTGGGCAAAGTAGATGCTACTATTGAGAGGGACTTAGCTGAACAGTTTGGTATCCGAGCATATCCAACTTTAAAGTTCTTTAAAAATGGAAAACCAATTGACTACGCAGGTACACAAAAAATAATTTGTTGTCTGTTTGGAAGTATTATTTCCAAAGTATTTATGAAATAGTCGTTTTATAATAACTATATTTATTATTTTGTATTTTAACATTGCAGGCGGCCAAACCAAGGATGAAATTATTCAATGGGTAACAATGAAGTCTGACCCAACTAAAAAAGTTTTGAAATCAGAAGAAGAATTGTAATCATTCATTAAAAGCAAAAATGTTACTATTGTTGGTTTTTTCGCAAATTTTGATTCAGATACAGCAAAATTCTTTTTAGAATTGGCTGACTCTCCTTATAATTATCGACTTGGTCTTGTGACAAATTATTCTAAATTTTCTGATTTAGAACACAAGGATACATTTGTTGTATACAAGGATGTAAGCATTAAAATGTTAATATGTTATTTATTATTAAAGTACTACCTACATATTTTGGTTTTAATTTTAGTTTGGCTAAAAGAAACTTGCATTTGATGAAGATATTTCTAATGTTGAAGACCTCAAACTATTTATTTTTGTTGTTTCATTGATTTTATTTGTGCAATTAAGCCAAGAACTATGTTGTGAATATGAAGGACAATGTTTAAGTTCCTTTAGAGATGCGATTTTTTGTTACTTAGGTCAACACCGTCAACACTTGTGAAATGAACACGATTTTGAACTTTTCCAAGCTCCTACACCTTCAATATTAATTTTTTAAATCTGAAAAAAATCTAGTATAGTCGCGTAGTATAAATGACTACATTTGCATAAAAAAAAAATGAAATTTAACCATGACTTGGTTAAAAAATAAATAAACAGTAAGGTGTTTTTAATGTTTTTGAGCATTTAACCTACTATACGTTTATACCCTTTCCGTAAAGCTCCAAAGCTTCTATTCTCCGGGTCAGCTTTGGTAATTTGTGGTTCCTGTACCGGAACGTTACCAAATGCCGAAGTATAAAAACCAAATAACAGTTAAACTAAATTTTGGTTATTTTGTGTACATTTTGTAGATGCACCATGGTTGTGGTCATTGTAAACAATTAGCACCAGAATATGCGAGTGCAGCCCAGCATTTAGCTGAAAATGAATTATCAGTTAAATTGGGCAAAGTAGATGCTACTATTGAGAGGGACTTAGCTGAACAGTTTGGTATCCGAGCATATCCAACTTTAAAGTTCTTTAAAAATGGAAAACCAATTGACTACACAGGTACACAAAAAATAATTTGTTGTCTGTTTGGAAGTATTATTTCCAAAGTATTTATGAAATAGTCGTTTTATAATAACTATATTTATTATTTTGTATTTTAACATTGCAGGCGGCCAAACCAAGGATGAAATTATTCAATGGGTAACAATGAAGTCTGACCCAACTAAAAAAGTTTTGAAATCAGAAGAAGAATTGTAATCATTCATTAAAAGCAAAAATGTTACTATTGTTGGTTTTTTCGCAAATTTTGATTCAGATACAGCAAAATTCTTTTTAGAATTGGCTGACTCTCCTTATAATTATCGACTTGGTCTTGTGACAAATTATTCTAAATTTTCTGATTTAGAACACAAGGATACATTTGTTGTATACAAGGATTAAAATTTAAAGTTGGATATGCTCGGATACCAAACTGTTCAGCTAAGTCCCTCTCAATAGTAGCATCTACTTTGCCCAATTTAACTGATAATTCATTTTGAGCTAAATGCTGGGCTGCACTCGCATATTCTGGTGCTAATTGTTTACAATGACCACAACCATGGTGCATCTACAAAATGTACACAAAATAACCAAAATTTAGTTTAACTGTTATTTGGTTTTTATACTTCGGCATTTGGTAACGTTCCGGTACAGGAACCACAAATTACCAAAGCTGACCCGGAGAATAGAAACTTTGGAGCTTTACGGAAAGGGTATAAACGTATAGTAGGTTAAATGCTCAAAAACATTAAAAACACCTTACTGTTTATTTATTTTTTAACCAAGTCATGGTTAAATTTCATTTTTTCTTTATGCAAATGTAGTCATTTATACTACGCGACTATACTAGATTTTTTTCAGATTTAAAAAATTAATATTGAAGGTGTAGGAGCCTGGAAAAGTTCAAAATCGTGTTCATTTCACAAGTGTTGACGGTGTTGACCTAAGTAACAAAAAATCGCATCTCTAAAGGAACTTAAACATTGTCCTTCATATTCACAACATAGTTCTTGGCTTAATTGCACAAATAAAATCAATGAAACAACAAAAATAAATAGTTTGAGGTCTTCAACATTAGAAATATCTTCATCAAATGCAAGTTTCTTTTAGCCAAACTAAAATTAAAACCAAAATATGTAGGTAGTACTTTAATAATAAATAACATATTAACATTTTAATGCTTACATCGTTGTATACAACAAATGTATCCTTGTGTTCTAAATCAGAAAATTTAGAATAATTTGTCACAAGACCAAGTCGATAATTATAAGGAGAGTCAGCCAATTCTAAAAAGAATTTTGCTGTATCTGAATCAAAATTTGCGAAAAAACCAACAATAGTAACATTTTTGCTTTTAATGAATGATTACAATTCTTCTTCTGATTTCAAAACTTTTTTAGTTGGGTCAGACTTCATTGTTACCCATTGAATAATTTCATCCTTGGTTTGGCCGCCTGCAATGTTAAAATACAAAATAATAAATATAGTTATTATAAAACGACTATTTCATAAATACTTTGGAAATAATACTTCCAAACAGACAACAAATTATTTTTTGTGTACCTGTGTAGTCAATTGGTTTTCCATTTTTAAAGAACTTTAAAGTTGGATATGCTCGGATACCAAACTGTTCAGCTAAGTCCCTCTCAATAGTAGCATCTACTTTGCCCAATTTAACTGATAATTCATTTTGAGCTAAATGCTGGGCTGCACTCGCATATTCTGGTGCTAATTGTTTACAATGACCACAACCATGGTGCATCTACAAAATGTACACAAAATAACCAAAATTTAGTTTAACTGTTATTTGGTTTTTATACTTCGGCATTTGGTAACGTTCCGGTACAGGAACCACAAATTACCAAAGCTGACCCGGAGAATAGAAACTTTGGAGCTTTACGGAAAGGGTATAAACGTATAGTAGGTTAAATGCTCAAAAACATTAAAAACACCTTACTGTTTATTTATTTTTTAACCAAGTCATGGTTAAATTTCATTTTTTCTTTATGCAAATGTAGTCATTTATACTACGCGACTATACTAGATTTTTTTCAGATTTAAAAAATTAATATTGAAGGTGTAGGAGCCTGGAAAAGTTCAAAATCGTGTTCATTTCACAAGTGTTGACGGTGTTGACCTAAGTAACAAAAAATCGCATCTCTAAAGGAACTTAAACATTGTCCTTCATATTCACAACATAGTTCTTGGCTTAATTGCACAAATAAAATCAATGAAACAACAAAAATAAATAGTTTGAGGTCTTCAACATTAGAAATATCTTCATCAAATGCAAGTTTCTTTTAGCCAAACTAAAATTAAAACCAAAATATGTAGGTAGTACTTTAATAATAAATAACATATTAACATTTTAATGCTTACATCGTTGTATACAACAAATGTATCCTTGTGTTCTAAATCAGAAAATTTAGAATAATTTGTCACAAGACCAAGTCGATAATTATAAGGAGAGTCAGCCAATTCTAAAAAGAATTTTGCTGTATCTGAATCAAAATTTGCGAAAAAACCAACAATAGTAACATTTTTGCTTTTAATGAATGATTACAATTCTTCTTCTGATTTCAAAACTTTTTTAGTTGGGTCAGACTTCATTGTTACCCATTGAATAATTTCATCCTTGGTTTGGCCGCCTGCAATGTTAAAATACAAAATAATAAATATAGTTATTATAAAACGACTATTTCATAAATACTTTGGAAATAATACTTCCAAACAGACAACAAATTATTTTTTGTGTACCTGTGTAGTCAATTGGTTTTCCATTTTTAAAGAACTTTAAAGTTGGATATGCTCGGATACCAAACTGTTCAGCTAAGTCCCTCTCAATAGTAGCATCTACTTTGCCCAATTTAACTGATAATTCATTTTGAGCTAAATGCTGGGCTGCACTCGCATATTCTGGTGCTAATTGTTTACAATGACCACAACCATGGTGCATCTACAAAATGTACACAAAATAACCAAAATTTAGTTTAACTGTTATTTGGTTTTTATACTTCGGCATTTGGTAACGTTCCGGTACAGGAACCACAAATTACCAAAGCTGACCCGGAGAATAGAAACTTTGGAGCTTTACGGAAAGGGTATAAACGTATAGTAGGTTAAATGCTCAAAAACATTAAAAACACCTTACTGTTTATTTATTTTTTAACCAAGTCATGGTTAAATTTCATTTTTTCTTTATGCAAATGTAGTCATTTATACTACGCGACTATACTAGATTTTTTTCAGATTTAAAAAATTAATATTGAAGGTGTAGGAGCCTGGAAAAGTTCAAAATCGTGTTCATTTCACAAGTGTTGACGGTGTTGACCTAAGTAACAAAAAATCGCATCTCTAAAGGAACTTAAACATTGTCCTTCATATTCACAACATAGTTCTTGGCTTAATTGCACAAATAAAATCAATGAAACAACAAAAATAAATAGTTTGAGGTCTTCAACATTAGAAATATCTTCATCAAATGCAAGTTTCTTTTAGCCAAACTAAAATTAAAACCAAAATATGTAGGTAGTACTTTAATAATAAATAACATATTAACATTTTAATGCTTACATCGTTGTATACAACAAATGTATCCTTGTGTTCTAAATCAGAAAATTTAGAATAATTTGTCACAAGACCAAGTCGATAATTATAAGGAGAGTCAGCCAATTCTAAAAAGACTTTTGCTGTATCTGAATCAAAATTTGCGAAAAAACCAACAATAGTAACATTTTTGCTTTTAATGAATGATTACAATTCTTCTTCTGATTTCAAAACTTTTTTAGTTGGGTCAGACTTCATTGTTACCCATTGAATAATTTCATCCTTGGTTTGGCCGCCTGCAATGTTAAAATACAAAATAATAAATATAGGTATTATAAAACGACTATTTCATAAATACTTTGGAAATAATACTTCCAAACAGACAACAAATTATTTTTTGTGTACCTGTGTAGTCAATTGGTTTTCCATTTTTAAAGAACTTTAAAGTTGGATATGCTCGGATACCAAACTGTTCAGCTAAGTCCCTCTCAATAGTAGCATCTACTTTGCCCAATTTAACTGATAATTCATTTTGAGCTAAATGCTGGGCTGCACTCGCATATTCTGGTGCTAATTGTTTACAATGACCACAACCATGGTGCATCTACAAAATGTACACAAAATAACCAAAATTTAGTTTAACTGTTATTTGGTTTTTATACTTCGGCATTTGGTAACGTTCCGGTACAGGAACCACAAATTACCAAAGCTGACCCGGAGAATAGAAACTTTGGAGCTTTACGGAAAGGGTATAAACGTATAGTAGGTTAAATGCTCAAAAACATTAAAAACACCTTACTGTTTATTTATTTTTTAACCAAGTCATGGTTAAATTTCATTTTTTCTTTATGCAAATGTAGTCATTTATACTACGCGACTATACTAGATTTTTTTCAGATTTAAAAAATTAATATTGAAGGTGTAGGAGCCTGGAAAAGTTCAAAATCGTGTTCATTTCACAAGTGTTGACGGTGTTGACCTAAGTAACAAAAAATCGCATCTCTAAAGGAACTTAAACATTGTCCTTCATATTCACAACATAGTTCTTGGCTTAATTGCACAAATAAAATCAATGAAACAACAAAAATAAATAGTTTGAGGTCTTCAACATTAGAAATATCTTCATCAAATGCAAGTTTCTTTTAGCCAAACTAAAATTAAAACCAAAATATGTAGGTAGTACTTTAATAATAAATAACATATTAACATTTTAATGCTTACATCCTTGTATACAACAAATGTATCCTTGTGTTCTAAATCAGAAAATTTAGAATAATTTGTCACAAGACCAAGTCGATAATTATAAGGAGAGTCAGCCAATTCTAAAAAGAATTTTGCTGTATCTGACGTTTTTGTTAGGTTAGGTTCGATTATTACGCGGTTTTTCGACGATTTTAACGTTTCCCTTCGATTTTTTTTTTTTTTATTCGGCTGTTTGTTATATTATAATAAAAAATTATATGTTGTTTTGTATTATTGTATTTGTATATTCAACCCGTTTTACGGATATATATATATATATTTATATTTTAAAAATACCTATAGGTATGAGGGTTTCAAGTGTACGTTGCTTTGAGAAACGTTATATTAAATAGACAATTAATATAGGTAAGCTTTATTACACACGAATTATACGAAAAATGTATTAGGTATACATATATGATGGCTCATCTTAATTCTATACTCTTCATTTTTTTTATTATTGCATTATATTATTAATATAATATTTATTTACACACACACACATACATATAAAATTGATATGTTTCATTAATAAAAGCCCCTGAAAGAGTTAGGTAAGTCAAAGTTATAATGGAAAATATTTTTAATCATACCTAAGAGTTTCTGTAGGAAATGTTTATGACACTTTTGTTAGGTATAGTATTTTATATATCTAATATATAAATGTGAAAATGAAAACCTTTGAGTGATATGTTTTCGGAAACTACTGAACCGATCGTTTTGATTTTTTTTTTAAATTGAAGAGCTCATTGCGGAGAAGGTTTATGGCATTTGGTCGATTCACAATCCACATTTTAAAGGGTTGCTCAAACGGGGACTTTGAGATTTACGATGGAAATTTTGTTTATAATTTTTGTTTATAAATGGTTGCTATAACAACCCGATTTACGTGTTAACACATTTATCCCTTTATTATTACAGCTAATTATTATTATGTATAAAAACATGATAACATGAAGTCGTAAAATACCCTACGCATTTACGCATACACGAGGACAAGGTGTTTTATTTATTATTTTCGAATATTAATTTATTATTAATGTCTTCATATGCGCACCCCAGTTTATGTACTGTTATTTTTAATTCTTATCTAAAATTGTTTAAATTCTTACAAATTAATAAAAAATAATTAATATGTTTGTTGAATGTGAGCTGGTGGCAGCCGGACAATTATTTTTGGTATTTATTGAGGTGTTCCTCAATGATGAACTGTATGAAAAATTTGGATCAGAAAGTAACCAAGATTGCAAGTTAAAGCTATGCACAAAAATTTAATAGACGCTATAGTTATCACTGGGAGCGCTAGAGGAGATATAGTTTTAATCCCGAGAATTAAAAAAATCCAACTGATTATCCCTTTGAGTTAAAAAGAATACAATTCCTCCTCAAAATTTGCTGTGTTATAACTATTAATTAGTCTCAAGGACAATCATTGAGCATAACAGGGATTGACTTGAGAGAAGAATGTTTTTCACATGGACAGTTCTATATCACATGTTCTAGAGTAAGCTCTGCCAGTAGTTTGGTTATTTTAGCCCCAAAAGGCAGTACCAAGAATACTGTTTATAAAGAGTTATTGAGATGAATAAAATATTTCAATATAAATATATTTTTTTTTTGGTTTTTATAACACCATAATGCTAAGTATTTTTTGCCGACAAATAACAATATTACAATACATGGGCAACCAAGGATCAACATAACATCTAAAAGCAGACTGTAATAAATATAAAAACTGATAAAATAAAAGTTATAGTAGGTAACACAAAAAAATGTACACGGGCAAAGCCGGGTTATTCAAGATTTTTGAGAATCAAAACCTAGGTTAGGAATTTAGGATTATGTATTAATTGATTATATTAATCTACCGTATTATATCAAACTTAGTATAACTTTGATACTTTATTAGAGTTAAATCATACACTTACGTACAAACACCACTAGGTCCGCGATCTACCGCAGGTAGATTATCTACCTGATAATATACTGCTGCGAATCAGAATTTTTATTCCGGGTAACAGAAAACTTAAGTTAAATCTAGAACATCATCCATCGAATATTAAATAACGTATTGAACAAAGTCTGAGTCATAAAGAATTGGCATTTTTAACGAGCAACGAAGTGCAAAACATGAAGTAAGCAATACGAAGTCTGCCGGGTCAGCTATTATTATTATTAATATAATATTAAAAAAAAATCTCGGTTTTCACCTGAGGTGACTTTTGCGCGGGCAACGCCGAGTGGGACAGCTATATATATATAACGCGTTTTCGATTTCCGCTCGATTGTTATGCGGTTTTTCGAAAAATTTTCGTTTTTTTTACGATTTTCATACTTTTCCGAACGTTTTCCGTTCCGTTCCGTGCGTTTTGGAGTCTTCCGAGTACGGTGACGTTTTTCTTCGATTTTTTTTTTATTCGACTGTTTTTTCCGATCTGTCTAATAATTTGTATATTATAATACAAAATTATGTTGTTTTATATTCAACCGTTGGTTGTTTTTTTGCTGTGTGTTTCTAGACGACATTTCACCAAACAATACAATGTTCGTGTACATGATTATATGTTATAAAAATACCCATAGGTATGAGTATTTCAGCTGTACGTTGCTTTGAGAAACGTTAACGGCTTATTTTGTAGATTTATTATTAAATACGTTAAATAGATGTATGATTAAGGTATTTAAGTAGGTAGTGTTACAGATATACATTAAATAGATAATTAATAAGAATAATTAAGCTTTATTACACACGAGTTATACGAATTAAAACTGAGCTGAACGAAAAATTCGTCGCAGCACAGAAACGGTTTAAGTGCTCGAGATTCGGCACCAGAATCCAGCTCAAACTGTAGTCAATAGGATAAAGTGTTAGTTCCCCTATAGAACTAGAGGTGATAGGAGGTAGCGAGTTCGATTCCCTCTCTGGCTGTGCCTTTGGCGCATTTTTATGGCGGCGCTCTGATTAACGTGGCCGCCCGTCTCCAACGATTATTTGCATTTTTTTTTTGAGTTAGTTTTTGATTTATTAATTTGAATTTTGAAAATTAAAGCTAGGTATTGCTTTCTCTTATACGATAAATACATACGTCTACGATTTTTTTTAATGCCATATTATTACGATTATTATAATTTATAAGTATATATACATATAAAGTGTAGACGTGTAGTACTACAACGCGTTTAGGGAGTACATTTTGAATTGATATGTTTTATAAATTAAAATATTTATCTATTACTTAATACTTAAAAAAATAATGTATGTTTTATAGTTTCTTACACTCACATAATATCAAAAACAACATCTGAACTTTGACATTAGGAGGTATGAATATTATGGATTTAACTTTCGGACATCGATTTACATCATATTATGATGACTGATAGCTAGACATTCAATTACCATTTTCACTGAATAAATTTTATAATATAAAAAAAAGAACCAGGCATGCGACGGGACACGGTATGAGATTGTTCATATTATACTATATTGGTATTATAAACCTACTATTCACACACCGTCCGCGATCCGACGCAGTCGGATTGCCTACGTGGTGGGTTTAATGACGTTTAATTCGATTTTTCCCAATCATAACTGACAACTCGACTTAAATGCTCACATGTTATTCGACTTTATACTTATTATCCTACAATACAACATTAGACTTTCGACGTCGGAGACGCAGTCGGATTGCATTGTCAGGCATAGATTTAGGCACGTGATGTGATAATTGATAGCTAGACACTCGACTATAATTTTCGCTAAATACATTTTTTTATATACAAAAAGAACAGGGTATGCAATGGGAAACGGTATTACACCAGTTTAGGACTGATAGCTAGACACTCAATTACCATTTTTCGTATTTATTTACTCGACTTCAGTACTTTTCTTACTTTTTTAGTGTATGATTTCTTTTCTAGTCACCCGATTACAATTTCCGACCGAATTCCTGATAGCATGATTTTCACACGACCCTCTCGAAGGCACCGAAGGCGGCTTCCACCAGCCCAGAAATCGAGGCACACCAACCCCCTCGAAGGTTAGGTTAGGACCCCCTCGGCTTCTTCCAAACCACCGGAGGTTAGGTTAACTAAAATTGTGACTACTAGACTTTTTACGATATTTTCTTTACAGTCCCGACTCCGACCTAGGATATTCACTTAGACCGAATTTCACAGCAGAGCGAGGCACACTTACACCGAGGCGCACCAGCCGCAATTATTATAAGTATATTTATACATATTATAAAGTGTAGTACTATAACGCGTTAAGGGAGTACATTTTGAATTGTTATGTTTTCAATTTTTATGACATCTGATATGTTTTATAGTTTCTTACATATCAAAAACAACATGTGAACTTTGACATTAGGAAGTATGACAATTATGGATTTAACTTTCGGACATCGATTTACATCATATTATGATGACTGATAGCTAGACATTCAACTACCATTTTCACTGAATAAATTTTATAATATAAAAAAAAGAACCAGGCATGCGACGGGACACGGTATGAGATTGTTCATATTATACTATATTGGTTTTATAAACCTACTATTCACACACCGTCCGTGATCCGACGCAGTCGGATTGCCTACGTGGTTGGTTTAATGACGTTTAATTCGATTTTTCCCAATCATAACTGACAACTCGACTTGAAGACTTGAATGCTCACATGTTATTCGACTTAATACTTATTATCCTACAATACAACATTAGACTTTCGATGTCGGAGGCGCAGGCGGATTGTATTGTCAGATATAGATTTAGGATACACACTTAGGTACGTGATGTGATGATTGATAGCTAGACACTCGACTACCATTTTCGCTTAATACATTTTTTTATATACAAAAAGAACAGGGCATGCAATGGGAAACGGTTAGGTTAGGTTTTTGATAACACGATTTTCACCCGACCCCCTCGAAGGTTAGGTTAGGACTCCCTCTGCTCCTTCCAAACCACCGGAGGTTAGGTTAACTAAAATTGTGACTACTAGACTTTTTACGATATTTTCTTTACAGTCCGTCTCCGATCTAGGGAACTCACTTAGACCGAATTTCACTTAAACCGAATTTCACAGCAGAGCGAGGCACATCTAGTACAAGTTATAAAACATTAACACTAGCACAATTCGCTTAGTTTTCAATAAATACCTATCATTGGTAATGTGCAGTTAGTTGTCCAAATAGATTTTTTTTCCACTTCTTGCAATTATTAACTTAATTACAAATAAAAAATCTATTTGTCATTATAATAATTAAATAAAATTACAGTTAAACAAATTCATACTTACTTAATTTATTTTGTAGTTATATTTAAATATAATACGTGAAGCAATATTTTATTTTTCACTGTTATCAAAATATTGGTATTTTTAAATGTAATTGGAAATGGTAGTATAAATACCATTTTAACATAGAGGATCTTCCAAAGTGTATGTGATATTAGATTTCACTATTGCATATTCAAATTCCAATTTGGAATCATAATATATTATTATGTGTATGAATTATTTTATAATCACTTTTTTTTATGAATTAAATCATCTGTCTAAGTATGTTTGTAGTAAATATAAATAGTCTAGGACTATCTATGTGCCAAATTGAAGTAACAAAATAAAAAAAACTCAATAACTGGCTGAAACATCTTAGTTGTTAGTAATATTTCTATGTAGTGCTATGATACTTGATTATATAACAACGCATTTATTATCCACCGGGTAACAGCAAACCATATGCTATACATTTAAACAACAACTGTAGATGTATAAATGATTAATTTGAAATCAAAATGTTTTAACTTAATGATATACATATTGTATTATTTATTTAATTGTAGAAACTAATAACTAGGTAGTAAAACCAACAAATTGTACATATTATTATTTATATTATGTACCTACTCGCCAAGTATCCAATTGTCATGTGATTAACCACTTTAGGTACTTGCTTATTTGATTAAAATATTAAATAAAATACAATATGTGGTAGATAAGAAAAATATATTCAAGAACTTTTTATAATGTAAATATTAAACTTGAACTTTATTATAACATAATAAGTGCATTATTAAAATTTAAACACTTAAAACTGATAAATATTAAAAAGTAAAACTTTATTAACATTAACGACTCGATTCGGGCCAATTCAATAATTATTCAATCTTACAATCACATCGTACTTATAATCTTATAAGTTTATAACATAACCGTTTATCAGATACTCAACGTATTGCCATGTGCTTCACGATAACCAAGTATTAGGTATACTTCATATCATGTAACCATGAACCATGATATCTGTAATCGTGCACAGAACAATACAAATAACAGCTGATGTGAAAATAAGTAATACAGTTATTAATGGTCTTATAATATGGTAGGAAAATACGTAAATACGTAATACAGTTAGTAATAGTCTTATAATATGATATGAAAATACGTCATTGTAGTGAGTAGGTACAACGATTATCATTTATCACCGATATACCTTGTGGTTGAACAATATCGAATTAATTACTTATAGCTTCTGGTATTTGTAACTGATAAGTATTATTATGACCAATGCTGCAAACACCTTCAATGGGGTGATCCATGCGAACCCTGCTAAATTGGCACTATAAAATGCATTTAGGGGCCCAACTTACGTTTACAGTAGGTAAGGTACTTACTGAATTGATCTGAAAAACGTAATATTTTTTTCACTAGGGCATACAAATTCTAATTTTCACGGTAGGTATAACGCATTTACACACAAACATCTCCCAAAACACCCCAACTTTGAGGATTTTATATCTCGTCAACGAATTAACGAAAATTGAACATTTAAACGAGATAATTCATAAGAAAAAAAGCTTTACTAAATTTTGAAATTTTTAGTATGGGTTGCTATTTGAAAATCAAAAGTTGATGGTGGTTTACCTAATAAATATAAGGGTGAAAATTATTAAATAATTATATAATTCTAGAACAGGGTAGATCTAAAATTTTGAAGAAAAAAATTTGAAAAAAGTGAGAATACTTTTTGAGATAAAGAGTGTTTTACGCTTAATCAATCACCCTGTATACAGTTAAATTTTCAAAAATGTTTGACTTTTTTTGAGTTATATATAGACCACTGAAATTTTCAATTTTTCTGAAAATTTTTTTTTGAAGTGTCGATAAAATTTTTTTTGCCCAATCAAAATACTTGAAAATTTAATACAAGGTTCCTTATAAGTTGTTCTTATTGTAGCTAAAAAAAATTAAAAATCGTTAGTCACAATTTTTTTTTACAAACGTTTATAGTTCAAATTTTTACGAAATCTGTCGAAAACGCGAAAATTTGCAAGTAATTTTGAAGTTGAAAAATCATAAAATTTTTTTCTTTTATAACTAAGTTTTGAAAATTTGGTACAAGGTTCTCCATACATTTTTCTTCAAATATCTGTAAAAAAAAACTCTACCGGATTCAAACAAAAAATTTTTATGAGTGTTTGAAATTTAAATTTTTACAAAACCGCGTTAAATAACGATTTATCCTCAAACGAATTTAAATATTTGTTATTATTCAAAAAGTATAAGTCGTAGATACTTGAAAATATTACCAGTTATTTAGATTGGCATTTTCTTTACATGATTTAATTTTCAAAATATTTTGAGTTTTTTTGTGCTATTTATAGACAACTGAAATTTTCAATTTTTCTGAAAAATTTTTTTTGAAGTGTCGATAAAATCTTTTTGGCCCTATCAAAATACTTGAAAATTTAATGCAAAGTTCCTCATAAGTTATTATTATAGTGATTGAAAAATTATAAGAATACATAGGCACAATTTTTTTTTATTAGCATTTGAAGTTCAATTAATATTGACAAAAATTCGTCAAAACCATGAATATTTGCAAATTATTTTGTAGGTATATTTCATAAAAATTTTTGTATAAGTAGCTAAGAGTTGAAAATTTAATACAAGGTTTTTCATAAGTTTAACTTACAATTATTATAAAAGAACTTAAATTTTGTTGTATT